>NC_056680.1:37623151-37936276 GCF_018350215.1 Panthera leo | reverse complement strand
GCTCCAGGTTCCTCAGGCAAAATGAGGGCAAGAGGACTCAATTTAGACTGTTACAAGGACAAACAAACCAAAGATGCAGCAGAGGACCTAACATCTTTTAATGTTAACATTCCAGGCAAAAGATCCTGACCAGTTAAAAGCTACCTGAAATTAATTACAAGATACACTGTAAAGCAAACCATTCAGTTTAGTGTATTTGGACTTTTCATGAAGAAATCCTCAGCTGAAGTCTGGAACATCTTCTCTGCACATTAACCACCAGCTAGCTTGCCACAGATGCAAAACAAAGATTGGAATACTAGGGACCCGTGGTGGCTTCTAACTTCTTTCTTGCCCTTGGAAACCTGTAAAGCTTATCTTTGAGGCAGGATAGCTTCCATTTATAGGATTGATCTGAGGGTTTGAAGACTCATGATTCAGTATTTTCTTCTTTTGCTTGGTAAAGCAGGCTTATCATTAATAATTTAGAAGCTGTTGGTACAAGAACCGATTCTAATGATGTGCTGTAAAGTTGGTAAGAAAGCAAGCTGTTGAGCTGGACAAGATGGCTAAGTGATAATGATGATAATCAATTATAATGGAATATGCAAATACTGTATTGTTATGAAGAACGGAGAAGCACTCAGTCCATCTCAGCATGATACACATCCCTGAGAAAATCATGACATTACCCCACTCTACTCAGACTCATGACTTACCTGGGGACCCAGGTAGGAATCAGCAAATCTGCCTTTGAAACTAAGGCATTTTCAAGTCCAGTTCTGGGAACTGGCACAAAGCAGACAGGGCATCCTGGAGCTACTGGGTGCAACCCCATCAAGCAGGAGATAAATTGCCCCACTGGTCCAAAATGAATGAGGCTTTGTGGCCTTCTAGAATGTTCACTCTGTTTGGAGTGTAATGGCAGCCCAAATGGCCAGAAGCTGAGCTCTGAGAAGCCCTAACCGAAGATTCTTCGGGACAGAATAAAGAAACATTTACCTCACAGATCTAGGGGATTGAAATCAAATTCTCATTTGATGTTAGAAAACCAACTTGCTGGTGATGAGTAAGTACCTTCCCAGGAGATACTTGGTATAAAGTGTATTCCAATGACCTCATGCAATGTGCTGGTATTTACCTCGACTTGGGAAAAAATGATGGTCTACTACGGGACAGGATACAGCTGTTTAACCTCTTTAGCGTGTGCTTTGCAAGATCTCTGTGCGTTCATAAACAAGCCGTCAGGTTCCGGCCAGCCTTACCGGTGTGGATGCACTCAGCTGAACCTGTAAACCTCTCACTTCATTCATTAGCCATACCTTTCCAGCCGTTGTTTATTATTCCTCGAGATAAATGAAACTGTTCTATTTCTTGCCAGGGCTCTTACAGAGAAACCTGGCCCCCTTTTTTTTGGTGTTGTCGTCGTTGGTTCTTTGTCAGGCTCAACTATAAGATTGGTCAGAACTCAAGAAAAAAATTAAAATCGAGCCCAATTGACTTAATGTGCCTTCGATTGTTAATTAAGTCAATGATTCTGTTTTTTAAATCAAGAGCAGACTAAAGGAGCTTCAAATTAAAAAAACAAAACAAAATGATGCACTTCCAGCCGGGGATAGTGATCAGCGGAATTGCTGGGAGAGGCCCACCGGTCATCAGACAAGACAGTAGAGTCTCTGATGATCTTAAAAAGAATTTGTTAAGGTCTAAGGGATAACCCACAGATCTTTCTTTCCCCCATCCCCATCCCCCCCCCCCACAAGGAAGTAGCCCTGTTCATCAAGTAGGGAAGCGTGTGGGGTTCCCTCAGGCTATAAACTACGTCAACAAGGCTGACTCAAAAAGCTCAAAAACAAGTTTGCAGTTTGCAGGAGACATAATTCACACGAGGCCCACATTTTACGGGGTCAGTAGATTCTTCATTTTTTTGTAATCATAGCTTTTGAGACCCTCTCTATGGATCCTTTCTCCAGAGAAATGTGGAAGCTTTCAATAGTGAGCATACAATTTAAAGTGGCTCATGGGTCCCCAAATACTACCCATGGACTCCAGAACTTAGGGTAAGACTATCAGTTTCTGGTATAATCAGTTGAGAAGCCCAATGAGAGTAAGAAGTTGCCTGGCGAGCTAATATTCACATATTTAATGGTATCAGACCAAAAAAACACAGTGCATGGACTCCATGATGCGAATACCTTTACTTTGCCTCAAGAACAATCCTCAGTTAGAGAGAGGCTCCCTCTCCTCCATAGGTAAAACCGGGTCGGGCAAGGTCAACGCTCCAAGTCCAGATGTTCAATTTTTCTTGGCTTTGATTTCAGACCCAAACCAATCCGAACACTCTGTTTCCTGACTGACGCATTCTTCCTTCAAATATGTTGATCTGCGTAAGCCTTGTTGGCTGAGGGCCATTTGAGTCTTCAAGCGATCTGCCCTATCTCTCCCTGGATCTACTCTGTGTTTATCTTGCCTTTTGATCTCACAGAGTAAGGTCTTATTTCCAATTTCTCCAAGGAATACCCCGGCTCTAGTATTCTGTAAGGCCCAACACCAGACCCTAGACCTAACTTTTATTTTATTCCTTCTCCGTGTTAGGTCCTCTGGCTACCATCTGATATACCTTGACCTGTTTTTACGTCACTACCACATTAGGCCCCACGTCCCCACTACGATCATCAGATCCATTTTACATTGAGCCAACTGACGCCTAGAGCGCTTCACTTAGGCGAACAAAATTACATCGTCAATGCTAGCTTTGGAACTCAAATCCAGTCACTGGTATGTAACATCTACGTAAAAGGTCGGCAAGCTTGTTCCTGTCAGATAGGAACTATTTTAGGCTTTGCAGGCCATAACAATCTCTGTTCTGCCATTGTAGTAGGAAAGCAGACAGAGATAGTGCTAAAAACGGGCACGGCTGTGTCCTGCAGGCCTCCGTCTGGTGGGCCGCTTCCCAGCGCCATACTTCGAGCTCCACGCCTCAGGGTGCACTCCTCTTAGACAACAAACTCATCACACCTTGCACACATACAGCTTGGTGCTCTTCTAAAGCAAATCTCAGTTCTTAGAATTAAAAAAAGGTGTCATAGTAAAATACCGATAAAGTCCTACTTGGAAAGTAATGTGCATCGCACTTGTTATGGGATATTTTGTCTAAATTATGTGTTGCGAATTATGCAAGACTTCTGGAACCTCCCTATTCTTTATCTTCTGGAGATGCGAGTTTTACCTGAAATAGAACAAACAGCTAAAATAAAGGGTTAGGAACATCAGGATTTCCCCAACTTCCTGGCACGTCTTGGTACTACAAGAAAGCAAGTTCCTTATTAAATATTCCTATAACATGCGAGGTCTGGGGGAAACAATGGTTTGTTTATAGTAAATACCGTTCATGCATGGCTGATATAAGACACTGAGTGGCTAACGACAAAGATTAATGCTAATGTTTCCAAATCACACTTTCTACGGTTTTAGGTATTTTCCTGTTCACGCTTCAGAAGCTCCCTTCTTGGTTTGCCTGGAGAAGCCTTGTCTTAAGGTTCAATTACAGATAGCATCGTGACAGGCGAAAGATGTGGTGTACAGTTTCTTGCTCATGCGTTTGCTTCCTAGGTTTGCAGAAGGTGGCTGAGGCCGAGGGCGAAGCAAAAAAATAAAAGGAACCTGGCATGGACACATGGGAGTTACCCTGGTCTCTCCTAGAGGGAAGACCAGTGGTGGGGGGGGGAAAGCCTTGGAACCATCAGAGTAACAGGGGTAACACCCCCAAATCATCATGTTCCGAACTGGGAGATAGAAACAACGTGAACAGAATTTAAAACCAGTTTCACTTTATTGAGTGGTTCCTCCTCTACATTCCTGACATGGTCACAGAAGCTCTAATAAACCAGCAACAACAAAACAACATTAACAACCCCAAGAGCAACGGCCAACCTTTATGCAACATTTCCTATGTATGAAGCCCCCTCTTGAAACTACCGTAGGTACTGTTGTGACCTCCATTTTGTATAAGAAGGAACGGAAATTAGAGAGTTTCCAGTGTTTCTCTGCCTATTTCACCATTAGGCCCGTAAAAGCACAAAACAGAGTGGAAGTCTCTAGGTAAAAGTGAGACATAAAGAACTCAAAGTGTTGTATCGGCAGGGCGGGGGGCGCTCCAACTTTGTATTTACTTTGCTTTTCTCCCTTTTTCTATTTCAGATTCTATGTAATATGTGACTGTGTTTGCTTTAATGTAAAAGTCAGGTTCAAGATGAGAAGACAAGAAGCCATCTCTACCATGGCTTCAAGTACTGCTGGGGCGAATGTTCACGTGTTTGAGAAACGAAAATCAAGCCATCCTTCCCAGCAAGGGAATAAATAAACCCAAGAGACACGAGGGTCTGAAATAACATGGAGATTGTCCAGCCACAGAAATTCAAGAATTTCCATTACTTATTCACCACTGATTTCACAACCCAAGGGAAAATGGTTTTTTGGATACACAAGTTTATCAAATCTAGCTCCCTCCACAAAGCTGCATCATCTGAAATCCCAGAGGACACAGAGCCATTCATTTATTCATTCCACAAAGTGTATGGAGCTCCAAAACTAGAAATAGGCACTGGGGCCACAGTAGTGAAGAAGGAGATCAGGTTTACCTCTCAGGTGTTTCGAAGTGAATGAGTGTTTGGATGTCAACAGGCATCAGAATAGAGTAGGGCCAGGTGGTTCTGGAAAAGCAACCCTATCTTGACTCTGAAATGACCCCTTCTCCTCAGTACTAACTTTTCCTCAACCTCTGACAGATGAGTCTCGAAAGGCTGACAGCAAAGATGGGTAGACACAGACACTAAGTGTCTCATTAAAAGGTAAAAAAAAAAAACAAAAAAAAAAACAAAACTGGTTTTTAAGAACCCCCCCCCCCCCACTTTCTAAAAATCTTTTGACATTTGTTCATTTTTGAGAGACAGAGGAAGACAGAGCTCAAGCAGGGGAGGGGCAGAGAGAGAGGGAGACATAGAATCTGAAGCAGGCTCCAGGCTCCCAGCTGTCAGCACAGAGCCCGAGGTGGGGCTCGAACTCACGGAATGCGAGACCATGACCTGAGCCAAAGCTGGATGCTTAACCAACTGAGCCACCCAGGCACCTCAGAACCCCTCCTCCCTCCAATTTGAATGCAGTCTGTGTTCTTCATTTTGTTTTGAAGAATTAACTGCTTCCTTTTGACCAAAGGCTCAGTCATCTCGCACGGTTAGAACGGCAGCCAGACCACTGAACAGGCACACGGGTCAGTGCTAACGAATCTGAGGAATCCTGATGGTTGCCTCTCTCATCTCCTCTTGCTGAAGGTCAATTTGCTACACAAGCCCTCAGAAATGCTGAGACCCAGGCCTGCAGCAGGCAGGTCGGCCTGAAGGAGACCCTGAGGACATCGCTCCAGGTGAAAAGTCATGCCCATGAGTTTTTAAGAACCAAATAAAATACTTCAAGTTATTTTAGCTACGAAAGGATAAAACAAAAGACTACTTAGCCCTCTCTTTCTCATGGATAGTAAACCCATGGCCTAGAGGCTGCCATTGTCCACCAGTAGGGACTTAGTGGTCTTTCCCACTAAGCCTGAACACAACTTCAGAGGCCATTCCAACCAACGCCCAGCCCCCAAAGATTCAACAAGGCAAGAAATGCAAACTTCTCTGCATCTACCTACAGTCCAAATTTTCTTGTTATCTCAGCATATTGGTAATTACTTGTTTATGTCTGCATCAATCAGACTCTGGAATGAGGATTTCTGGGTCTCTCTTGTTTACTGATGAATCCTTACTATCACTCACTCATTTCTTTACACATTCCATAAATACTTCACGTGAGTACCTCGTTAGTCTCCTGTTGCTGCTGTAAGAAGTTCCCATAAAGCGAGGGGCTTAAAAAACACAAATTGATAAGCTTACAGTTTTGGAGGTTAGAATTCCCAAACCAGTCGCGTCCAGCTTAAAACAAGGGAATGGCCATGCTGCACTCCTTCCAGACGCGCCAGCAAAGAATCCATTTCCTTGCCTTATCAGAGCTTTGAGAGGCTCCCTATACTGCTTGGCTCTTGACCCCACAAAGCTGCAGCTATGGCATCGCCTGGCACGTCTTCGCCTCTGACGCTTCGGCCTCTCTTTGCAAAGTTTTATTGGAACACGGCTGTACCCACTTGTTTACTGATTGTGTATTACTGCTTTCACCTGCAAAGGCAGACTTGCGCATCTGTGACAGAGACCAGGAAGACGGCAAAGCCTACCATATTTACTATCTGGCCATTTACAGAAATAGTTTGCTAAACTCTGATATTGGAGGTTACACTGATATGAGTGACATGCAGATTGGGTATGGCAGGTGAAAGAGAGGGAACTCTGTAGGTATGATGGCACCCAATTAGACGAGGCCCTGGTTGAGAGGGTGGAGAGGGATGATGGTGATGAGGAAAGAGCAGCAGTTAAGTGTTAATTTAGGTCAGGTTTGAGCTGACTCTGAGACGCCTAGGGGGCAACGACCAAGTTGATATATGCATCTGGAGCTTTGAGACCCCAGTATGCTGTCTCATATCCTGGTGTTCAAAGACTTATTTATTGATATGTGGGACTATATCCCACCACAGAAACATTTCACGTTAAGCTCTGTTTTGAAACCCTTATCTTCGTTCACGTTAATGAAAAAGCCAGTGTCAGAAACACTGGTTGAAAATGTGACTGCATATGTTTATAAAAATCAATTTGCCATGATTAAAAGACATTAACATTTGAATTCAGCTTATGTTGGTTCCTGGTCATAGTCTAAACTTTGTAGCCAAAGAGCAGCAAATTCGTGTTTTAACCTTTTCTCAAATTTTAAAACTATGAGATCTGTATTTCGTGATTTATGAGATTCAATATTAATGTGTCAGAAATGAATGGCAGTATGAACGACGGAGGGTACTTTTTATCCAAGCAGTTGTCAAAGAACCAAGTGGATGGCGGTGACATGTCTCCTCCCAGTTAACTGCTCAAGATTTCAACTCTCCTTGACACTGCTTCTCATGGTCAGAATGGGAAACCTACTCAGCATACAAAATTTGGGTAGTGAACCAATGGTTTTGCTTACTTGAGGTATGAGACACATAAACTTCCTTATCTGTGTGGTCAGCAGTCAGCACCATTCTCTCTTGGCCCCCCCCCCCCCCCCCCAGTAACAAGATGTCTCTGATCAAACATTTCCACCATAATATTTCTGATACCTGCCCCCCCCCCCACCCCACCCCCATACACAAACTCAGCTGAAAACATTCTCTGAGGTGGCTGCTAGTTTATGAGTACCATGTCAAAACTAAGCAACCTGCACCTCCTGTCCTCTTCTTTCCCAGATAGAAGAAAATATTGCCCTCTGGTTTACTGCTCACCATTGTACTTACCAGCATTTAATAAAATCTCTATTTTACATCTTTAGTGTATTATCTGTCTCTTCCCACAAGCATGGAAGCTACCCAACAGTAGAGATTTTTGTCTTTTGTCCTCTGTGTTCCAGTACCTAGAACAGCGCTTGGATTGTAGTCCAGACTCAGTAAGTAGTTGATGAATTGATAAGTGAATAACCAAAGGATGATAGCATTGCAAACGTCATAAAAATCTTTAGCAGCTTGATCAACATTCAAACATTGCTAACTCTCTGCACTGGACAAATTTTTATAAAAAGGAAAAAGACTCTGTCACATTGCTGTTTAATATAGAATACAGTTGAAAATGAACTGTAGTGTCAATGAAATAGCTTGCAAATGATCTTAAGCCTGGTAGTACTTGATTGAACTGCAAGACTCCTGACCTTCATTATCAGTCTGGTAATCAGCTTACTTCCTTCTCTTTGCTAACTCCTCAATATCCCTGTCCTTGGCCCTAAAAATAAACTTGGATGTTTATTATCCAACTTATTAAGTGTCATTTCTAAACTAAGTGGACGAACTGGTAGCTGGTTGGCTTATAAGCAGAGCCCAGAAGTCTCTGGTCTTACTTGGGCAATGGAAAGAGCAGACTTTGCCTACACCCAGGGTTGGGATCACTAAAGAAAGGAGTTTGTAGATGTCCATTCTTGGATCACACGGATGTATTGTGAGCTTTTAGTGGGAAGTATTAAGAAGGGAGAGGGGCAGAGAGGAGTTTGCATGTGATAGTCAGTGACTGGGGGTATGCCCTGCTCTGAGACATGACCTTAGCACCACCTCAAGAGATAGGCTTTGGGTAGTCACCAGACCCAAGCTGGGTCATTCACATTCTCTGTCCTGGGAATTTCTCTTTGGAATACATCCATGCTGGTTTCTGCTGAATATTCTCAGGAAGGCTATTATAATAGAGGACCATATTGGCCATATGGATAGATAAGCTGAGTGAATGGTTTTTCAGGGAAACGGGAGAAAAGAAGAATCTGAATGTAGACAAGAATGAGAGAGCAGGTAGTCCCACAGACCTAGGGACAATGCATCTGTTTCCAGGCCCCACATCTTCTGAGACCTGGATTCTATTGGTTGGAAGTGACAGAAGCCCAACTCAGACTTGCAACAAAGGAAACATATTGGTTTAATTTAATCAGGCAGCCCAAGAGTGATGCTTCAGATGAGACTTGACAGAGCAACCCAAACAGGGCGATCAGGATTCTTTTTCCCAGATTCGCTCTTATTCTCAGTACTGGCTTCATGTGCTCCCTGTGTAGATAAGTTCTTTCCACGTGCTGAAAAATCAGCTGTTTGCAGTTACTGGCTTATGTGCTTTAAATTCCATCAGGTAGAGGTAGGGCGAGGTGAGTTTTCCTTCAGTTCTAAATTGAACAATTCAAGATGACAAATTCATTTTGAGCGACAGGCTCATTCCTGGACTAACCATCACGTCCACGTGAAAGGATGGTGATGATTGGCTAGGCTTGAGTCTTATATCCCTTTTTCTTGCCAGACTAGCAGCAGCCCTGGCTGCCCTCCTGATTGTAGCAGTGGTGAGCAGTTTTCCAAAGGAAGAGTAGGGGAGGTGCTATAGCCATGAACAAGCATATCTCCACCATAAGTTCACTCATTCTCACCTGCAGTTCAGTGAGCAAGCCTCTTAGTCTATTTTCCTGGGTAGGAAATGACCTGGGTAGGTCATTTTTGGACCTAACAGCCTGTGTGATTTTTTTTTTTTAAACCTTATATGAGACCCTGTCACTTTACTTGTGCTTAAACTTCTATGACAGATTGAATGATGGCTCCTCAAAGATGTCCACATACTAATCC
Organism: Panthera leo; assembly: GCF_018350215.1. Taxonomy (NCBI): domain Eukaryota; kingdom Metazoa; phylum Chordata; class Mammalia; order Carnivora; family Felidae; genus Panthera; species Panthera leo. Next base: position 37,927,044 of record NC_056680.1, on the reverse strand, counting down.
CAAAACCTGTGGATGTGTTACTTTACAGGGCAAAAGAGAGTTTGCAAATGTAATTAAGTTAAGGATCTTGACACAGGGACATTATTGAGGAATATTTGAGGGGGCCCAATGTAATCACAAGGGTCCTTAGAAGAGGGAGGCAAGGGTCAGATAGATGAAGGCAATGCACAGAAGAAACAGGGTTGGAATGATGTGGCCATGAGCCAAGCCATGCCACCAGCCTCTAGAAACCAGAAGAAGCAAGGAATGGATTCATTCCATCTTGGAGCTTTCAGAGCAACCGCCCTGTTAACCTTTTGGTTTTAGCCCTGTAAGGCTCATTTCTGGTTTCTGACCATCAAAATTCTAAGATAATACATTTGTGTTGTTTTAATCCATTGAGTTTGTGGTAATCTGTCACATTAGTAAGAGCAAACAAATATACTTCTAATAGCTGTTTATTATACTTAGAATAAAACCCAAATTCCAAATCCCTTACCACTATTGACAAGTCTTCCTTTGTAGACTCTTTTTTCTTATCCCATTCACATCCACCTCCCCACCCCGCCAACCCCAAATTCTTGTCCTCTTGTTCCATACTGGTCAAAATGTTAGCCGGAAGGCAAATGTGGCTATTGAGCACTTTAAAGATAGTACAGGGGCACCTGAATGGCTCAGTTGGTCAAGTGTCCAATTTTGGCTCAGGTTATGATCTCATGGTTCATGAGTTCAAGCCCTGCATCGGGCTATGTGCTGACAGCTCAGAGCCTGGAGCCTGCTTTGGATTCTGTGTCTCCCTCTCTCTCTCTCTCTGCCCCTTCCCAGCTCATGCTCTGTCTCTCTCTGTGTTAAAAATAAGTAAAACATTAAAAAAAAGTTAAAGATAGCTAGTACAGCTGAGGAGCAGATTTTTTAAGTCAAATTAAATCTTAATTAATTTACATTTTAATATAAAAATGAAGCACTATAAAATATTTTTCCATTAAAAACAACTTTGTTATTTTGGTAGGATTACATTTTACTTTATTGCAAATTTAGCATCCAAATTGAGATATGTTTTTAAGCATAAAACCCACGCTGGATTTTGAAAACTTAGTACAAAAGATGGAAAATATCTCAATAATGTTTATATTGATTATATGTTGAAATAATCACATATTGGATATGTGAGAGTAAACGAACTATGTAAAAATTAACTTCGTTTGTTCCTTTTTGCCTTTTTTGGTGGATGTGGCAACTAGAAAAGTGAAAAATTACATATGTGGGCTCACATCCTATGTCTTTTAGGCAACAGGCTCTAGTCTTGTGGCTTTTGACTTGTTCCTTCTGCTAGCAAAACCGTTCCCTTAGACTTTGCAGGGCTCAAAGCTTCTGCCTCTCCAGGTCATCTAGATTTCAAGGCCAGTTTCATTTCTTCAACAAAGCTCTTCCCAGTGTAAGAAGCTCCCATGTCCTCCTCTCCCAAATTCTAGGACTCTTGTTTTATCTTACTTGATATAACACATTTATTTTATCTTCTTCATAGTAGCATTTCATGTTCTTACTTCTGTGGTTGTGTGTTCATTGTCTGTCTTCCCACCTGGAATGCAAGTTCATGGGAGCAGGGCCTCTGCTGGTCTATCTTATCTTGGTCTTCAGCAGGTACAATGATGCCTGGCAAATTTCAGGTACACAATCATTATTTCTTGACAAGGACCAATGGTATTTCCCACTATTGCATTCCCATTGATTGCCCTGCAAACTCTTAAAGAAAATCCCTTGGGGTGCCTGGGTGGCTCAGTCGGTTAAGTGGCTGACTTCAGCTCAAGTCACGATCTCGCGGTCCGTGAGTTCGAGCCCCGCGTCGGGCTCTGGGCTGATGGCTCAGAGCCTGGAGCCTGCTTCCGATTCTGTGTCTCCCTCTCTCTCTGCCCCTCCCCCGTTCATGCTCTGTCTCTCTGTCTCAAAAATAAATAAAACGTTAAAAAAAAAAAAAAAAAAAAGAAAATCCCTTGTTTTGCTTGAGCAAGTTTGGAAGGGTTTCTATTACCAGCAACCAAAGGAGCTTTGACTAAGGGCAATCAATGGCTGTGTTGCAGGACGTGAAGAAGTTTCTTCACTGGAAGCAGTTTTGGCTGGTCCATTCAAATATTAATGGATCACTCATGAAATTGATGAGGGAAAAGAGAGTAATAACCCACCTTCTTTTCCTTTCTCTCTGTCCATAATGGTGGGTAAAAAAACGTTTTCACTTAGTTGTTGTTTTTTCTTTACTAATGTAAGAATTTGCCATAAAATGTTTTCTTCTAGGCTTCTTGATGCAGTAACTTTGAAAGAAAACTGGATTTGGAAAGGAGTCGAAACACAGCCAACCTTTCTAAATCTATTTACAGCAACTTGAATTCTTTCTTTGGTTCTTTCTGAGATTGCTGGTCTCCTTTTATTAGTTAATGCTGTCGCTGTTATTTACACAGCTGTTAATAACGCATTTTTTCCTCATGTTATTTTTGTTTTTTCCAATTCTGTTTGTCTGGGCAAATTTGGATGCTGACAGTTTATGTACAGCCTGAGATTTAAATGTGGAGTTGTCAGTTATTAAAAGCTACAGAAATAACAGTTCGTCCTCTTAAGACAGAGTGTTCTGGATGCCATTTTTGAAAACAGGACTTGAACGGCACAAGCGATGTAAGCAACTTAGACTTTGTATTATTAGTCAAAAGGTAGATCTATTTTCTCTGTACTTTTAATTTGAAGACAAAGTTGATTGTGAAGATAAGGTCTCCTTTATGATGATATCTTCAATTAATGGTGGGAAATCTTTGGTTTTCCAATTTACATATTTTACTCTAATTTTACATTTTCTTGACTAGTCTTTTATCTTCTGGTCTTTTTTTTTTCCTTACTCCCAGGACTCATAAAATATAGAAGGTAGAAGAAGGAGAAAAATCTATTTGACATGAGAATAGGAACTGACCTGTACAACCGATTTAGATTGACATCTTTTTAGTGATAAGCAGCAGAAAGTGAACTATTTTTTTTTTAAGTTTGACAAGTGATTCAGTTTCATCTACAGAAAATAAATAGCCATGCAGTTAGGAAATTTTCATGTCCCACGTTTCTCTAGGCATGAATAATTGGGTTTTGTGGGAAGAGATAAAATTAATGAGGATCAGAGTTTTTGAGGAGGTGTTTACACAGCCCCTGCTGTGATATCTGACAATTATTCCATTAGTTTGAACTATAGGGAGGACTACTGTATGCCCTGAACAACCACTGATGAAATCTGCAGAACTGTGAATTTCCACTTTGCTCTGAACTTTCCCCTCCATGCCTTTCTGTATAGATGGCATCCTCTACCCTACAGGGTATAAGTGGTCACATATGTATTTTGACCAAAATTTCCACTGTGAAAGACAAAATGCACAGGGAAATAAAGGAGAACATTTTATTCAACTTATTGCAAAAGAGTATGTCATTAATGAGGAATATCTCAAAGGAAAGGAAGGGGGCATTGGGTCTTACAGACGCAAGTAAATAAGAGAGTCATCCCAAGTCTTACTAGCGTCATGAGGAAGAATGGAGATAAGTCTTCTTCCAGTCATTCAGGAAGGGTGAAGGTTAGTCTTAGCTGAGAATAGGTGGGGGCAGAGTGGTCCTTGGGGGGTAGTTATTTCTGAAAACCCTAAGAGTAGGAAACATTTTTGAACTGTTGCTTTTTCTGGGAGCACAGGGCTCAGGCAGTGTTCAACACTGTCATCTTTCTCTTTTGTTCAAGATGAATTAATATTATTTTTGCTGCATATCTAAGAGGTGATCAAAAACCTCCCAAGGGGGGCAAAGCAGGGTCTAGAAAATCATGTCTTGAGGATTCTTGCTTGCAATTCTTCAACCAAGTTGGACCATTTGTTGAGAGGTGATAGCAAAGATCAGTTGTTTGAGAGTCCTAGAAATCAGGCATTTAGATCTTTCATCCATTTTCAATTTATTTTTGTGTATGGTGTAAGAAAGTGGTCCAGTTTCATTCTTCTGTACGTTGCTGTTCAGTTTTCCCAATGCTATTTGTTGAAGAGGCTGTCTTTTTTTTCCTGTTGGATATTCTTTCCTTCTTTGTGGAAGATGAGTTGACCATATAGTTGTGGGTCCATTTCTGAGTTTTCTATTCTGTTCCACTGATCTATGTGTCTGTTTTTGTGCCAGTGCTATACTGTCTTGATGAGTACACCGTTGTAATAAAGTTTGAAATCTGGAATTGTGATACCTCCAGATTTGTTTTTCTCTTTCAGTATTGCTTTGGCTATTCATGGTCTGTTGTGGTTCCAAATAAATTTTAAGATTGTTCTAGCTCTGTGAAAAATGCTGGTGGTATTTTTATAGGGATTGCATTCAATGTGTACATTGCTTTGGGAGTATAGACATTTTAACAATGTTTGTTCTTCCAGTCCATAAGCATGGAATGCTTTTCCAATTTTTTGTGTCGTCTTCAATTTATTTCATAAGTGCTCTTTCGTTTTCAGAGTACAGATCTTTTGCCTCTTTAGTTAGGTTTATTCCTAGGTACCTTATTGTTTTTACTACAATTGTAAATGGGATCGATTCCTTGATTTCTTTTTCTGCTGCTTCATTATTGGTGTATAGAAATACAATGGATTTCTGCACGTTGATTTGATCTCCTACAACTTGCTGAATTTGTGTACTAGTTATAGCAATTTTTTTGGTAGAGTCTTTTGGGTTTTCTACATGCAGTTATGAGTTTCTTGCTGCTCTTTAGATAGCATGTTAATGCTCTGGGTGACAAGGTCCACATAAGTGGTTACCTTTTGTACAAGTAAATGCATGACCAGACTTCCTTAATGGTACAGACATGGCTTATCCAGGGAGAATTCTGGTTCATGTATGGTTGGCTGTGATGTTTCTTTGACATTTATTTCAAATCTCTGGGCTTCAGAGTGCAGAAATTCTTGAGAGTTTGGAATCTGATAGGGATCTGGCCAGTCAGGTTTAAATTCTGGGCCAGGCAGGAGAGAAGAAAGACTGGAAACATTAGTTTGAAGGGTAGGAGCTGGCTACTGAAGGAAACTGTAATAATTGAAAATTTGGTAAAGATTGACAATTTGAGTAAGGCAAAAGGTTCCAGTCCAATTTGTAGGCAGGAACCAATAGAGATAAAATTTCCATAAACCATTAATCTATTTACAGAAATCACCAGATGGTCAGGACATAAAACCACAGGAAGTCAGCACCTGAAGTCAAATGAGAACTCAAAAGAATAAAAATCACATCCTTGCCTTGCTGCCAAAGGACAAGGTTCCAGACCATGGGCTCACCATTGGGTCCCTGTATCACCAGTCAGGAAACAATTGTCCTTGTTATCTAGTGGGAGTAAGCAGGGATCTGAACCTGAGGTCGAATCTTACCTAAGCCACAGCCCCAAGCTGTGAGAGAGAGAATACACAGGACAAATAAAGAGATGATTCTGTGTAGGCTATCACAGTAGGGAGAACACCTCTTAATGAGGACAATCACAAAGACAAGGAAATGAGTTGAGGGTTTCATAGAGGTAGGCAAATAAAAGAGTCATCAAGGAATCTTATGGGAGTCATGAGGCAGGATGGAGATGGGTCTTATCTAAGGGGAAAGGTAGACACAGGTGATGTCTCACAATAGGTGAGAGCAAGGTAGTCCTTTGTGGTTTCTCCAAACACAACAGCTTGTCTGGGGGCCAGATTTCTCAACCATCATCTCTACTTTGAGGAGCTCAAACCCAAATCAACTTCAACACTGTCTCCACTTTCCAAAGAGTTGCTTCTATGTTCTATTAACAGGGGTGTAAACAAGAATACCCAGGGAACCAACAACTGGTGTGTGCTTGCATAAGGATGTCACTTAACTTGGAAGGTCTAACCACTGGTTCAGTGGTTTAGTGTAGACCTTCTTTATGTGTTATTCAGTGTTCTCTTGGACTGTTTTACTGACAAGGGAACTCATGTACTTGAGGAGGCAACCGATTCTAATTTGGCCCCTTTTGTTTCAAAGTTTCCTTTTTTTTTCTAACCTTTAAATTAAAAAAAGAAGAAGAAGAACTTTTATCTACATGTCAATTCTAACCACTGGGAAAAACACACTCTTAGAATTTTTACGGAAGAGAGTTAGGAACCGGAACCAAGATTGCTAGCAAAATCTTAGCGATTTGGATTAATTAGCTTAAAGTAATTTATAATTAATGAAAATTCTGAATTAAGGAACACAGTATTTAAAAGAAACCCTGGTTTATTACTTTCTGCCACATTCTGTAACTCAAATTCACTAAGGGAACTTGCCTAGAAGATCTTCTTAGGAGACCTACTTTAATAAGAATTACTTATAATTAGCATAACAATTTCGTATGCAAATGGTACTTCTAAAGTACTTTAAATTTACTCTTAAGTACTTTATACATTCCCATTTGCAGTCTTATTTACGCCCTTAATTTGAGCTTCCTATGAAGAACGACTTCCCTAATGAAGAGTCAACTTTAAGCCAGCTCCACAAACTCTGAATTAGCAAACCCAAATCAATGAGATTTTACTTCACATATGTTAAACAGTACTATATATAACAAAAATACTGATTCCTAGTGATATACTATTATACTAAAACTCTGCTCATATTTAAATTCTGTAACGTTTATATATACACGATTTATTATAGGTTGGGAAAGAAACTAAGTTATTGCAAGTAATTGGACGTGAAAGCCTTTAAAATTCATACTGTAACTGCCTGTACTATGTACCATATATCCTCATCTGGTACTTTTAAAGAAATAGCACTTTTGAAGACTATTTTCAGAAAATAGTTCTTCAATGCCCAAAATCTGAGTTCGCATGTAGAATCAGGAGGAGAAAACTGTAACCAACAGCACATTAATAGGTCTTTAAAACAAACATAAACTAAAATGAAAAAAAAAATACCTACTTCCCCAAATTTTACAACTAAAGGGTGAAAATATATGCAAAATAGCTTCTAATTTTAGCTACCTGGGACACTATCGCTTTAATTTAACTCTGAGAGAAAATGCTTTGGACGGCTTTGAATTTTTAGAAAAAATTTTTTTCCATTTGGCAAGCATCACAGGCCACAGTTTTAAAATCTGATTCTTTCTCAATCTACCTTTTGCGGTTTCCAACGTTCCCATTTATCTCCAGGGACTCGCAGGCTGTGTTTACGTTATGCCAAAGAGCTGAAGCCAAAGTAAAATTCCAATTCATCACCCAGATGTTTCCAAACTTCACGTAACCATATTTGGAATTGTATATATAAAATATCCCTATAATTTATTAATTTTTCTTCCCCACCTGGATGTTTTGGCATCACGTCACTTTACGTCTGGCAACTCCTGGGAATTTTATATTAAGACCTGGAAAAGGGGTTCCTTGCTAATCAGTCTGCTTTCATCTTGAAGTCCAGCCAGATTGGTGGGGGTGGGATGTGGCTAGACATCCCTGAAATGTCCCGTGCTTTAACTCAGGTATTTTTTTTTTCCCCAGAAGAGTGGGGATCCAAACACTGGGATCAGCAAAAATAAGCTTATTGCTCTGGGAGAGTTAGAGACCAAAGAGAGAAAAAGCTATTTGCCGGGTAACACTTAGAAATAAAATGTATATGTGTATGTATATGTGAATGTATATATGTGTGTGCATATGTGTGTGTGTGTGTGTGTGTGTGTGTGGTGTTACTTTTGTCATCAGAATAAAAAAAGTTTTTTCCTGTAAAAACAAGATAATAATATAATTACAGAGTCTAGCTCTAATTATAAATTATTAGAGCTAGAACTCTCCTTAGAGGAAATTTCAGTTTATTTCCTTCCCCTCACAGATGAGTAAATTATAGCTAAGACCATGGAGTTGTCCAAGGTGGCAGAGTGAACCAGAAAGGAAATGAGACCAGAACCAAAGTCTGAGCAAGCTTATGCAACGAATGTGTATGCCGATATTAGATTTCTCTATTTTGTCACCGGGAAAACCTATGAGGATAAGTAAAGCTTTTATTATTTTCAGTGCCCAATTATAACAGTGTAATTCTCAGAAAGGCTTAGAAAGCTTTCATTTTGCTTACATGAAGCAAACGCTGTCAGTTTTAGGCCTGAATCGAATCATTCCTTCAGCTTGTCACATGTGATTTACGCCGGGGTCCCATGGAAGCTAATGGGGACATAGCTTCTGAGCCTCAGTTTGTCCTTCTGGTCAGGACAAGACAGCAAATGACAGCCTCCCAGAGCAGATGTGCGGGTGAGCCAAATGTGTGAAAAGTAGACACACTGTGCCTGGTACCCAGTAAGTACTTCATAAATGGTTTCGGGGATAAGGGTGACCTGAAAATTCCATGCTGGAAGGAGAGCTGATGTTTCCATGAACAACTACATTGAAGACAAAAGCTAGGCTACCCTTCTGCCACCATAGCAAACTCTGCGGTCTCACATGGATTTGCTGAGTAATGTGTCACATCTGGAGGCAACCAGCTCAGGAAAAGCTGCTGTGGTTAAAAAAAACAAAACACAGACATGTAAGCTCAATGAGATAAAGACATTGACATTATAATGTTGGAGGTGGCAGAGAAGAAAGCGGTGAGAGGTTTTTAATATGCAAAATTAATACTCAAAACAGCTCTGATAGAGCTTGAAAGACATAAAAAATAAAAAGCACACTGGCCCAAACAATCTAACTAAACCACGAGAACTCTTTTGTTCTGGATTGGAAATATATTAAATATCACTAACAGTGGCATTGGTTTGGAAGTTCTGAACCCACGCCAGCTTACAGTATATCATTATGTCTAATCACTGAACCCCATGTTAGTTTTGCAAAAGTCTTCTAGCTGTGTCTCCCTGAGCAGCAGACCTACCAAGGGTCTTTTATGAGAAAGTTAAAAAAAAACCACAAAAAAAACAAAAAACAGCGCCCTTCTAGGTCAAGTGATTAAATGTCTCTTTGGGGTTGAGGATACTTTTTTGAAAAGGTCTCCTCTCTCCTTTGAGCTTATGTAGCACACACGTGGCATTTAGCAACGACATGTCCGGAGACTATTGCAGATAAAATTTTGGCCAAAAGTTGCAGTCAAGTACCACTGAAAAAAAATTGAAGGAAATCTTTGCATTCTTAGAGTTTTGGCATTTGTGTAAAACCAAATGTAAAGATAATAAAGTGATATTCAGATACTCACTTATGAATCAAGAGATGAGCTCTTGAACTCTAAGCTTGCTTATACGTAAATTGAAATCAGTAATGATATTAATCATGTATTATTGTGTAACCAACTCACCACAACCTTCGAAGCTTAAAGCAAGAGACCTTTATTATCTCATAGTTGTGGCCAACAGTCAAGGTGTCAGCCAGGGGACTGAGTTCTCAAGTGGAAGCTGGGCTAGGGGAGGGTCAGATTTCCTGCTCATGAGCTCATAGGCACATTCAATCTGGCTGTAGGATGGAGAACTTTTTCCTTCTTTCTTTTTGCTAGCTGTCAGCTGGAGGGCGCCCTCAGTAACTGGAGGCTGCCTGATGGTCCTTGTCACATGAGCTTCACCAATATTCCACTTAATTTATGGCAGTGTACTTCTTAGACAAAGTCAGAGAGAGACAGAGGGAGAAACAGAGAGAGAGAGAGAGAGAGAGAGAGAGATTCCAGCAAAGATGGGTACTGTGATCTCATGTAATTGTGTACGCGTAATCAATCACATGCAGTCTGTCACCTTTCCTATATCCCATTGGTTAGAAGCAAATCACATTCTTGTCCATACTCAAGGGGGAGCACGTTGCACAAACGTGTGAATCACCAGTGTGTGGGAATGACGGGGGCCACTTTCAGAGTCTGCCCCTGACAGTATGTCTGCACGTTTACAAGTACTCAGGATTATGGCATTTGAGTGTCTCATGCATAGTCAACTTTACCAATATTAATTCTGTAAAGACCACAGGTCTACATTTGCCTAATTCCAAGAGCTCTTGCCTTACACAGCCAGTCAACAAGTGTTTCTTGAGCACTTACTAAATGGCAGTCCTTGCGCTCACGGAATTATAGACCAGTGGTGTACTTGTAGACATGTCCTAGGTACTCGGTTATACTTGCTCACTCTTTTCTCGAAGATACGGTAGAAAAGAGAACTTTCTGCCTGCTCCGCTTCTATGCTTTTCATATCCCTGCCATTCCTTCCCTAGCCCCGAGGGGAGAAAGGGTTCAAAGGTTGGGATTTTCTTTGCTGAATAGCTCACTGAAATAATGCTATGAGAGCAGGTCAACATTAGCGTAAGTGAGCCTAGGCTTCGATACTCAGCTTCCTCACAGTCTGAGTCCCTGGGAATCCCGAGGGAGGCAAAACACTAATGGCATGGTGAGTTATCAAAGATGGAGTCATCAAAGAGAGGAGAATAACTGATGGGAACGCACAGGAGACAGACTCAGGATGACCCGATGTGTGACTTGATAAGGGAAGTAGTGACCTGTTTGGTACCTTCTTCATGACCTACTAACAGTGGCTTATACGACTCTTAGGGACAGAGGCATGAGTACAGCTTACACTTCTAATTTTCCCCAAATCCGTGTGGGTTAGGATGCTTTCACCCTGAAAGGAAGAAAGAGTATATTTGCACAGTTACAGTTTCACCCCAGATGATTCTGGGACATTCTTCAGGATGAGAGAGAAGTCAGCCTTGTTATGAAATATTTTAATGTCCTCTCAGGATAGAAAAAAACTTCTTGGGAGAAACTCTCAAAGCAGAGAAAAGGTAAACTGTTTACATTTGCTCCTTGCCTTATTCCCGTTGAGCTCAGAAAGCGCTATCTTGTTAGCAAAAACAAATGAAAGGGGGTGCCTTCTTGTCTCAGTACATGGGGATTTATGCAGGCAACTTGTATCAGTGTTAATGGGTGTTAGACGCGTAAAACCCAGCCCTTCAACACGATAAGACATAATACACCCCTTAATTTTTAATTCACTCGGGTCTCAATTTTAAAGCATTTTCTTGTAGTTTGTCCTAATTATAATCATTTTTAATGACAGCTTAAAAATTTCATCCAACTGTCTTATCACATACGGTACTTAATTTCTCAAGTGAACAGTTTTACTCTACACCATTCTGGGAATTTTAAGAACTAAAACATAAAAGGAGAGAAAGTCCTTTGTATGGTGAAACTAGATGTTAATTGTTCTAATATACATAAAGAGACCAAAGCAGTTTCTTGAAGCAGGAGACTGGCCTTCCTGCAGAGGCCTTCTCCAAACCCTTTCAAGGGAGATTCATAAAACCCCAGGGGAAAAAAGAAGAAAGGGTTTTTTTTTTTTTTTTTTTTTTTCATTTTGCTGGATTCTGCCAAAACCCAGAACCGGGATTGAATATTCATTGTTGTATTCTACATGTTGAATAGACAGTCTTATTTGCTTAGACCAAAGTGGAAACTACCCAGCTAGAAAGAATAACGAGCTGACCACCTTGGCGGGTTGTTGGAGGCACGATGAATTTTCTAACGTCTGCTTGCAGCTTTTAGGGAGAGTTGACTTTCCCGTATGGTATCTAGCTTATTGACGTCCAGAGAAACACAAGTGATCACAGACTTGTTATACTGCGTAGTTGCAAATAACCATGAGCCATATGTAGGATGTAGGAAGGTCAGAAACACACATACACACACAGACACACACAGACACACACACTCACACACTTTTTTTTAAGTGTATTTATTTATTCTGAGAGAGAGAGAAAGAGAGAGAGAGAGCAGGAAGGGCAGAGAGAGAGGGAGAGAGAGAGAATCCCAAACAGGCTCCACACTGTCAGTGCAGGGCCCAAGGTAGGGCTCGAACTCATGAACTACGAGATCACCACCTGAGCCGAAACCAAGAGTCAGAGGCTTAACTGACTGAGCCACGGAGGGCCTCTGAGTTTGTCCATTTTCAGTGTGATTGTTGAAGGGTTAAGTAGAACATATAGAAAGAAAAGGGCCAGACTGTCAACTTACGGCTTGATAAATTTTCACAAAGCGAACACAACTTTAAGGTCAGCACCCAGATCGAGAAACAGAACATTACTAAGATCCCAGAGCCCCTATGCTCCTTCTGGACCTGTCCAGCGTGACTAACGACAGTAATTGGAATGCAGCACAGATCAGTCACCTGGGATATGGTTGTACTGTTATTAGAACACATGGCCATTTAATGCACTAAATTAACTTGAGTTGGGAAGAGGCTTTGCATCTTCTCCCTTTTGTTAATGTCCTGGGGACTCCTGACTTTTGTCATACTTCATTCACTTACTATTTTTTGGAGAAGGTGAGAATCTCCGGGGATAGCCCACTGAGCTAGGAGAAGTTTTACTTAGTTTGCTTTGTCTGGTGGACACTGTGTTTAGGTGTCTTCTCTTTTAGTTTACTTGGGTCACTCTGCCGATGAGCACTCACTAGACTGGGAAAACTAACTTTTTTTTTTAAATTTTTAAAAATGTTTTATTTATTTTTGAAAGAGAGAGAGAGAGAGAGATAGTATGAGTGGGGGGAGGGTCAGAGAAAGAGGGAGACACAGAATCCGAAGCAGGCTCCAGGCTCCGAGCTATCAACACAGAGCCGAGCCTGAAGCCGGGCTCGAACTTGTGAACCATGAGATCATGACCTGAGCCGAAGTTGGAGGCTTAACCAATTGAGCCACCCAGGTGCCCCAGGAAAACTAACTTTTATTTGTTGCAATTAACACTGACGACACAGGGAAGCTTGAGAGTTGTGACCTTTACATTATTTAAACTGTGCTATAGAAAAAGCTACACTCCAGGAGCTCAGGACCTCTTGTGAGCCACTGAGATCACCTGAGCCACAGGGCAGAATGATGCCAACTAAGAAGGCACACTCCTGGGAATCGCTTCCAAAGACCCAGGTTCAGTCGTTCTTGGGAGGGTTATTTTTATTAAGGATCTCATATGATTCTAAAATAGGATTTGGGAAGAGTGATTTGGGGACTAGGAACCTGGTTTCTTTGGTGGGACAAAAAGCCAAAACAAACCAAATCTAAACAAAATCCAATAACAACAATACAAAAATTTCCTCACTAAAAGCTTATAACTCTTCTTGAGCTGGCAATTTCCTTTTACTGTAAAAGAAACAACCCTAATAATAGAGTTCCCACACACTCACACACAAAGGTTTTCTACGCACACACATTTTAAAGCTTTCAAATAAACCAGCCACCGGTGGGTATTAATATGAGTTTCATCAGAGACTGATATTGAAAGTGACATTTGAAGGAAAATCTGGCTGTGGTTTGACCCTCTATAGTTTGGGTACATCCATATCTAATGTAACCAATGGGAAAAAGCAGCATTTCCCCGCCCCCCCCCCCCCCCTTAGTTTACTCCTGCCGGGCTCCTGTTCCAGATGGCAGGAAGGCACAAACGCTATTTCCGTGCGTGTGCGGTCTGTCTTCACTTCCTTTTGGGAAAGGCCCAGGTTTTTCTGGATGGTGTTTGCAGAGCGTGTGGCTGTGTGTGTGTGTGTGTGTCCCCTGTGCATTGTCCACCCATACATCGATGGCCTCGTTGACTCTCTAAGTAAGGGCGCTGGGGTAGGTAGTGTGACGATCAGAGCTCAACATTTGCCCAAATAAGTTTACTCCAATCTTGTGCCAGATGGAATGAAGAATGCAGGCACAAACATTCTCTCTCTCTCTCTCTCTCTCTCTCTCTCTCTCTCTTTTTTTTTTTTGGATGCAACTCTCTGATCTATGTGCATGTGCAGTCTGTTTTGACTTCTTTTTGAGAAAGGAACAGGTTTTCCCATGTGTTTTATGTATGGCCAATATTAAGACCAATAGTGGTGTTCTCCCAATGGCACAGATTGGTCTTCTGCTACTACGAGCCACCCCAAACTGGCCCACGGGACAGTTCTAGGGGTGAATGGGGGTTACAGAGTGGGTGCAGTTTCTTTTTCAGTTGAGCATGCCTAGGGAGTGGAACTGAAAGCTGATGGCCACCCCTGCAGGTGACTGAGCTCATGATCCCAAAGGCAGTGGGCAAGAAAGCTAATCTCCCTTTCCCCAGTGTGGCTGGGCCAAGGTATTCCGTGACCCTTCCAGCAGAAGGGGAAGTTGCCTCCACTGTAAGTGCCAGAGGGTGAAAATCACCGCCAAATTAGTAGCTTCCAAATATCATTTTCAATAAAAACTTCCATGATAAAAAGCATGTTAATACCCAATGGTTAGTGGTTTTTATGATGGCGTTAAACCATTTGTACTGAGGCTCTACTCTCCATGCCGTTTTCTTCACCAAGGAATGAAATTGGCTGCTCATGCAATGTGTGTGCGTTTTCACTGTTGCTATAAAATCAGCCCCCAGGAGAATTTTAAGTCTTCTTGAATTGCTTTTTAGCACCGACTAAGGAAGTAAAAGTTCTAAAACTGCCTGGTTACAGACAAATCACTTAAAAAGCCAGCTCTGTACTGGCAAAGTCGTGCTACAGGAAATGTTTCAAAAGGCAGAATACAACAATATGAAAGCTAAGTATTGTTATTTATTTAACAAATGAAGCAGGCTGTCATTGAAAACTAGGTGCCTCCAGGAACTCTTTAAGGTCACGTGAAATGCCAGATCCTTGTTGTAACAGACATCCTGCTATAATGCGTGATGATGTTTACACACGTATGTCTTGGCTGGTGGACTTGTATATAAACAGACATACAAGCACACGTTCTCCAGTCAATAAAAGTTTATTAATCCATTGGAAGTTGGTTCAAAATAGTACCTGACGTGAAGCCATTCTCCAGATGGCCAGAATCATTGCATCTTCCAATGAAAAATAGAGAAAAACATAGATTTAGTTCTGTTCGAGTCTAATATATTGAGAGTTAAACTAACCAGATTTAGTTGTATGTTGAATGTATCCTGTGTACACAGGGTTTTGATAAAACGGCGTGAAGCCAGATCAAAAGAGTCCCCCTCAAAGGTCAGCGGCATGCTAGAGGCGGGATTATTTGACTTAATCGACTTGGCCAGTGCCACCTATTCTTCCCACTGCATGGTGAGCCCCTTCAGGACAGACAGTGTGTGAATTCATCTTTCTAGTCCTTGTTCTGTGGCTCCTATGGTGGCATTCTGCACCTAAATGTGTTCAATAAGCACTTACTGTCAGAAAATTGGTGCCATTGTATATTGTCAATTTCAGGGGGAAGGATACTATTTCATTTCATTGACTGGCCAAGAACGTGAAGATCATAATTGAAAAAAATAATTCTATCAAACAAATGAAACATTTGGGCTGGTTTTAACTGATCCACAGTGAGACCCTCAGCAGAAACCCATCTGAACCTGGTCCAATATAAGCCGCATGCCCTAATGCTCCTTGGCTTAAATGCGGTGACCTTTGAGTTGGCCATCCATGTGTGTTCCAAACAACCTCTCCTCCCCAAATGTAACAAAGAGCTAGGGTTGTAAAATCCGGGAAAGACATTTTAGACATGATAAACAACCCTGAGGATTTGAGTATTTATTCTAGGCTGCTTATGATGACATATTTTTATAACACTTGTCTGGATGCCAGGTAATGGCAGGGTGGAAAATCACATTCCCCAAATAAGTGAAGGGTGCATCACCCTGAACCACTTCCTTCTATAGCCAACTCTATCGATAGCTGAGAAAGAGACTTTAAAGGTGCAAGAGAGATTTAATTTCTCTCAAAATGTCTTTTAAGAACCTTATGTTCTGAAAAGACTTCCCTGTCTTCCTTTTTCCTTCCTTCTTTCTTTCTTTCTTTTTTTTTTTTTTTCCTGACAGCCCGCGTTCAGTGTTTGCTAATTTGTGATCTTTAGAAATGTCTAATGTGTTTTCAGGCCTTCTGTGTACCTTTAGTGAGAAAGGTTTCTCTGCTTAATTAAGTTGCATTCTTTTTTTGTTTGCCAGACAGGGTCTTCTGCTAAAAAAATCTTTTTTTTTTCTTCTTCTAGGAAGCAGAAAAGGAGTTGGAATAATTTTGCATGTCGGTTTTGGAACATTTTATTTGGGTAATTTGGGGTTCGAGCTGGTGAGAAGCGACATAGGAATCAGATTCCTCTCATTTTCTAACACTGCGTTTCACAGAGTATTCTCTGGAAGGTTAACTTAGTGTTTTCTATGCAAGTATGACTTGAAATTGGGACTCCAGAAAGAAGTCTGTATACTTTCTAAGCACACTCCCACTTTCTCACTCTAAAAGAACTCAATATAAAGTTTCAAATACTATACAAATTAGGGATGGTCATTAAAATAGTCACCCAAGATGCCTGTATGTTTTCCCCTCAAGTAATTAAATTTACACACGGAAGTTAAAAGCCGCCACAGAAAAGGAAACATAATTTGTGTAAAAATCAGGGCTGGGAAGTTGTCTCTGCTCGCTGAAAATTACAATTCTCATAGCTTGTGGTACTATAATTCTGGCTTCATGCTGGTCAGGTAAGAGACCATTATTAGTGACAAGGAAAACCGGGAGATTTGCAATTATGACTTTGTTCAGTTAGAGGTTGAAAAGTGCAGACAATTTATGCCAAATACATCTGATATCCTGCATTTTTTGATGTTATTAGTAGACCTGGCTTTCACATTTGCTGAAATTTGCATGAGGTATGCCCTAGCTCTAGGAAAGAGAGTAAAAACCGTGTTTCAGTGAGCAAATCTAAGCCCATAACCTCCAGAGAACATGGAAAACTAGTTCCTTTGGGGCTAAGGAAAGTCACTTGAGTGTTTCTGAAAGATGTCAGAGATTCACACAGGGGAAGACCAATTTCATCCTTCTTCTTCTTCTTCTTCTTCTTCTTCTTCTTCTTCTTCTTCTTTTGTAACACTTATGCATTTTTGAGAGAGAGAGAGAGAGAGAGAGAGAGAACGTGTGTGAGTGTGTGGGGGGAGCAAAGAGAGAGGGGGCAGAGAACCCAAAGCGGGCTCTGCACTGTCAGCACAGAGCCCGATGCGGTGCTCGAACTCACGAACCGTGAGCTCATGACCTGAGCCAAAGTCAGACGTTCAACTGACTGAGCCACCCAGGCAGCCCCCAATTTCATCCTTTTTGAACGTCTGGTATTGAGCATCTGAAGACAATGTGAATGAGCTCTGGGATATACACAAGTAGACCACATAGACCATTTTGTTGTGTTTCAAGGGAAAGTGACCTGTACACTCATACGGGGTCTTATGCGCAGAAGGGCCTGTGCTTGCTCTGGTACTCCACTGTCTTTGTCTTGAAATTTGAGGTACTTTTAGCTTTGAACCTGTGCTTTGCAGGAGAAGGCCAATGGGATGACAGACCACCCCTGAGAACAGAGGAGATATACGTAACATGCGTTCCTCCCTTCTCGCCACCTTATTTATGTGTAACCTTCAGGAAGTCCCTGGAACACAGAGTTTGGAGCGGGGGGGTCCCTGGTATAAGGGCATTCAGTGAGACTTAAAGTAAGTAGAAAGGGAGTATGTCATGGAAGGCCTAAATTTCCATAGAGAATTGGTAGAATGTGGGTGAATTAAGAAGTCAAATAAAAATAGTAGAGTTGGTTTTGTGCAGTGTTTCTACTGTTTGGGGAAGAACGAAGTATATGCACATATAGGAGCTATGAAATATACATTGTGTAATTTTGGTGATTCCATGTATGAGTTGAATGTTCTTCTATTTGCATCTAAAACTGGCATCGCACAATAGAAAGATGAATGGTAGGGTGCTTGGGTGGCTCAGTGGGTTAAGCTGTCCGACTCTTGATTGCAGCTCAGGTCATGACCTCACGAATTGTGGGTGCAAGCCCTGTGCTGGGCTCTGCCCCAGCAGCGTGGAGCCTGCTTGGGATTCCTTCCCTCTCTCTCTCTTTCTCTCTCTCTCTCTCTCCCAAAATACATAAACATTAAAAAAAAAAAAAAAAAGAAAGATGAACGGTAAAAGCCATGCTAATGATCTCACTTTTGTTTTTCTTTCCTGAGAACAATATTAAACGGCAAACAAAAAGTACTATGGGAAGATGAGAGGCCAATGAAGAAAGAAACAAGAAAAAAAAAACTATACTGGTGTATCTGTTTTGGTACTTTTCCTCTACTTTTTGAGCAAGTCCTGTAATTTCATTTTATACTGAGCCCTGCACACTACTAACTGGGGTTGATGAGGAAGATAGAAACCACACGAGTTATTTCAGGGGAGACAGCTGAATATAGGGAACTGATGGGCTAAAAAGTCAAGAAGAAGGCAGGGAGGCAAAAAACAGTCACGACTCCTATGGCAGGGAGAACAAAGGGAAAAGCTGGAGCCACTGATGTCCAGGAGCTTCGAGGAGGAGCCTTGTAGTGCTGGGGCCCAGATGGCTATGCAACGGCACTGACTAGCTGCTGCTGATGGCTAAGGAGCTCAGAAGAGCAATCCTACAGAGCCAGGCCTCGGACAACTGAGGAGCAGACACTGCTTCTTGTCCTGGGATATCTGATGGAGTACTGTGAGGCAGGTTCTGGAAAATGGACCAACAGTCCTGGGCCAACTACTGCGCACAGGGAAGGAGCAAGACCCCTCTGCTTCCTGTGCCTTTGGGTTTACTTTTAGTGCTCCCGATTGGCCAACCTATTCGGAATTCAGCCGATAAAGGAAAAATACAGTTTGTAGAGTTCCAGGGCTAGCGTCACAAAGGGTTGGAACTGAGAGACTCACTTAATAACCAGAACAGCACTTAACCATGTTGAGAGCTCTGAGGTATTCATGGTTTCTTATGAGAGCCAAAGTTTCATCGGCGGCTATGTACCAAGTTATGAACATACGAAACCACCCTGTGTTCAAGGCCAAAAAGATGGCTCATCTCTGCTCACTCATTTCCAGCCATAGTTATTTCTACTCTCTTCCATGTCAAGCCCATTCCTACCTCCGGACATTTCTAGGTCCAGAGCACTCTTCTTCCAGATGTTCCCATGGCTACCTCCTCCCTATTTAGGTATAAGTCTAAATACTTCCCTGTCAGAGAGACCTCTCTTGACCTCAAACCCAAACAGCAACTTCCCTCTCACCCTGAGGCACTCTTCACCTCATTACACTTTTGTCTGAGAGACTGTCAATATCTACAAAGACATGCTTGCTGTTCACTGTCTTCTCACTGCAAGAGTGTCAGCAGCCTGGGAAGAGAGAGGTTGTTTACCCTGTCCAGTGCTTAGAGGATGCCTGGCACATGATAGGTACTAAATAAAATATTTGCTTTAAAGACCAACTGGGAAAGAGTCCTATAGCAAATATTTGCTATCAGCAATATTATTATGTGAAAGCGGAAGATACCTCTAGAATACGGGACTTTGTTAAAGTGGTACTAGGACCATAGAAACCTCTATTTACAAAAATGTGATTTTTGAAGATTAAATACACTTAACTCATTGTGACTTTCTAGTTGAGGGGGTTCCTGATGTGTGTGTGTGTGTGTGTGTGTGTGTGTGTGTGTGTCCGGGCATACTTTTGAATGTAGAGTTTTTAGTGACACAGTTGAAGAGTTAGAAGACCCACAGATGTTTTTCAAACAACCCAAATGTCCACAACTGAATGGATACGCTGTGGTAAATCATGTAAAGGAATATTATTTCACCATAATAAAGAAAGAGGTACTCGTATGTATGCAAGATGGATGACCCTGAAGCCAGTCACAGAAGACCACAGAGGACGATTCCATTTATACGAAATGTCTAGAACAGGCAGGTGTATAAAGACAGCAAGTAGATTCATGGTTTCTAATGGTTGGGGTGGTGGTGGGATAGGGGACTGATAACAAAGCACAGGATTTCTTTTTGAGGTGATGAAAATGTTGTAAAATGGACTGTGGTGTTGGGTGTACATATGTGTAAATATTAGAAACCACGGAACTATATACTTTATATGGGTAAATTGCATGGTATGCAAATTACAACTCAATAAAACAATTCTTAAAAATAAATGTTTTCCGGTTCAGGATGGTAGATGAAGCGTACACATTTATATTGTCTCCCATCCTATATATCAGGGATGGATACACTATGGCCCATGGACCAAATGTGGCCCAGAGTCTGTTAGTCTGTTTGTTTTTAAATAAAATAATATTGGGATGCAGCCATGCTCATTTGTTTACATATTGTCTATGGTGGCTTTCTCATTACAACATCAAAGTTGAGTAGTTGTGATGGGGACTTCACTGCCCACAAAGCCTGAAGTGTTTACTATCTGGCCCTTTAACGGAAAAGTGTCAAACCCTGTTTTATAAGAAAAAGACGGGCAGACAAATAAAAGCGATGTTACTGAAAGAGCAGATACAGGTCATGCTAAGTGCTACATAACATATTAAACCAGAATATGCTGGAAAAGGCTAACTGGAAAATTTCCAAAGAGAAGCCAACCTTGCTATGAACATTTCTTTCTTTTGCATCATAGGATTGCCTAAATCACTCTATTTCATTGACTCTAAGAGTCCACCCATTAGGAGAAGCACCCATTACTGTATGTAGTACTCAGCAAGAAAGAAATGCTTTAATTAAAATGTAATTTTAAACCCATGGGACTCCTGGGTGGCTCACGCGGTTAAGCATCTGACTCTTGATTTCAGCTCAGGTCATGATCTCGTGGTTCGTGGGATTAAGCCCAGCGTCGGACTCTGTGCTGACAGCATGGAGCCCATTTGAGATTCTCTCTTTTCTCTCTCTGCCCCTCCCAACTTAGGCATGCATTCTCTCTCTCTCTCAAAATAAGTAAACTTAAAAATGTAACACAAGGCTTTGCCACTACATGGAACTTCAGTTTTATATTTTTCAGATACATTTAGATGGGTTTTTATCACACATTTTTCTTGCACACACAGAGAAAGGTGGCCATGATCTGTGGGAACATACAGATAGAAACTCTGGGTCTCTGGGTAACTGCTGGAAAGAAGTTCTCAGGCATGGCATTCTATTTCCTGCCTCATTTCCATTGCTTTTCTTAGCCTCTCCTTTGTTTCTCTCCCTCTCTTTCTAATTGTTGCATTTGTTAGTCTCCTCTGTCCAGATGCTCCATCCTTCCCTTCCTCCCTCTTTGTCCATTTCTCTGCTTCTTCTCATATATCAACCTCTAAATCCCTTCTCATACCATAGTGGTGAGTCCAAAGGGCCTGTGGATAGTGGTTAAAAGAGGCATCTTGATTTCAGGGAGGGTAAAATTTAAAAAAAAAAAGTGTAACTTGGAACCCACGAAGGATGATATTGGAGACGTATGGACTCTAAGATGTAAATAAAAAGACATAGAGGGGTTTCCGGGTGACAGGCTAGTGCAGTTGATGCTATTTGGATTCTGAGTTTGGTAGACGTTTGTGTGTGTGTGATTGGCTGGTAGTGCCTGGAGATATTCTTGTTTCCAGCCCTGTGGAAAAGGATCCCTCCAGCTCTCTGCGGAGGCATCCTGTTGGGGCCCGGGACACACAAAAACCAGTTTGTGCTGGAGTTCTACTGGCCAGAGCCTTGTTTCTGAATCACAGTCCCTACTCTGACAGTGGTACTTAAGGTGTAAGTGCCAGACTAACGGTATCAGCATCGCCTGGGAGTTGGAAATGCAAATTCTTGGGCCACACCCCAGACCTATTGAATCAGAAACTCCGGGAGTGGTGTCCATTTATCTGTGTTTTAACAAGTCCTTTAAGTGCAAACTAAAGTTTAGGAACCACTTCTATTTTGTTGTTGTTGTTGTTGTTGTTGTTATTGTGGTTTTGTTTGTTTGTTTACATTTTTAAAAATGTTTATTTACATTTGAGAGAGAATGGGAAAGAGAGACAATGCACCAGCGGGGGAATGGCAGAGAGAGAGTGAGACAGAATCTGAAGCAGGCTCCAGGCTCTGAGCTGTCAGCACAGAGCCCGACTCAGGGCTTGAACTCATGAACCACGAGACCATGACCTGAGCCGAAGACTCATGCCTAACCCACTGAGCCATTCAGGCGCCCCTAGTGTTTAAATTTTTCTAAAAGCTTTTTTAGAATTTATTTTTATTTATTTTGAGAGAAAAAGTGAGCCTGAGAAGGGGAGGGACAGAGTGAGGGAGTGAAAGGGAGAGAGAGAGAGAATCCCAATCTAGGGCTGGAATTCATGAACTGTGAGATCATGACCTGAGCCAAAATCAAGAGTCAGAAGCATAACCAAGTGAGTGACTCAGGTGCCCCAGGAACCACTTCTTAATAACCTACCTGGAACGGAAATCTCTATCACCTTTCCATGTTCCTGGCCTGTGGGCCTTCATTTCTGCCACACTAGGATTAAAGATTGCAAGAACGAACCTCCTTCCACTGGTGGCAAGACAACACAAACAAACAAACACGCAATGTGGCAGTAAGTGACAATATACCTACATTAAAAAAAAAAAAAATTCCAAGAGGGCATCTTTTGGGATGAGCACTGGGTGTTGTATGGAAACTAATTTGACAATAAATTTCATATATTAAAAAAAATTCCTATCAGGTAAGACTTTGTTCTTTGTAGAAGGGACTGCTCAGTTAGGAAAAAAAAAAAAAAGTCGTGCGCTTTTGCATTCTTGGGAGTAGAGAACTTGTCTTCCCTGGGTGATGTGATAGAACATGACGGATGAGCACGTACTGACTGGGCAGAGACACCCCCACTGAAGAAACGACACTTAGCTGGACTTTGAAGGCCAAAAAGACATTAGCCTTTCAGATGTCAGGAGCCGCCTCTTTCTGTCTTTCTACTCTTTTTCTCCGTTTCAAAACATCCTTCACATGGATGACAAGTTAATGTACTTAAAGCACCTATTTCGTCATGCCACTCTTCCGTTCCAGAAACAAATACGGCTCTGGCCCCAGAGTCTGTAACACTACCAGCTTTAGTCTGCGTTTCTCCATGGGACACGCACGCCGCTTCTTTTCTCTTCAAGGAGCATGTTTACATCCATTTCACACTTTGCTCATGCGTTCATCCTGCCTGTGTGGGCCGCTCTTCCTCAAGGCCAATGTGAAGACTTTCTACTCCAACTGTGTCAATGTCTTAAACAATCACGTTAACCAAAGTTCTTTTACAGAGCCCTTCTATGTGACCAAAATTTTTTCTTCTCTTAACTTTTTTTTAAGTTGACTTATTCATCTTGAGAGAGGGTGACAGCAGAAGCAGGGGCGGGGGAGAGAGAGAGAGACAGAAAGAGAGAGAGAGAGAGAGAGAGAGAGAGAGAGAGAGAGAATCCCAAGCTGACAGCACAGAGTCTGATGTGGGGCTCCATCTCATGAACCGTGAGATCATGGCCTAAGCCAAAACCAAGTCGGACACTTAACCTACTGAGTCACCCAGGTGCCCCTGACCCAGATTTTTTTCTTAACCTAAAACCTGTTAGAATCTCTATGCTTTCTCTCCATTACGGTATTTATACATTGCTTTATAATTGTTGCCTTAAATTGGAAGAAATGCTTCCCCATACGTACGTAAGCACATACACATCCATTTCCCCCCCACATATTAAGATTCAATCAGATTCAAGTTTTCATTTTTGTTTTCCCTGAGTCCACATAGCAGGTATTTAATGAGGATATATCACATTCAAATAGGAAAATGTGCCTGTAAGTGAGTATTCTAAAGAAATTATTGTGGCAGAGTTAGCACCGAATTGATCTTTCCTTCAGTGATTTCTGTTTGGCATATCTAAACAAACAACAGAGGTAGGGTTCAGGGGAATCGCAGAAAGAACAGGAGGACACCTGCTTCAGGTGAAAGTGTTCCCAAAAGGGATCAACAGAGTAGGCTTTTCACTATTAGTGATATCATAAATAAGAATAAAAAAGAAAGCAAAGGAAGAGAAGCAAGAAAGACGAAGGAATGGATTTCAAACAAAGTGGAACTCAAAACGCGACTGTGCATCGAGGGATTCAAGATTTTTAAAAATCATAACAGTGATGACTTTGTAAAAACTTACCTATTTTGAATCGAGTTTTTGAAGGTTTACTACAACGCAGTTGCCCCAGAAGAAGGACAATTTCCAAATGACGATATAAATGGCAAAAATCAGGGTTTGGACTCAAGTCAGACACCTGCTAATGCACACGTGTGATCTTAACGAGCTTTCACAGCATCACTGTGCCCATTTCAGAGCAGTGTATGTTAAAGCACTAAGCACCCTGCGTGCCTTAGAAAGTGAACCAAAGTCAAGGGGGCTGAGCATACAGCAGTGGTTAAGAGTTTAGTTTTGCAAAGGAGATTGCTGTTGAGTCAGACAGCTCCTGTCAAATGTCTGCTCCACCCTTACCAGCTGCCAGCCTCGGGCAATTTACAGAACTGCTCATGGGCTGAATGTAACGGTATCTCTTAGGTTGTTGGGGAGACTCAAAGAGATACAGCATGAGAAGCTCTTAGCATAGGGCTTGGCAAGTAATAAACACTCAATAAATGCTAACTATCATACAAAGAAGGGGTCTTTCTGTCTAACCACCAGATGACATTTCCTTCCTTTTGGGTTTGCAGATTCATTGCAGCGAATATAAAGCTATTTGCTCTCTCACAGCAGAGGCCCGCTTTCATGTTTTGGTTTTATGAGTTTCCTGGCTACCTGAGTGCTAGGAAATCCTTCATTTGACCAATGTGCCAAACCCATTTCCCTGCTAACAAACAAATGACAACAGTGTCCTACTCGGAAATAAAACAAAAGCCTGAGAACGGAGGCATTTCCACAAAGAATAATGAGCACATCAAGCACATATTTTCTGCCACAGTCCAGGTGGCCTTCAAGGCAGGTGACAGCAGGGGCCATGATGGTATTAACTTCATAAGAGTAGATAAGTCAGCGGGAGCTACTCAATCACTTGACAGAAGTCAATTCGGAAGGCATCTGAAATGCCGGGCTTTGAAGATAATCGTGTTAGGAATCAAAAAGGGGTCTAATGTTTGAGTCATGCCTTTCAAATGCAACAAATCATTATACCTGTCAAGATTTATGGACAGATGTATTTATGTTGACACTGGACCACTAATACTTTGACAAATGAGAGGCCTTGACATATACAACAGATACATCCAAGTCTCCTCCCCAGCTCAAGAAAAGGGATGAAATAGTGAATCATGACAAGCTGACAAGCACATGACAAGAATCACGTGGGCTGGCCTGGCTCTGGGGGGGCTTCCGCTGCCCCGGCCCCCTGACTGCCCAGTGCCAAGCACAAAGGGCCCCTCTCACTGATGAATAAGACTGGAAATGGCTGATAAGAAAGTCGAAGAGAGAATGAACTTCGATGGAGGGTACCCACTCCCAGAAACAAGCCTGATTTCCTAGGCCTCCAAGCACTTGTGGCCCTTTGCGAAGGAAGCGAGAATTTGATTAGCAGCTGAGAGTTTCAGGGTGGTGATGCGGCAGTGGCCTCCAATTCTAAGTTTATTAAGGAGGCTAATTCCTATCAGCGAATTAAAGTCAAGGCTTGATTCATACCCAAACACTTGGAAGAAATTTGCTTCGGAAAAAAAAAAAATCTCGAAAGAGACAATTAGATTTATGATGTATTATCAGGAATTTGATAAACTCACAATGGTCAAAAGGGACCTTAGATGAAATTCATTAATGCAACAGGATCCATGGCATTAATAAGAGTTTTGCAGATGGAACTTTATTTCCACTTGCTTGTTTTTGGAAACCGTCCCCTGATTTTTTTTTTTTTTTTTAACCAACTCATACCTCTTGCCTTGGGTAAGTCCGATCCATAGTAATTTAGTTCCTGGATTCAGTGAAGGGATTTCTTCATTATAAGACAACTCAATGTGCACCAAGGTTTTGCCTGGAGGAAATAAGAGCCTTGAATGATGATCATGAACTCCTCTATAGGAACAGAGACTGGATATGAGGTGTTGTTGTAGAGAAAAAACACTTGGTACCACTGAATTCAGCAGATAGCTTGGGTGGAAAACAAGGGTTCAGCCAATGTGTCTCTGTGCTTGTGTACAAACACACACACACGCATTTTCTGAATATAGTTGTAAATTCAGAAAAAAGAACAGTATACGAAGTCATGCATGGTACAGACAACAAATATCTCAACATTCATTCATTCATTCATTCATTCAAAAAGTACCTATGGACACGTATTGTGCTCCAGGCATAACGCTAAGCCCTAGAGAAACACCAGGAGAATGTCACCAATAACAGGCCTGCTCTTAAGAACTTGCACTCAAGGTGTGGGGTGAGGGGAAGGACCATCACACAAGGACCATTCTGTGAAGAGGATAAATACTTGTGGAACTGACAGTAACACAGAGGTGGCAGCTCCTCTTAGGTAGGGAGCTTAAGGACACTGTCATAAAATGACTAAAAAGATCCAGAGAAAGAAAATGCAACACCCATGCTAATACCTGGTGTTCCGGAGAGTGGGGCCAGCGGGTATAAAGGCTCTGAGATCAGCAAACACTTGGATTGTTGGAGGAAAAGAAAGGAAGCTGAGTATGACAGAGTAGGTAGAGTGAGTGAGGGCAAAGAGTGGAGAGGATCCACTCGAGTGGTTTACACGTACATGCGGTATCATCTGATTTCAAAGAAAAAAGCACATTCTGATTGCCAGCGATTGCCTGTGGAGATGTAAGAATGAACATAGGAAGATTCGGTGACTATCTGGTAATTTAGGCAAGGTGATGGCAGCTTGGACCATATGGACCCATGCAGATGGAGAAAAGTGGATGGATTTGGGATTTATTTTGGACTCAAATGGATGGTAATTCCATAGTCAGTTTCTTCTAAGGTTGAAAAAAACTTTTTTCTACCACGCACCGAAGATTTATATGGAGATTAATGAAATGGTACCCACACAGTGCTTTGAATTCCTTGGAGGGAAGCAAGGCATTATTTTCTTTACTCAAATTATAAATTTATTAACTTTAAACTCCTATACTGAGGTAGGTATTTCACTGACAGCTGGGGTCTCATTTAGCTAACCAGGTGCCCATGTTAAACAAAGGTTATATTATTATTGAGGTTATTATTAGAAGAATATAATGGCTCATGTTGAATACCAATAACAAAACCTAATTTCGTAACTCCAGCAGGCAGCTTTAGTTATGCATGAGGCATGGGCGAACGTTCTCAGTGATCATGTTTCTTATACTTAACGTTCACTTCTCTTACCCACTTTAGCCCGCTTTCACTTCTCTTTAACCCGCTTTGGGATCCTGAGTGAATCCAGCCCAGTTCATTCTGAATGATAGCTTTGCGCAGTGGTCAAACCAAAATTTTCTCCAGAAGTTAAAATTAATCTCTTGAGGAAGTGAGGGACAGCATGTTGATAGGGCAAAAGAAAAACTCAAATTAACTGGTCCTTAAGAAGCAATTAAACCCAGGAAATTTGGTTATAAGAGGAAAGCAATTTTAGAATAGGCTTACGATTACATTTCACAAAACATAATAAATATAGTAAGAATATGCAGTAATATATTTTTCATGGTTTGGATGTGTTCAAAATCAGAGTTAATAATATATTACCTGAGAGCATTCTAATCTTCCCTCCTTAAGCTGTCGTCCTCCAAAATTGGACTGTACCGGACATAAATTTTATAGTTAGTTGTGAGCGCCATCACTTAATAGTTGTTTTTTTTTTTTTTTAAACAGTAGAGCCTGCATACCAAGCAATACATCTTAAAAGAGACAAATGTATGTAGAAATACTGGTTAATGTCCATGTTGACCAGGGTGAAAATATATTCTTCAATACAGACTGGGCACCTATTGAGGATATAATCATTGGTGTGTGTATATGTGTGTGTGTGTGTGTGTGTGTGTGAGAGAGAGAGAGAGAGAGAGAGAGATTGTGAGTGTGTGTGTTTGTGTGTGTGTGTGAAATACACTGTAAGAACCTGGACATAAACACCCTCTGAAAGTTAAGAAATCAATATATAGTTGAGAGATGGGTATTACCAACAGCACTAATCCAAATAATAAGTCAAATGGGCAGAGGAACAGTTTCCTCCAAATGAGTGGTAAGTTGTGAGCTTCTGCAAAAGTGAAGCATCTTTAGTGTTCTCTAGGTACAGGCCCTTGCTTTCAGATTCCATGCTTCCTTCCATCATTGGAGATGTTAGTCTTGCCTCTGTTGCCTACCCAAGTATTATTCTCCTTTTCTTGATTTTATTTGAGTTGACCGTGTGCCTGGGCAAAACCCTCAGCTTCCCTTGCAGCTAGGTTTGGCTCTGTGAGACAGTTTCAGCTAAAGAGCTGTAAGTGGAAATCTGTTGGGTAGGGATTCCAGAAAGTACTGTTTTCCTAATTCTAAAAAACCAGACTTGACCTGTGCGTCTTTCAAAAATTTTAGCCAGCTACCCTTTGTCCTCTGTGTCTTCTTTGTGCCAGAAACACGGGAGGGAGGCACAGAATTCAAAACAGGTTCCAGGCTTTAAGCTGTCTGCACAGAGCCTGACACAGGGCTTGAACCCACGAACTGAGACCTGAGCCTAAGTCAGATGCTTAACTGACGGAGCCACCCCGGCGCCCCTGCTAATACATTTCTGAGCCACAGGTGGCTGAGCTCTCTGTTACTTATGCACTATCTGGTAGCACTCAGGTAGACTTTCAGCTTTCAGCTCATTTGCAGAGCACTGCTCCCATGTTTCTCTGTAAGTTTCCCGAGGGCAGGAGCAAAGCTTTCTTCAGCTAAGTGTTCTTCAGGGTGCCTGGCTAAAGACTCAAAGACCGAAGTAATTTCAGGTTGTAAAAAATGATGCAAGAAATCTAAGGCTTCTTTTATAACAGGGATTCTAAACCAGGATCGCACATCTGATTCACCATGTGTATATGTGTGTAGGAAGAAACACAGAAACATATACAATGGAACTCCCTAGATCTCTAAATATTCAGATTCAGAAGGTCCAAGATGGGACCCTAGCATCTGTCTTATTTATTTATTCGTTTGTTCGTTTTTTTACTTTTTAAAAAAGTCTGTGTATTTAGTTTGAGAGAGAGAAAGTGGGGGCGTGGGGGGGGGGTAGAGAGACAGAGAGGGAGAGAAAATCCCAAGCAGGCTCCATGCTGTCAGTGCAGAGCCCAATGAGGGGCTCTAACTCACAAACCGTGAGATCATGACCTGAGCTGAGATCAAGAATCGGACGCTTAACCAACTGAGCCACCCAGATGCCCCACATCTGTCTGAAAACAAACGATAAAAACCAAAACTCTTTAGGTGAGATTGAAATCCTCTCTTCACACATTTTCCAGGAAACTTGGATTTATCTTCATGTGCTGTATATATCCACCCATCTCTGTCTCTCAAATACTCCCTTCCAGAAAACTCCTACCATTCATGGGCTTCCTAAACTTTTCAGTCATGTTTGGAACATGAGTGGCAGGCACTCTTTCCTCCATTCCCTCAATGATGAAACACGGTTTATTTTAATACCCAGAGCCTTTTCTGTTTTAGCTATTTGGGAACACAAATTAGAACAAGGAGGTGTTCAATCATGGCTAGCCAGTCCAGAGCATTTTCAGTGAGAAAGCTTCAAGAGTGCCTATTAAGGAGTTATAATTATTGTATCCCTTAAGTAATTTAAAAAAATTCAAGGTGGCTAAGTAGTGGTTGTCTCTGCAAGGGTTAGCAGAGGGCCATGGGGGCATCCAATCAAATAGGATTGGGGCTTCAGAATGGAACCATTTCTAAAAGTAGGTGTTAGGTCCATGGATATTTGCTATCTATACCCTTGTGTATGCATTAGAGATGCTTGTATGTAATAGTTCATCAAAAATATTGAGCAATTCAGGCAAAGGATACTGGAACTTTTCTTTGATCAAAGAATAAAGAAGCAAAACAAAACAAGAACCAAACAAACAAAGTGTTTCACACACAGTTTCCTTAACAGCGAATGATTCCAGTTACCAGCCTCAGCAGTTTTCTTTTCCACTACATTAGTACACAGATATTCTTGATGAAGGGAGTCTTCTAGAAGAAAATGTAAACCCTGGCTACATAAGAGAACTCATCTCTGAAGTAAGTAGTATTTTCTTTAGAGTGGTAAGGGTATAATTACTTTCCATTGACTCTCAACTTATGAAAGAGAGGCAGGTCCTGGAAGGTTGTACATCTATCTTGTTTTATTTCAAAACAAATTCTCTTTTTATTTTCCCCTCTTGGACCACACTTTCCAATGATCTGTACTGCAACGAGAGATGCAAAAGTGGACAGACCCCCCCAAAGCAGGCAAACTCACAATGGTATAATGTTAAAAGCTGCTTACTTCGTATCCAACCCTACTTCCTCTTCAGAGTTGGGGCTGAGTTAGATGTTTGGAGGCATTCCTTTCCTTCCTTCCTGAAGACAATGGAGGCTGAAGTAAGACAGTGACGGGTAGCAAGAATATAAGGAGTATGCAACCTCCATGGAGAGTCCATGGGTGATATTGCTAATTGATTACAAAACTCTTTCCTGTTGAGTCAAGAAGCAGACTCAGAATTTACAACACACTGCCTCAAACTGTCGCTACCCATCTGTTGGAGATGAGAAACTCCACGAACCTATTTGCCACCATGGGTAAAATAGGGAAGACCAACTCCCCGAGTGAGTGGGGAATAATGAGTTTTCCAGCCACACACTCATGTTTCTGCTTTATGACCCTCTACGTGGCAACGTCAGCCATCTGGCTAGTAGGTTTTCGAGATGTCAGAGCCCAAATCCACCACCTGAATGAGATGACTTCCTTCTAACTTCCTTCAACTACCCAGAACAATAGTTCTCAAAATTAATATGCGTTAGAAATATTTCAGGCTCTACCCTCCCCCCCCCCCCCTCCCAGAGATTCAAGGAGATCCGTGGTAGGGCCCAGGTCATCCACACACGAAACTTTGAAAATACCATCTCTGGATTGCTCTTAATTCCTCTATGGAGTGAGAGTCCTGGTGGGTGGCTTTGTGGACTCAAACAGGTACCACATATAAAGTGCAGTAGATATCTCTGCTGGTCCTCACTTCTCCTGCCCGTTTGGTTCAGACCTAAGAGACCACACCAGACAAAAGATTCCTCCCAATGCCTCCTGCCACTGATGTACTCACTGATTCCCTCAAAAACCGCATTACTGGCACACGGTAGATTCTCAAAACTGTGTTGAATGGACAGATGCGCAAGTCCAACTTTACTTCCAGAGAGAGCTCTTAGAGGTCTCCGGAGATGTATTTGATAGTTTGTTTTGAGGTCTTTGATCTGCATCCCCTCTTTATATATTTTTGCAGGGAAAAAATTGTCAAGGTCTTCCCAGGGGCCCACCCCAGAGTCAATGCTGTCAGGTGAAACGTGCTTGGGGCGATTTGATCAGGCAACATTTCTGCTGCCTGGATACCTATTCTGGATAACTGAGAAGAGCCTAGCTGTCAACTGACCCAGGAGCCCAACCACTGCCTGACAACATCCTTTATTGCACAAGCCGCCCACTAGGCATAAAAGAACAAAGGTTGGAGCAGATGTTTGCATGAGAGTTGTCCAGTTGAAAGACTGGCTCCAAGTCAAATTAAAAATAGGACTTTATAAAATAGATCACACTTGTTCTGTGACAGTTATTCACCTGTCTCTGCATCACTCAAGGTCAATGTTGCCAGCTGCTTTTTATATAGGGAAAGAATTGGCTACATTATGTCTTTGTAAACTTTAATGCCCGTATTCTCAGCAAGAGCTCAGGCCACATAACTGTAGGACATCCCCTGACAAACCTCAGAATGGGACATAAGCCATCCATACCACAAGGTCTACCTTATCCTCCAGGGACAAGAGAACTGTCCAGATTCACGGGGCACAGACTTCTGCGTACTGCCAGATTAAAATTGGTTTCGGCTTTCATCTCAATTCAGTTCAGCACCTACTTACAGAGCACCTGCAGTTTACCAGGCTTGGTGCAAGGCCCTGGCGATATGGCGGCGATTCAGCCGAATGTGGTCGGGCCTCACAGAGCCTTTCATCAGGCGCCGGAGTTCTTACCTCTTCTGGGCCATAGAACCCTTTAGAAATTTAGTGAAACCTACAAACCTCTTCTTAGGATACTATTTTTAAATACATTAAGTACCTAGGGTTGTAAAGAAAACCGATAATAATGAAATTGTCTAAATAATTAAAAGGTTTTGATATAATAATATATGTGTTTCTTCATTCATGTATTAAATAGATTCTTGAGGCATGTCTGATGACTACCATAACAGTGATGAGCATAACTATTTCAAGAGGTCAGTAATAACTGTAATGTGTTATGAAATATCTATGCTCTATTTTGACAAAGTCACAGCTGCTGCTACTCCTGTGTTTGTTGCCTCCATTCATAAGGGAAGGAAATGATGAATTTCAGTTTGAGGCTAGCGAAAAAAAAATCGTATTTTTTTTTCCTCAACGAACTCCATAAAATACCCTCACCCAGCCCCCGAATTTCTATCAGTGGATCACTGGGAGGTTTGTCAAGTCAGGTTAAGAAGTCCCAGAAGTGGAAGAGACAATGACTTTGGTCATTCTACTATATCATAGCTCTATCTAGATATCCATATAGAAATAACATATAACGCATGGCTGGGGTTGTGATAGGATAGCAGATCCCACTGTATTACCTAATGGAGTCATGGCTGGAGGAAGGCTGGGACATTTGGAAGAAGTAACAGGTAGGTTGGGCCATAAAAGTAAAGTTAAACCAATGGCAGATGTACAAGGAGAGGGAAGTAAGTACTGTTTCAGACAAAAGAAACCACATGTACAAATTCGATAAAACAAAATAGAACATGCATGGGAGGGATGAGAGAAGCTTCTAGGGCTGGACTGCGGAATGGTGAGGTGACTCTGTTTGGGAAGTGTTAAGAGCTGAGAGCAGTGAAAATGCTAGATCATGAGGGAAGGTACCCTATGCTAAGGAGCTGGCTTTCATCCTAAGACCAGGGAGAAACCATGGTTGGTTTTCAGGAAGTGGTTTAATTTAGAAGATCACTTTGACTACACTGTGTAGTCAAATGTGGATCATGGGGTAAACGGAATGAGGCAGAGAAGTGGTCAGAAGGCTGATGGGCTTGGATGTGGGAGGGAGCAGGACTCTGGGCTTGAGATGATGCCTTTATGGAGACTGAGATTGCAGAAAGAGATGTGGGTTTAGGACTAGGGAGAACTATCGAATGTGGTTTTGAGCACG
This sequence comes from Panthera leo, assembly GCF_018350215.1. NCBI lineage: Eukaryota > Metazoa > Chordata > Mammalia > Carnivora > Felidae > Panthera > Panthera leo. Next base: position 37,894,023 of record NC_056680.1, on the reverse strand, counting down.
GTAAATTTCATGTGCCTGGGAAAAACTTAAGTGGCCATAACCAGTGTGCACTTGTATATCTGCATGGAATCTCATGCACAGAAATAAAATATGGGCTGGAGATGTAAATTAAACTAATCTTTTTTCTTGTTGGATACCAAGTGAGAGATTCTAAAATTGGCGAAAAACTGTATTGAATCACATATTATGTAATTATTTTTAAATACCATTTAATGCTATGCACCAGACATAATATATAATTTGGATGTGTTTTCTCTGTCTTTGAAGAGTTGTATGATCTTGTCATGTTTGTGCTAACTTCACAGACAGAAAAACCAATACGAAGAGAGGCTAAGTAATTTGTAGGTCATATAGGGAGTAAGAGACAGAACCAGACTTTAAGCCAGGTCATCTGATGCCCGTACCCATGCTCCTAGATCCTGTGTTCAAGGGATTCCCTAACAACCTTCCACGAGAAAAAAAAAAGTGTAACATTTCATTTTGAGAAAAGACAGTAGACATTTCAGACTTTCTCTCTCCCTAAAAAGTCAATCAATTCCTACAAAATTTTCTGCACATTTTCATTTGAGGGCATACCTTCTATCTCAGAAAATCCTTTTATCCATTTCATTGGTTTGTGTCTTATGTACTCAGTACCCATTTATTAAGGCTTCACCTGAGTTAGATTCATCAAGGAAGAAGAATACACCTGAAAATTTTATGGATTGGTAGAATTGTTTGTTGCAAGAGAAATACACTCGTAAATTTGTTTCAGACTCGTTTAGGGGGGAAAACAAAGGATTATTTCCTGAATACTGGGAAAAAAAAATTCTTTTCTCTTCAGGATCCAGGTATGGTTCAAACGATGTTGCTAGATTTGGTCTCAGTTGTTCCTTCAGGGTGCTGGGCTTCTCACAAGGCTACCTCCAGTAGCTCCAGGTGGACATCCTCTTGGATTCATTTCCAGGAAAAAGAGCTTCTTTATTCCAGTCATTCCAAGACGATTCTTTGAATTGCATCTCTCTGGTCTGGCTGGGATCACCCGCTCAGCTTGAGCCAATCTCTGTGGCCAAGAGGAAAGACTCTGATGTCTGGCCGGGTCTGAGTCACGGGCCCACCCTTCGAGTGTGGGCGAGGATGAGGGTCCTCCCAAAACCATATGCACTAAGGGGATTAGAGGGGTGGGACCTCCCCCCAAATGCAGCCTCTGCTAATAGTAAAGGGAGGAATATGTGCTGGGCAGGCAAAAACAACAGATGTCCATTACATTTGGCCACAGCAAAATAAGATTCTGGTTTGTCACAAAGAATGCAGTTTTCATATAAATATCTTTGTGTCTAGAGATAAGAATATTTCGACAACAGTAAGTTCCATAGTTAACTCTTCAATCCCCAGGTGCTATTTCATGAATCGCTTTGTGGTTTTAACTAGGATTGAATAACATAACGAAGACATAAAACTTGAAGGGCACCTAACTGCACACAAAAAAAAAAAAAATGAAAGCAACCATAAGCAATGTTATCTGGCCTGCTGTCAGGAATTTCTAAAGCTACATACTCTGTGATTTAAAGAAAAAAAAAAAAATCATCCCTGACACCAGCGTAACTTCTGTGCACAGAATAAGTCACTAAACTTAGAGCAGAATAAGAAAACTCGCCCTCATTACCTAGAGTCTATTTGGTTCCTGATTTGGGACAGTGTGAATCATCACTGTGAGGGAAACCTACACTGGGTTAAGGTTAATAATTCTCTCTTCTTTAGGTGGAATAACTTATACTTTTTGGTGTATCCTCATAAACATCAATGACATACACAATTATGTAAATGTAACATTTAACAAAATAAGAACAAAATTCCATCCGTTAGAGATGAACTATAGCATTCTCAAGATGTGTGGCAGTGTTAGTTTTGTTTAGAAGTAAAGTAAAAGCAAAAGAAGGAGTAACTAGCTACCTCACAAAGATCATTAAGTAAATACATTGTCATCATTAACACTGTGTTTCTGTGGTGCCAATATTAGGATGCCCTCGGATGACAGATGTCTAGACATTTCTTAAAGAGTAAGTTCATCTCACAACAAAGCAGAGCAAAATTAGACTGAGGCTTTTCTTTTCTCCCTTTTCCTTTTTTGTTCTTGGCGCCTCGAGAGAGATTAATTAAAGAAGGAACAATAGGAAATTGTCCCAGGAAACTAATCAACATAAATATTTCAGGATCGAGAGAGGGAAATTAGTAGGACATAACTAACACTCATTGAATACCTACTAGGTGCATGGAATTTGCCAATTAAGAAAAGACCCCTGTGATGTTGAAATAATTTTAGACTTACAGAAGAGCTGCAAAGAAAGTATACAGAATTCCTATGTGTTCTTTGGCCACCTTCTACTTATGGCAACATTATACACAAGCATAGAATGTTTATCAAAATTAAGAAATTAACTTTGGAACAATACTATCAATGAAAGTACAGACCTCATTTAGATTTTACCAGTTTTTTTTTTCCCCACTGAGGTCTTTTTATTTATTTTTTTCTGTTCCAGGATCTAATCAAGGATTCCACATTGCCTTTAGTACAATTCTTTTTAATACTTACATATATGTCCTTTGTTCTGTGTGACTTTCATATAGATGAAACAACAATTACCGAGAACTTATTAAGATTCTTGGTGGCAGAATCACTGACATCAAATGTTGTAATTTTCTTATCCCTATACTTCACTTTGCTTATGAATTCATACATTTAAAAATGTATATTGAGGATATTTTTGCCTAAATACCTGTACCAAGTAAAGAACTTCAAATTCCTGTTTTCAGAAGTTCCCCCCTTTAAAGTGTGATATAGCCATTTTCACAACCTGTATTAATTCAAAACTACTTGGTCAAGGAGATCAATATAATACCATAAGAACACTACTAGTATTTGATGAATTCAAGAGAGAGACATTTCCTTTCAAGATTCTGAACAAACAAACAAGAAGGGGTTGACTACATCTTGTGGTCATTTGTAGCCTCATATCCATTTCTGTTTTCTGATGTACCTCAATTGTGCCTGTGTGCTTGTGTGCGTGTGTGTGTGTGTGTGTAGAGGTGAAATTATCTCTTCCTGGTTATACATACTCTTGGTGAAAGGGACATTTCATGTGAGGGTTTCACACTGCAAGAAAGTGTGGGGTGACCTTCACCTTCTTCCTACTTGGAGAGAGACTAGTGGGAGGTATAAGACCTAAGCTCAACTAGTTGTGTTTTTCCCAGAACTTTGGATCCTAAGCACGTAACATAAGGTTGCACAGACCAATTAGAAGTTGGCAGACAGCTCACCATGACCATTTCTACCATTAAGCCCTGCTTCCTGCTGCCCAGCTTTCTCTTCCCATCCATTTCTTTTTTTTTTTTTTTTTTAGTGTTTATTTATTTTTGAGAGAGACAGAGACAGAATGCGAGTGGCTTAGGGGCAGAGAGAGAGGGAGACATAGAAGCACAAGCAGGCTCCAGGCTCTGAGCTGTCAGCATAGTGCCCAACATAGGGCTAGAACTCACGAGCTATGAGATCATGACCTGGACCGAAGTCGGACGCTCAACTGACTGAGCCACCCAGGCGCCCCTTTTCCCATCCATTTCTAAGCCAAATTCTCTAGCTGCCCATTAATTCTATGAGTTTGTACCTCAAATTTCCTTTCAATAAACTCCCTTTTACTTCAATGAACAGAATTGGTTTCTGTTGCTTGCAACCATGTGCTGTAAGTAAAACATACAAGATCTCTGGTCTAAACATGACTAATTCCTTCCACGTGTATTAGGCTTTGGAGGCCATTAACATGCTTTATTATCCAATTGTTCCTTTGTTGAAACCTGGACATTGGCTTCTAGCATCGTGGGCCTGAAACCCAGTGCTGCTCACTTGGTCATACTCCTTATACTTTGTTCTTGGCTGTCTGAATTCACCCCCAGATGATATTCTCTATGCAGGCAGGGCCTTGGCCACCCACATCTAGCATTGTGCTGGTCACACAGTGGGCACTCATTAGATGCAAGAGAAGGAAGCTCCTGATTACCAAAAACATTTCTCCCAGTAGATATACATCCGTTATCAGCGACCTTAGGAAGTCACATTTTTACCTTTGTGCTAGTTGTTTTCACTTCGGGTGAAGAGCCACCATTTGTGTCCAAACTGGCAAAAGCAGATGCCATTTCACCAAATACGGAAGACCCCTTTAAAGGTGCCAGAAACACTGTCGTCATGTTGATTGGAAAGTGTTTACCAATGTTTAGCTCACCAAATAAGCCCATATTATTAGTTGGCTTAGGGTGCTTTAGAAAGAAACTGCTTCCATATGCTACGTGGAATCTCATGATAGATCACTACAACTCATAGAGGAGACACTATTTTTCTCTAGAGTTAAGACATATTCTGAGTCGTGGGCTTCTACGTAGAGGAAAAATTACAGCCAACCAAAGATATAACAACATTGTTTAGCAAACGAGGGTGATGTTTACAACAGGACTGAATGTGACAGCTTTCAAAGCATTATGTATATTTCTAGTCACATACATGTATAGCACTGACAGCATGTCAGTTATAATTTTTGTAATAATGTGGACGTAATTTATTAGAATTCAAATATAGAATAAACCGAACACATGCTTCGGTCCAAAGTACTAATTTGTCTATTGCTGACAGTTTTGTAAGTGTTTTAAGTAGAAATAAAGACATTATAATTGAATAAACGTTTTCCCTGCGCTAGCCATGCCCTCTCAGGGTTAACAGCAAGCAAATGGAATAACGTGGAATCCTTGCAAAAGTAACCACAAATAAGACAACCATGGGGGAGAGGTGGGTTTCAGCTTTCCTGGTTGCCTGCCATAGAGGTTTGCTCATATGTGATTGATTGCCCTGGTGAGTAATACCAGTTGGCAGACATTAGTAACACTTTGTCTTACTTTTGGTACAGTTGTTAGCTAGCTTTTCTATGTTTAGCATGTTTTCATATTTTAATAAGAATTCTGAAGCTGTGTGTGTGTGTGTGTGTGTATATATATATATATATATATATATATATATATATATATATATTCAGCATTAGCCTGAAACTTGACACTTTTGATTCTGGGGTAATTTATAGCTTCATCTGTATTTGACATAACTACAAGATGCTTTCAACATATGGAATTATGCTTGTAAAATTTAACCTTATTACATTCCTTTTCCAGCCCCTGTGCATTTTTTTTAATACACGTTTACTCTGCCTTTTAAACATTTTGATTATATATTGTTAGTGGGGTTGGCATGGTTTTGCAGGAGGCACAGAGGACCGGAGAAAACCAGGGGATATGTGGAGTTGTTTTTTGTTTTTTTGACAATTGACCAGGAGGCTCCGTTTCATTTTAGAACCGAGATGGATGAGGTACCAGCCTGAAATCCTTTGTGATTTGGCCAACAACATGAGGACCAGGAATGTTTTTACCCCTGCACTAAAGTGTCCGATGAGGTGTTGGAAACATGTGGGCTCTTCCAGGATTTTGTGTGGTGCACTTGCTCCCTTCTGGGAGTTGGAACACATCCACCAGGCAAACCATGTGAAAGGCATGAGCCTTCAACAATGGTGTGATGGAAATTTAAATAGGCAAGGACTCAGGCCAAGTTTGCGGAACATTGTTTTCGGCTGACTTTAGCTCAAGCCAATGAGTGGCTTGGCTTGCATACTTCAAGGCAGAAGTTGAAAATGGCTTAGGGGTTGTCTTGGAAGTCCCGGGAGTTTCTAGATACTGAGTAAAGCACCCCCATCGTCATCAGAGGGTATTTCTAAGGACTGGCTCACTCTAGTAAAGGGCACAAAATACCTCCCAGAAAGAAGGCTCTGGATGGTTTTAATTCACAAAGACAAACTACAACTAAAATTAAGTGCATGATAATCCATTCTGTATTTGCTTATTTCAGTTTATTGCAGCAGAGAAGTGCATTTTAAATGCTTTATTATGTTCTTTCTATGGAGTTGGGTTAACATTGCCTCGGGCCCACGAGTAGGGGAAACTTAGAGGTTTTTCTTAAACAAAAGAGAGGAGAGCTTGCTCCTGAAGCAGGTTTTCCAAGGTCACGGCCACTTCTAATTACAATTCTAATGAAACATAAGGAGATCTTCCCAGGAGATCATTACTTGGTAATTTTTCAACAATAGCTATACCATCTTCTTCCCTATTTGGAAAATACAGAAAAATGGCCCATCAGCATCCCTACCGTAGATGTCATTTTCATACTCAGTATTTCTGAATCCCTGATTAGTTCTCTGACAAGCAGCACATTTATATACAGTATGAAATATGAGCGTTATCTGTGCCTTGGTCTTAATTTAAAATTTGCATTAGACTGTATTTATGTAGACCTTCTCTGCCACCTTTCAAGTACTCAAACAAATGATTCTCCATTAAAAGAGTTTATCTTGAAATATCTGTCTGAGCATTGTAAATAGCAAGTTATGGATCGCGCGTTTATTTAGACAAGTGAAATACAACATCGAAAGCTATCGCTGGAAAACTAGGCCAATATGGGCATTAAAAATATAGCATCATATATCCTGGGCAAGAAAGTTCTCCAGATCCCATGTGCGATGATGGGGGATATTTAGACTCTCTAGCAAAGATTACATGTTTCTTGATTCATGTCACAGCGCAAGTCTAGTTCATTTGCAAAGTGATAACCTATTACCATAACTAAACCGCCTATTGCATGGAGGCTCAGAAATAAAATAAAAAGATTAGCCAGTTATCTTATTTACATATATTGAATTGCAGTAATACAGCCCGATCTCTGCCTCTCATTTGATTCTAATTAAAGCGTAGCAGAGAAACTGCAATCCACACAAGAGCTTATTTTAATAGTCAGAGCTGGCAAAGTCCCAATATCACAATGTAGCAATTAACAGCACGGCTGTATTTGCTATTCATGGTTTGATGTAAAAACTTGTTTATTAAGATGGGCTGGAGGCGCTGGTGTGCAATAGACCTGCATGTAATTAGATTCCAATTATTTGTCTGTTTCTGATATTGTAAACTGGCACTTAGCACATCAGTTAAATTGACACACGGCGCTGCATGGTTTACTCGGTAATTAAAACATGTTCTGTTAATTAGATGATGACCACTTTATTTCAGGGCTCTTGTGTTTGGGTTTTCTAGTGTGCTCTGTTTGTATCATGAGCCACCAGACGCTCCTCTAATGAGTCCTTGTTTTGTTTCAATTACCACCTGCTGTTCAAAAGCAAAGCTTGTTTTAACTAAACAAAATTAATGCTTGTCTCTTCCTTTGTAAGAACTTAAACGTTAGACAAATTAATACGCTTATTATCGAAGTGCTAAGCTCTGGTTTTAAAGACTGCTAAGGCAATTAGAAGAAAGTTATAAAATGTTGTAGAGTGCGGCATAAATATTGTTTAGCGTATTAAGAGGCATTACAAACAATGAAATATTTGTTGGAGTTGAAAGGGAGCATAGAGACTTAGCCTCCCCACCCCCAAATTAAATTAGCTCTTGCAATTTGCAAAGGGATCCAGACACTAATGATACCAGGGACTTTCTAAGAGAAGGAATTGAATGAAGTTAGACATGAAGGTATGTGGCATGAAATAAAGGCATGAATGATAATGGACCATCCTGGATGGTTTCCAAAATTACGTGTTTGCTACGTGTTCTCTTACATGGTATGTGTTATTTCCATGCTAAAGAATCAGTGCAATGTCTTCTTAGAACTTTCACTGCAAAGCCCAGCGGGCAAGTTTCTGCGTTTTCTGGGAGGGGTTAGGGCTTCTCTGAACTAAGCATCTTGTTCCAGAGCTACTTCTATGTCAGGGATCCTCCCATGGAATCACTGCAGCACAGTACATCTATACAACATTTCCACAGCCCTTCCCATCCTAACAGCTTCTCATGGCACATCATGACATCAAGCCCGCCACTCCCGTCTGGAGTTGAGCACTGAGAAGGTGCAAGGGTCAGGGGCAGAGGATGACGACTTATTTCCCACAATACCTTCCCCAGATTTGGAGGACTCGTTAATGAGGCTAATAAAGGGGTGTCAGGCAAGTAAGCCCCTGATCGGTGATTGAGAAGCTACTCGAAATAGAATCAGACATTGCCTTCCATTGGCACAAACCAGCCAAGGCAATAGCTGTTGTTCTATGTAAGACAGTCCAGTGCGAGGCAACTTCAGCGTTGTTCCGATGTACTTTTTTCTAAGTGGCAATTCAGTTATTCAGCATTCGTGTCACGTGTTTTACACCTACTACCTGTCATCTTTAGGAAAATGCCTGAACAAATCTGCTGTAGTATATTCACAGGGTATGTTCCTAGGAAGGTATTTTAATTCCAAGGCAAATCATGTCATCCCCTTGGAAAAATCAACTTATTCTTGCAGGTGTATTCTAGAATTTGGGACTTCCTTTACACCAGAAATTCAACAATAGCAATGGCAGAGCATGAAAGGCAAACCTGAGTTTATGGACATCAATCAGCCCCAGATGGCCCATCAGTAAAGTGATACACTTGTATACAAAAGCTAGATGCTGCACTTCCTCCTGGAACATTAATTGAAACAAAATTTCACAGAAGCTGACTTCTGTACCTTAGGGTGCATTTCCAAAGCAATGGGTGGCAAGTGAGCTGCGAGACTTCTATTGATATTAATGGCAGTTGCAAAGCTAAATCACTGAGCACCACTTGGCAAACTTACTCCTTAATGCTGCAGTTGCCTTAAATTAATATTTTACAAAGACCTAAAGTAATTAGACTGTGTCTAACTAAATGCCCCATTTACTCATTAGATAATTCAAAATGCATCTTTCGCTGCAGGCCCATAGGGGCACATTAACTACTCTAAAATATATAAATGACTTCACTGGGACCCTTTCACAAATACTGGTAGAGGGGAAAGGCACAGGCTCCTCACCAGCGGCCATGCAATATTGGCTCACTGAGGTACACAGTGTTGGGACTCAAGGGGCATGATTTGATCATGGCCATCCACATCCCGGAAGCAATGAGTTTTCAACTGTGAGTCATGTATAAATTTCAAATGTAAACCCTAACATATCCTTATGGTACACATTTGCTGGTTTTGGCCCCCAGGGTCCACTCCCTTTTGTCTAATTTTCTATTTAGGTTCATTTCCTTGCCCATTTACACCTGGGGCAGCTGATTTCACTCCCAGTTCTGGAATGAAAAGGCCAAAGTGAGCCCACCCCTGGTTGTTGTAGTAATTGGCTTACAGATGAGCATCTTAACCAGGATGGTTGAATTCCTGAAGCCAGGGATGCTTAATCAATAGTTCAGAGAAGAAATATTTTCTTTTCTGCTGGCTGGGCACCTGGGTGAAAACAGCCCCAATAGCTGCTGACAGATATCTCTGACTACATCTTTTGAGCAAAGGGACAACCCAGAGGAAGCAGAGGCAACAAAGGGAACTTGGCCAACTCACATGTACCCTATATCAAGCCACCTTGGTGTTACCCATAGATTTACGTGCACCCTTACCTTCTCCACTCCCTTCACCACCATGTTGTTCTATTTCATTTTGTGTTAGCATTTAAGCCAGTTAAGGGTGGACTTTTTTCACTTGAAAAACTACAGACACACACACACACACACACACACACACACACATATATGTATGTATGTATATATTTACATTTATGTATATATATGGGAGGGGTTAGGGCTTCTATTTCTAACTAATACTTCTAAATTCCTAACTAATACAACCCAACTTTTCAGATCAGAGTATCATGCTATTTTACCTATTCAGGCCCTGGAGCTCAAGAAAAGAATCCCTATTAAAGGTAGATGGCCCAGGATGGATTTCAGAAGATTAATCAAATCCATGAACTTATAAGAAATGTTTTATCCTATGTGCATTTTTCTGGGGAGTCAAAGTGGTTGTTATAATGTTCTCCAACTCAAGAAAGTTTAAAGACCCCTGATACTAGTAACATAAATCTTAGAAGGTAAGTAAGAGGAGGAACAGCCGACATGAAGAAGGATTTCGTACAAAATCACCTGCCTATCATTGTCAAGTTTGGATGACCTCAAAAATTCAAGAGTGTATAGGGGCTCTAAAGAAGCCTGAATAAATAAAAGGTAGAACTTTTGGTTATCCTGGGAGGTAAAGGAGGCAAACTGGGGCTACATGTGAATTAATGAGGCAGTGTGTGTGTGTGTGTGTGTGTGTGTGTGTGTGTGTGTGTGTGAAAGACTTAATGACTGGCCTGTTTACGAGTTTACTGTATCATTGTACATATGATGTACATAGACTATACTATACATATATATCTTTTCCCATATGAAGCCACACCAAAGGACCTGAACCAAGAAATACATATTTATAGTGCATGTTGCACCTGAAGGAATATATAGTCCAATGTCAAATGCATTTAGAACCGAGGCTTGCCACAAGGTTCTGTACTTAGGGAATAAAACCAGAACCAGATTCAAAATAGTTGCAATGCCACAGACATGGAGGCCAAGTCTATACAATGTCTTCTCATCTTCTCTCCAAAGCTCACCGATGTCTGTTTCATCTGATCTAGATGAAAATAGGTCCTTGCTACTCGATGATGATAGTACAAGAAAAAGCAAAGCAAATGAAAACTAAACATCAAAAGTAAAACCAATCCTCCCAGACTTATCACTCATTTACATTCTGGAATTCTGCCCAGTTTTGTGTCAAAATGATCCAAGTTTGGGATCTAGAGCCAGATTGTAAATTCAAATTCTGGCTCTGCCGATTCCTACCTAAGTGACCTTGGAAGTGTGAATTTACATGTCTGGAACATAGTTCATCTTGTAGAAAGTAATAAGAGACTAAATTATATGAAATCGCTTGACATTCATCTATAGTTAGAAAAAGAACAATTTTATATGGTTCCGATCCATACTTCTCCTGTATTAGTTCCCACCCAGTTTGTGGTGGCTTAAAACAAAAGGAATTTATTCTCACAGTTCTGGAGACCAGAAGTCCAAAATCAAGGCATCCTCAGAGTCATGACACCTCTGAAGGCTCTAAGGAAAAATCCTTCCTTACCTCTTCCAGGTTCTGATGGTTGCTGGCAATCCTTAGCTGCTTCACTCCAGTCTCTGCTTCCATGTTCACATGTTGCTCCCCCTGTGTGTGCATGTGTGTGTCTGAGTCTCTGTGCCTCTCCTTACAAGGGACACCACCCTAACCCAATATGACTCCATCTTAACTTGGTTACGCCTGCAAAGACCCTATTTCTAAATAAGGTCATACACTAGGTCCTGGAGGTTAGAACTTGAACATAAAGTTTGGGAGGATACAGTTGAACATAATTGCCTCATAGAGTTGTTTATGAGGATAAAATAAAGACTCTAAAGTATTCAGAGTAGTGCCTGACACACAGTAAGTACTCCATAAACTCAACTATTGCTGCTGTTATCAGTGCGTGCTATGACAAGTTATCTGCATTTGACGAAGTTCTGCTTCTCTTAGACCCTGGATACATTTGTGTCTACCCCAGAATCAAACAAATTCCTTTTCCTTCCTATATTCTCAAAGATAATCCCTTATGTACTCTTACTCACCCAACTGTATAATCTCTCATCACAGAGATTTAAAAAAAAGACTTAGCCACGGAATTCTTTCTTAAAAGAAAATGCTAGTAGAAGACCAAGACTTAAACCAGATGGAAAGGAAATTGCTCTTTGAGAAGATGGTGGAAATTCACAAGTATCATCGGCATCCCCAGTGCGCTATCTCGCTCCCATCGATGGCCCCTGAGACCCTTCTGTGGAATATAGGAGGGTCCAGAAAAGACAGAATGGAAACTACTACTTAATCATAAACAAGCCCATTTCAAATAGGGGAGAAGAAGGGTCTTTGGACACTATTACCCACGTTTGGCACCCTACCTTCCCTTGCATCTCTGCTCCCGAGGTCCTGTGTCCCAAGCAGGCCAAAGAAGGAGGGGATTGCTACTCTGGGAAGAATCTAGGATATTAACTTCCTTATATTTGCCATTATCACTCCTACTCCTGGTTCTGTAACAAGGTCATGTTGAACGCACAAGGCTGTGTTTCTACGTGCTAGATTTCGCTTGGGATTTCCCTAGAAATGGCCATACACAAAAGAAATATTTCCAAGATCTATATTCAGTTGTGCAAAGTTGGGAGGCCTTGCTCCTACCGTGGGGCCAAGCTCTATGCTCTTGTGCCCCTTTATCACAGGTCTGCAGGTAGGGCACTGTCTCCATCTATTTGGGCTGCTGTCACAAGATACTGCAGACTGGGAGATTATAAATAAGAGAAATTTATTCCCCACAGTTTTGGTGGCTGGCAAGTCCAAGATCAAGATGCCAGCATGGTAATGTTTTGGTGAAGGCCCACTTTCTGGCTCATAGCTGGCAGCTGCTCAGTGTATCCTCACACAATGGAATCGGGGGGAAGGAGCTCTGTGGCGTCTTTTTGATAAGACCCCTAATCCCATTCACGAGGGCTCCACCTCATGACCTATGCACCTCTCAAAGACCTCACCTCCTAATACCGACATAGTGGGCATAAAGATTTCAACACAGGAATTTTGCAGGGACACGGAGCCTGCACTCAGGAACCATAGCAGGCACTTAGGAAGAAGCCCAGCTAACATGACATAGCAAAGTTGGTCTCATTTGGCTACCGTTCCCTTGAGATGGAAACCTCTTGTGGCAACCTCTGAGGCAGAGGAATGAATACCAGGGCTGAGTTGGGACATTCCTGTGAAGCCTACCTAAATGCTACTGTCTTGAAATAATCCTTTCTCCTGCCCCTCCAAATGAAATCTGGGTTTTTCCAGGAGACATGACTTTGGCTGTAGGCTTCTCTTATGCAGGAAGCTGCTTTTCCAGCGTCCGGTGGATGCTGGATCCTCAGCAGTTTTGAACTGCCATCAGGGCTCGCTGTTTCTTCCACATCATCACTTGCGAACTGATTCACAAGGCCTATTAGGTTCGAGAGTCTTTCCTCCCTCTGTCTGCTTTGCTCTCCTTCCTCTCATGGTTATCCTCATTCTCAGCCCCAAATTCCTGTTGATGGATAAGTTAGGCAAGTTGAGTTACAGCTTAGCCTCCCTCCTATTCCAGCCATGTGCTCAGAGATATCTTCTCCAAACAAAAGTGGTCAGAAGCTAAACACGACGTGTATTAGTCAGGGTTCTCTGGACAAGCAGAGCCCGTAGAATGCGCATGTTTATAGAAAGAGATTTATTATAAGGGAATGGCTCATGCAACTGTGGAAGCTGAGGAGTCCCAACATCTGCAGTCAGCAAGCTGGAGGCCCCGACCGCTGATGTGCAGTTCCGGTCCACATCTAGGGCTCGAGAACCAGGAGAACCAATGTTGTAAGCTCCAGTCCAAAAGCCAGCAGGCCCAGGATTCAAGAAGGGCCAAGGTTGTAGTCTGAATCTCAAGGCAGGAAAAGACTCATGTCCCAGCTCACATGAGTCAGGCAGGAGGAATTCTCCTTTATCTGTGAGGGTCAGCCTTTTTTATTCCATTCAGGCTTTCAACCGATTAAATGAAGGTGGCTCTCCTTAAGGAGGGCAATCTGCCTTACTCAGTCTACCAGTATAAATATTAATCTCATCCAGAAACACTCTCAAAGATATATCCAGAATAGTGTTGGAACAAATATCTAGGCACGTTTTAGTCCAGTCAAGTTGACGCATAAAATTAATCATTCGACACTTCTCTCCACTGAGAGAAATTCTACCGCTAGCTCTTACAACTGTTTTTTCTTGCCATTCTCCTTAGATTATTTAAAAAAAATTTTTTTTTACATTTATTTATTTTTGAGAAACAGAGTGAGACAAAGCGTGAGCGGGGGAGGGGCAAAGAGTGAAGGAGACACAGAATCCGAAGCAGGCTTTCCAAGCAAGCCTCGGTCAGCACAGAGCCTGATGTGGGGCTCGAACCCACGAACCGTGAGATCGTGACCTGAGCCGAAGTTGGACGCTCAACTGACTGAGCCACCCACGTGCCCCTCCTTAGATTATTTTAGTAGCTTTCTAATTGGTTCTCTATTACCAATGACCTCATTCCAGTCCGTTCTCCCTATAACTGGCAAACTAAACTTTCTAAACGAGCTGACTGTACCCAGCGTTTCTTCTTGTTTATCTCATCCTACTCCTTGCAAAATACATTTAAAAAAAGTGGGTAGAATTCAAAATCTTTTATGTATACAAAGCCATCCCCAAATTAGCCTATTATACTTTTCTTAGCCATTTTCCCCCCAAGCATCCTGACCTCCTATCACACTGAATTTTTCATTCTGTTCTTAGAGGCCCTTTGGTATTTTATTCTCACAAAAGCCATTCGTTCACATAGAATACTTACTATCTTGCTCACCCGTACATTTGTTCTATACTTAGGTAAAACTGCTTGGTCTATTTGTTATGTTTATAAAACATATTCTCCACATTACTGTAGTGATGCTTCCAATCTGTGGTCTGTTTATACATCTATCCCTATCACCCTCCCAGGATTTCACAAAATATGTACCTGAGAAGAGCAGCCTCAGGAAAAAAGAAATCCTTTTTACAAAAAAAGGGTTTCCTTTTTTAAAAACTGCAAAATGTGCATATTATATTCTCCTGTAGGGATTTTGTAATGTATATACTGAAGACTCTAAGACAGTCTTCAGAAAATAAACCTACTTGACTTTGGTCTAATCTAATTTTTGTCTATTTTACACTGTGATTTATTTTGCATTTATACTGGCTGGGAGTTTGTTGAGTTTCTTGGACCTATGGGTTGGTTTTTCACATCATTTGGAGAAAAAAATCAACACATCTTCAAGTGTTTTTCTGCTCTCTTTATTTCTTTTCAGGACTCCAATTATACAATTAGATTATTTGGTATTTTTTTCCATAGTTCATCAATGCTCTCTACATATATTTAAAAAATTTTCAACCTCTCCCTGCCCCTGGTTTCAGTTTGAGTAGTTTTCATTCGCCTGTCTTACTTTGTCCTTTCTTCCTCAGTGTTCAATGTGATACTAAGCATGCCCCATCAACTTAAAACCATCATAGATACTGTATTATCTTTTTTTTTTTTTTTTTTTTTTTTTTTTTTGGTGCTTGAAATTTCATCTGGTGCTTTGGAAAGTTTCCATTTTCTTGCCAGAAAAATCCTCATTACATCCATCTTTTCCTATAAACCATTTCATGTATGCATAAAAGTTATTTAAGTTTTTTTAATGTTTATTTTTGAGAGAGAGACACACAGAGTGTGAACAGGAGAGGGGCACAGGGAGAGGGAGACACAGAATCTGAAGCAGGCTCCAGGCTCCGAGCTGTCAGCCCAGAGCCTGGGATGGGGCCCAAACTCACAAACCGTGAGATCATGACCTGAGCCGAAGACAGATGCTTAACCAACTGAGCCACCCAGGTGCCCCTATGCATAAAAGTTATTTAGAGCCTTTGCTAATTTCAGTAAATATGTCATCTATTGATCTGCTTCTATTGGTTATGCTTTCTTTTGGTTATGTGTTACACTTTCTTATTTCTTCTCACATTTCACAATTTACAATTTTCTGCTGAGCTATATCAAATGTAGAGTCTGAAAGATGGAAGGTATTGGGAACAAAGTTGTGGTTCTTCTCCTTCCCTCCTTGTGGAGAATGAAAGTGGAACATTCCATCTTTCTAACCAAGAGTGAGGGCTTCAGGAGACTCCCCTGTAGAGACGCTAAATATCTGCAGGGTGGAGGGCTGGGAGTCCATTCTCTGGTTGCACATTTGCTTCTATGTCACTTTTTCTGCTCTGTTTTTGTGACCTTTTTGCATATGGGAAAACGAACAGGGGAGAGACAATAAAGAGACAACAGCGGGGAACCAGGCTATACTGCTATACTCAACAACAAAAACATGTGAGTTTTGTGTCAGTCAAGTGGACCAACCAGGTTGTGCTGTCTTGCCAGCTATCTCTGCAGACAGGTGCCTGCCAAGAGGCTGGGGGTGGTGATTTAGGGTGGAACTTAGGGGGAATATTGAGGCATCAAACAGGCTTAGGATCCACTTTCAGTGAGGAGGACTCCTGTAGGACTTTCTGGAGAACTCTTACATATTGGTTAGGAGGTGGGAAAGAAATCATGGGAAGGGCACACTTGAAAGTAATGATTTTACTACTTCATGGCTGATTACCCCACCAGGGTTTCAAAAGCTTAAAAAACTGGTTACATGGAACTTTCCGTCTCCTCTGACGAGCTATAAGCCAGGGCCTGTGTCCATCTTGCCTGCTTCTCACTATAGTGCCTTGTACATAGTGGGTACAGTGGGTTTCAAACGTGTATTTTGAATAAATGACCACAGGAAGGAGAGTGTCCTCCCCTTCTCCCCATACACTTGCTTCACTTAATTTTTCTCCCCAGCACTCATCACGTCTGACACATTTACTTACGCATTTGGTTTCTGCCTATCTTCCCCATAGAATGTAAGTCTGATGGTGGGGGAGGGGGGGGCTTGACTTTGTTCACTGTGTGTCACAAGGACCTAGAACAGCGACAAGCACCTACTATGTGCTTGATAAACATTTTTTTTTTTTTTTTTTAGAATATAGGGGCTTTCCTTCTTTTCTATTCTGTTATTCTTTTTTTTTTTTTTAATTGTTTTTATTTTGCTTTTTGAGAGACAGAGACAGAGTGCTAGTTGGGAAAGGGCAGAGAGAGAGGGGGACACAGAATCCGAAGCAGGCTCCAGGCTCTAAGCTGTCAGCACAGAGCCCGATATAGGGCTCGAACCCACAGACTGTGAGATCATGACCTGAGCTGAAGTCAGACGCTTAACCGACTGAGCCACCCAGGCGCCCCAACATTTTTGAGTGAGTACTTTTTCTGTAGGCCTTATTCAGCACACAGAATATGGAACTGGGGGTGGGGCAGCTAAAAAGATATAGTCGTGGCAAACATTTGATACGTATTTTGGTAACACAGATAAAATTGAGGCAGGAGAGATTTCTCATGCTAAAATAGTTTTTGAAAATGAGTTGTGATGCTAGCCCAAAGGCCTTTATTAAAAAAGCAATCCCATAAGTTTCAGAATGTATCTTTACACATTCACCTTTGTTCACATCTTGTATAAGTTATAAGATGTTAACGACACATGGAATGGCAAGGATAAAAGAGAAACAATTCCTGATTGACAGAATTATAACCTAAGAAATAAGCTGAACTCCAAATATTTTAAAAACCAGTTGAAAAGGTGTTTGAATGCTGGCTAACATGAGGCTTCATACAGTAATTATCCCTTCGGCTTCAACAGATACAGGGAGTAGTACTTTGGGAGAGATGAGTTTTCTTTTTTTAAAAAAGAAAAATTTTTTTTAATGTTTATTTATTTCTGAGACAGAGAGAGAGAGAGACAGAGCATGAGTGGGGGAGGGGCAGAGAGAGAGGGAGACACAGAATCAGAAGCAGGCTCCAGGCTCTGAGCCGACAGCTCGGAGACTGACATGGGGCTTGAACTCACAAACCGTGAAATCATGACCTGAGCCAAAGTTGGTCACTCAACTGACCGAGCCACCCAGGCACCCTGGGAGAGATGAGTTTTCAAACAAGTTTTAAATGCAAAATGAAACAATCTTATATTGAAACTGGCGAATTGTTTTAACCTAATAACATACTTATGGTATGTATCTACTTATAATATTTGTTGACTTCTAGTGGTGCCTGGGTGGTTCAGTCAGTTGAGTGCCCAACCAGCTCAGGACATGATCTCACCGTTGGTGGGTTCGAGCCCCACATCGGGCTCTGCGCTGCCAGCTCAGAGCCTGGAGCCTGCTTCAGATTCTGTCCCCCTTTCTCTCTGCAGCTCCCCCCTCACACTGTGTCTCTCTGTCTCTTGAAAATAAATAAATGTTTAAAAATTTTTTTAAACAAGAATATTTGTTGACTTCTAGCCCTTCCTGTATCTCATATGTAGGAAGGGGCACCAAACCATGAGCTAAATGAGTGAGGAATGATGCTTGGTGTACTTTGTGACTGACAGAATAATCTGGCTTTAGTGTGTTTGTAAACAGGGCTTTGGTTTACCTCCATCTGGGTGACTGTTGATCACATCATGGACAATAAAGCTAGTTCAAAATGTCTGGCCACTAGAGGAGAAAAAGGGGGGCATTAGACTTTTGCCTTATGACCCTAAGCTTTGGGAAACAAACATCTTCCATAGGGAAGAAATTGACAGTCCAATGAGCCCAGGATCCAGCTCTTTGCTTCTCTTTGTCATCATGTGATTAAGCTGCAACCAACCTGAACATAAGGATTTTCATCCCTTGTAATCAAAAGGTAAGATCAAGGCAGGAGCACCAATCATAACACTGTATTTCTTTTACTTAGATATGGTGTGTAAGTGGAAGAAACATCGTTCAGATTTCACCTGATACTTGTTAGCTTCTTAACGATAAACCTTAAGGCAATACCAGGACTTAAGGAACACCTATTTTAATAACCACACTTCCTAAAAGCATGTGCCTTGACGTCAACAAGGTGTTGTTTCACCACGCAGGAAATTAGCCAGAAAAAAGAATCTGCAAATGGCAATTTTTACAGTAATAGATTTTGATGAATATTTTTTCAAAATGTTCTGCTGATACTTGACATTGTAATGAATCATACCAGATTACATCAATCATGTTGTGTCATTTAAAAAACAAACAAACAAACAAACAAACAAACAAACAACAAAAAACTACAACAATCCCCAAACCACAATATGGCTGTTAAAGATGGGGTTGTAATGGGCCATAGTTATGAAGTCTCCAATTTTAGAAATAAAATAAAAACTATAAATAATTGATACTTAGTGCCCAATTGGCAAAGTAAAAAAGGGTTTTAAATTCTCTCTGAAATGCAGAAAGAGGACAGTTTCGGGGCGCCTGGGTGGCTCAGTCGGTTGAGCATCCGACTTTGGCTCAGGTCACGATCTCACGGTTTGTGAGTTCGAGCCCTGCGTCAGGCTCTGGGCTGATGGCTCAGAACCTGGAGCCTGCTTCCAATTCTGTGTCTCCCTCTCTCTCTGCCCCTCCCCCATTCATGCTCTGTCTCTCTCTGTCTCAAAAATAAATAAACATTAAAAAAAAATTTAAAAAGAGGACAGTTTCACATTTAAGTTTTTTTAAAGTAGGCTCCATGCCCAATGCAGGGCTTGAACTCACAACCCTGAGATCAAGAGTTGTATGTTCTACTGAATGAACTAGCCAGGCGCCCCTTAAGTTTAATTTTTTAATGTGAGATGTACACTAAGGAGAAAGGATCATCTAGAAACAAATATTAAATTTTTTTTAACATTTATTTACTTTTGAGAGACAGAACATGAGTGGGAGAGGGGCAGAGAGAGAGAGAGAGGGAGACACAGAATCTGAAGCAGGCTCCAGGCTCGGAGCTGTCAGCACAGATCCTGATGTGGGGCTTGAACTCACAAACTGGGAGATCATGACTTGAGTTGAAGTCGGACGCTTAAGTGACTGAGCCACCCAGGTGCCCCTAGAGATAAATATTTAAAATCCTATATAATCAATTCACAAATCAGATTCATTGAGACTGTTCTCAAAAGATGGTTCAATTCTCTCCCACTTGAACCCAATTCTTAGTGTATGAACCAGGTGGGACAGGGAGAAATATTCCCGTGTTAATAATAGCTGGCCCCACAGAATATCCACCTGGAACAGGATAAAGGTGAAAATAGAGAAAATGAAGTCATCCTGAAATGTTCTATATCACCTATATAGTTCCCAGGGAAGGCTTTCTATTAGTTTGATTCATGTAGGTACTATTTCTGTAGGATGTTGATGCTCTTGGAATCAAGGAGCATTTCCTTTTAAGTCCTTCCTTCAGATGTTACTTAACTCTATTTCTTCCTTTCTTGTCCCTAGTAAAAACAGAATGGTATCCACTATATTACTTATTTTTGTGAGATACAAAAATCGTATCCTTTTTTTTTTCTTCTCTAAGACTATTATTTCCAAAATAGGCTGGCCTAAGAAATCTCTCTTCAAATAAAATTTTAACGTAAAACACATCAAACTTCAAACTCAGGTTGAAGGGGGTATAGGTGTCCTCAAAGCCTTCTTATTTTATTGACCCAGGCAGGTGTACAAAGAACAACTACAGTGTAGGATGGCAACTAGGGTTTCATCTAACTTTGTACACCGAGAACCAATTCCTAGTATTAGTAATTTTTGTGACTCTTTCCTGTTTTGGTTTGTTTTTTTTTAATCCACCAGCATTTTCATAGGTGGACCCTGAAACTGAAAAGTGATGAAAAGTTCATGCTGAAATTCTGGTGTAAGAAAAAGAATGCCATGGAAGAACAATCTGATGAAGTTTAAGAGGACTGGTCTTTATATCATAAATATGCTCCTTAATACCTTTGGGGAGATGAATGGCTCCACTGGTATTTCCCTGTTTCTAATATTTGTGATTAGGTGACAACTTTTAGAAGTGTACTGCAAATTTATTTTCTATGGGGTGGCTCCTTGATTGAATGTGGGTCTCTTCATTTTGACTCAGGTCATGATCTTATGGTTGTGAGACTGAGCCCCGTGAGTCTGAGTCAGGCTCTGTGCTAAGCATGGACAGTGCTTAACATTCTCTCTGCCCCTCCCAAGCTCACTCTCTTCCTCTCACTCTCTCTCTCTCTGTCAAAAAAATCATTTTCTAAGTTTGTAAAAACTTGAAGCTGATATATCGCATTCTTGAATTTTATACATGGTTGCAAACATCCTGATACAGGTGGGAGAACAGGAAAAAGAAAAGCAACCTAGGGTGCGTTAATTTGACACACAAAAGAAGAGGGCTGCGCATATATGAAGGAATACTGTAGAGTAGTGAGATCTGCAGTCAATCTGCCTGAAGTTCACATCCTCATACTAATTGCTAGTTGTAGGCTTTGGTAAACTATTTGCTCTCTCAAGGTCTGTTTTTTGCCTACAAATTGGGAATAGTAATGTCTGCCAAATAGAGTTATTGCAAAGAGAAAATGGCATAGCAAACAGAAGGTACTTGTAACATGGGGGGTTCTCACTATCAGCCAATACTCAGGTACCATCCATGTTGTAAATTTCATTTGGGAAAATAATAGTCTTTTGTACCGGTGGCATGTCATTTTCAATTTTTCAAGGGTCAAGGATGTAATGAAGTATTTTTTTTCAAATGTTTCTTAAGATTAAAAAATCAAACAATCTTAATCATAGACTCTTATTAGAGGCTCAAATGCCATACCAACAAGTATTAATGTTCTCACTTATGACTTGCAGAAATTCAGGCAGAGAGGCAATGTAGCTTGACTACAAGTCATGGTTAGGGAAATGCCTGATTCTTTATACCTCTCCTTTTAACCACTAGGAAATATTTACTCTGTAAAAGCCTTCTTCCTTATTATTGGATCTCTTGCAGCTTTGACCTTTGGGCATCGGCTGGTATATTTTTGGATCTTCTTCAAATGACTGGAATAAATTCTGGGTTGAACTGAAAGTTCAGGAAACCAGAAATCCTTCATGGTGAATTGTGGCCTGGGGCCCTTGTAAAACTTCTCAAAGAACATCACAAACAATTTACCACCTGCTCTTACTTGCCGGCTTCATAAAAATTCGTGGTGTGTTGGGTGAGTAGGGACGGGTGAGGGCTGATGATTTACAAAGAGCTGCTTCTGCTACCCAAGTTTTACAGCATGTGAGAGCAAGTCACGTGGGAAGGACCGAGAACGTAGACTGCTTTGATGACGGCTGGCCATCGCCAAGGAAACTGCTTCCTTGGTAACCGTGGTCAGTACATCTGCCTAGTTGCATTTCTAAGACTCACAGAGTCCCTACCATGGAAAATATATTTTAAAATACAAACATGTAGGAAAAAAAAACAAATAAAAAATAATGGAGTTAATAAGGAATTCTTTGCTTTTATGACAAAGTTGTTAGGACGCAATTACAGTGTTCAGCAGAACATGTTTAGGGGTGTTAACTCATAAATGGAAACCAAAATGTCTTCAGTGTAAGCCAGCCTGTAAAAGAAAACAAATCTAAACCAGATAATCATTGTTTATTATTCACGATACGCAGGGGGTTTAAGACTTCACAAAAATATTTCTAGGGAGCTTATTTCAAACATCGAGTGCTCCCAAGTACAGTTAAGCTAAAGTTTGCATAACTTTATCCGTCTTTAAAAGAGATGAGAGCAAGAGTGAGGGAGATAAAGACTCACTTCAGGAGAGGGTAGAATGTTAAGATCTAGCAAAAATTCAGAAAAGAAATTCTGAAGTAAAAATCGAAGATGGTAGAAAATATGATTCTATTTAAGAATACTCGGTTTCTTCATAGGCATTCAAGAACACAATAATGTAATATGTGAGGAATGCCCATAGTGAATTGTCATTGACTTTGAGAGGCTACAGAGAGTTACATTTTTTTAATTAATTAATTAACTAATTAATTTATTTAACGTTTATTTATTTTTGAGACAGAGACAGACAGAGCATGAATGGGGCAAGGTCAGAGAGAGGGAGACACAGAATCTGAAACAGGCTCCAGGCTCTGAGCTGTCAGCACAGAGCCCAACGCGGGGCTCGAACTCACGGACCGCGAGATCATGACCTGAGCCGAAGTCGGCCGCTTAACCGACTGAGCCACCCAGGCGTCCCCAGAGAGTTACATTTTAATTTAACTTTGAGTAAGGCTAGAGACAAAGATTTTAATCTACATTACCTACATGAATTTCATGGAGTTTACTGTTACTGTGACAATAATTTCTGAGTGTCCTTTACTATTAAACATCTATATCATTATAAAAGGCTAAATAAATTAAGAAAAGATATGTCATGCTAGTGATATTTTATACTCTGAAAACAGCAGACCAGGGGTCCCTGGGTGGCTCAGTTGCTTGAGCATCCGACTCTTGATTTCTGCCCGGGTCATGATCTTGTGGTCTGTGAGTTCAAGCCCCACATCAGGTTTCGGACTGACAGTGTGGAGCCTGCTTGGGATTCTCTCTCTCCCTTTCTGTCTGCCCCTCCCCTGCTCGGGCTCTGTCTCACTCTCTCAAACTAAGCAAACAAGCATGAAAAAAAGTACCTAAAACAGCAGACAGTATTAGGGAATTGAGATAAGCTGTTGGGTTATGTTTTCAGATGTACCTTCAACAAGAAAGAGTATTTAACAAGTTCTTGATATATTTTTTTCACAAGTGGAAAGTATCTTAACATGGCTGCTGACCAGACAGTGGTCATGACAGAGCTATCACCAGCCGTGCTTACTCATGAAAACTTACCGCAGGACGGCATGTCAGCAGCCTGGAAGAAAGTCTTGGGGATGACGGTGGAGCATTCTTTGAAGGATGCTAACGTTTGTGATGGCACAGAAGATGAGAGTGTGTGGAAAAACACAAACATCAACAACTGTGTCAAAAATGAATTCAGAAGACTTGGACTATAAGTCTGTGGAGATTTTAGGAACACTTTAACCAATTTATTTTACTCATGTTTTACTTTTTATGTTTGTACAAGTGTGAAATATGATAAAAATGTGTCTAAGTCTAAAATTGTTCTTTTGGTAAGCAAAGAATAAAAACTGTAGGTGATAAGAAAGCATTGCATGATAGCTTAAGCAGCACTGTGTTTTCTTTCTTGGTAAATAAAAATGGCGCATCTTACAACTGACAGTACCTTAGGCTCAGTGGAATACGGAACTAAGTTTACATACCATCTTTCGTTATCTAAGAAGTGAGGAGAAGAAAACATTGAGAGAGACGGGGATGAAAATACTGACCAACAAGGACACTATCCTCCCCCACAACAAATGGAAAAAAGCAAAGATGATGAAAGATACCTGATGAATTGCTTATTAGGAAAGACAAAAGTACAAAGTTGGGGAAGCACTGCTCTATGACAAAGCACATCACGATTGTACATGTGATTAAATCGATTTCATAGATGACCTTGGCATTTAATCTTAGTCTGCCTGTGTCACTTAATCTGAAATCCAATTTAATGTCTGCTTTCTACATTGAAGAGCAACACAGGTCCATGTTACATATTTTCTCAAAAGAAAAAGTTAAATTAAAAGAGAAACATTTTTTCCAAATCATAAGATTGATAACAATGCATTAGGTAGAGTAACACTAAATTTGGTAGTTCTACAGGGCAGGTTGATTTTCTCTCAGATAAATTATTCTTCAAGAATATCTTCCATGTCAGGCTTAAAAAGTTGTCTTTACAATACTGCCAGTCAGTTATTGTATATGCTCTCTTTAAATTGATTTATCTACCAGGGTCTTTTTTGTGCCTGTTGATTGAAAACTCAGCCTTGCATACATTTCGTTTTCCTGATCTATTTGACACAATCTCAGGGAAACATTCAGGAACAGGATCCTGCTTTCAGAGTTACATCACTCTGCTTGAGATTCCATTGAAATTCAGCAATAGATAATACCAATTCCAACTTTATAGTATAACTTCCACTTTGTGGAAAGCTATTTTCATTTTGGCACATTAACTAGTACAATATGAAAAAGAAAAATCCTTAAGCGAATATGAAAATCTGTATACCCTCCAGCTGATTCTTCAAAGTTCATTTTCAAAATGTACTTGTTTTGAGATTCTCTGCAGTAGGAAAACTGTATTTACCAAATCATGTAGCACATTCCTAGACAGACACAATACCACTAAATCCATTTAATGTTGGCACTTTCCTTACTTGTGAGTTTGGTTTTGGGCCCTGGTCTCCTTTTCTCACTGATGATATGATTTGGGAAGCACCTACTAACTGCTGGCAAATTGTAGTTATTGTACTTAATTGAAGCAGAGACAGACCTGTGTCACACTAGGAAGGTTTTATTTCCCAGCTTGCCTTGCCATCAAGTGGGATCATGTGACTCTATTCAGGATAAGAGAAAGTGGAAAGGGGTGACACATTACATCCACCTCCTGGCCTCATCCTTCTGTTTCTTTGTTTATTGGATGATGGATACCAAGAATTCAGGGAGGACTCTGAGACTTAATAGAGGGATGAGCAGTAGGAGAAAACAGCCCAGATCCACGCATGACTCCGCGGAGCAGAGCAAACCCCCACTCCCAGTCCACATTTGACCGCATCAAGAGTGAAACATCCAACCTCTATTACGTCAAACCCAGAGACGACACTAGGGTTACTTCACCTGACCAGTCGTGATAGTGTAATAGACAAAGTCCCCCTCTATATTGCTTAGGGGCTCCACCAGATAGATTATAGATATAAGGCCTTTATGCCATAGGAAAACATTATCAAAACATATCTGGACATATATTCACTCACCTCACGAATATTTGTGAGTGCCTATGTTCCAAGCATTGGGATACATTCAAGGGATATAATCATGAGCCAAATAAACATGGTTCTTTTCCTCATGGAGCTACCAGTCCAAGAAGGAGACATCAGACAAGTGATCATACATATACACGTAAAGTTATAATCATGATTACTTCCATGACACAAGAATCATGATCTAATCAGACACAAAAACAGAAGTACTTGTCTTAGCTGGGGAGGCACGCCGGAGGAAGGATTCCAGGCTAAGGGGGAGGGATATGCAAATACCATATGGAAGTCAGATGGGAGGAGACAGAATGAAAGTGAGCCAGAGTAGGTGGGGCAGAAACAATGAAAGGAAATGGTGTAAAATGTGTCTGGATGAGAATGCAGGGGCCCATCCAGCATAGAGTAAGTGTTTTGGTCTTCACTCAGATACTAAATAATCAGATTTCCCTTTTTAACTTTGCAAAGGCTGCTCTGACTACATTGTAGGGGAATGGATTCAACATAAACATGTGCCTGCATTTACATAAGGAGAGCATGCGGTGATATGAGAATGACCTATCAATGCATGCGTATTCCCAGAAATAAAAGCAAATATAAAAAGAGTTCAGCACTGAAAAAGTTTTTTTTTTTCAATTGGATGGTTGTTTTGGTAAGGGTAGTTGTTTCTAATTTTATGCCTTCTGCCTTTTTTAATAATTACAAGTCACCTACTAGTTCAATCTGGTAGGCTTGACACAGGAGACATTTGCCTTAAGACACGGAGAATATCTAAAGCAAAGGAAACTGCAGCAAAATGTGAGGCTGGTTTGAATAGGATTTTTGTCTTTAATGGCTCTTGTACCCAATCCCCTTTAAGAACCTGTAAGTCATTCATCCATACCTCCAAGGGAGACTCCCAATAGGAGGCATTAGGATTCCCTGACGTATTACTGGAAGGACATTATGACATCTCAGTTCGCCTGTGGAATTTATAAAGGATTATGTCTAAAACATGAAGGAGGAAAGGCTTTCTTGGCTTCCCTGATTTACCCAGATTTCTACCATCAACGTCCATCTGTCTCAGACGATCTCCCAATCTTTGAATTACATGCAGATGTCTTGATTCTTTTATACTGATTTTATTCTCTGTACATGAAAACCACTGCTATAGAGGCTTATGATTACATAATCATCTTGAGATGTTTCCTATCCTATTCTGGATCCCAATCTGATTTCTTGCCCTTGCGATTCGGGTGGGGTCCGGCAATCACACCTTCCCAACCACACAAACATCAGAGCAGGTTCATACTGTCTCCTTTCTCTCCATGCATGGGAGAAAGAACTGGATGCTCAGCTGGGCATTGCCTTTCATTTTTAGACACACTTCACCTTCCCAGAAACAATCTATAGACAAAATGCAAAATAGGCTGCCCTGCATTGAGATTCATCTCAAAAAAAGTCTTTTCCCTGTAAGAAAGGATGACTGATTCCAAGTAGTTCTTTTCTAAGGTACAACTGTAGACCTTCAGAGTCAGATGGTTAAGTCGGTGATATTAACTTTTGAGTCACTTGACTAGTCAGTTTAGGAAGCAACAATTCTCTGAAAACTCTTATAATTACACTTGGACAAGTTTGCGCGTAGGACCACAAGTCCATCAGCTTATTATAACCATGGCGCGTTTCACACACCATCTTCATTATCTTGTGCTAAAGAAGAGAGCACACACTCTTCTGTGGGTAATTTTAGATTGGCCACTGACACACTCCGCAGTGTTTATAAAGAAAACAAAACTTGGATGTTGGCCCTTTTAATTATAACTGGCAGAATTGCTACACCCAAAAATCACATAATCTCTTCACCATATTATATCTTTGAAGACATCTGCTTACAAAGCAGTAACAAGGAACTTGAAATCTAAAAACAAACTTTGTACTAGATTGATTGGTTTGGCGAGCCATGCTTCTGAAGTACTGACGGATTCTGAAAGATATATTCCTGAACTTCGGGAAAAGTTTAAAATATGCTATAGTGGAGCTACATCAAATTGTCCGTGGTCTGGACAGGCAGATTAGAGCCCGTTATTAGAATGTCTGTTGCAAAGTGAAATCCACTAGCCCAATGGAATACGCCATAAATTTCACCAGTCATTCCCGCATGTGTGTTTCACAGTTTTCAAATACATATCTTGCTAATGAAACATCTTGATAAGCTCAGTGCATTCTTTCACCTGAGAAATGATCCCCCTTAAGGCACAATTTTCTAGGTGGTTTGTATAATATCTTGAAGACAACCAAAAACACTAGACATTCCGCCAAAGGGTGAAAGCTAATCCATGACATTGTCTTGACTATATTCATCAAGAAGAGTGGACCTCCCTTCACATGTATTTGGACATGATCTGAGCTCATCTCTTTGCAATTACACTGTGATCCTAGTCACTCACCTTTGGGCAGATCATTTTACGGCTCGCAGAGCTCCAAAACACGTGAGACTGTAACCTGAAAGATAAAATGGAACAATTAATTATTAATTAATCTGTGCTCTGCAGACGAGGAAGAATCTTTCCTTTTGAAGAGGACTTGGGCACATGTACTTGAATTGAGTGTAAAAATAAAATGCAAAAGCCTGAATTTCTTGCCAGAATAAAATTGCCTACATCTTATGGAGTCATGTAATTCAGAAGGTCCCACCCTCCTTCCATAGCTCTAGCCAAAGAGTCTGTTTTTCCTTCCCTAACAGTGTTTTCTGAAACCCAGGACTAGTTGTTAAGTACTAACATGACTTAAGGCGGCTGCTGGAAAAGTGAAAGCAATCTCATTGTGCTGCATTAGTTCAACCACAATGACTAACAAATTTCAACATTTAGAAGATCCAATTGGACAAATATTTACTGCTCAGTTAGTAAGTTTATTTTAAGAGTCTTAATCCAAAATGACTTTGCTGGTGGTAATGCTTTGAAGTTTGTCTATATTTTAGACAAAGTGATTTTTCCTGATGTTAGAAATCACATTTATAAATAGGTACACTGCCTAAAAATGATCAAATTGTGTGTAGAGTATTTTAAATGTCAAAAGGACTCAAGAAGCTTCAAATATGTTGACACTTGTTGTCATTCTAACACTAATTTTATTACTCAAAAGTATTTTTTCCCAAATGTTTTTCCGAGAAGTGCAGAGTAACTGCTGTTAGCCCAGAGCACTGAACTATTAACTGTTAACAGCAGGGGAGTTTCCATGTTCCAGTGTTTTAGTGCACACTTGGATGTAAGTTATTTTGCTCATACATCTCCTTGCAAATACATAAGCTGAGAACATTAATAATTTTGGTGTGAATTAAAAACTCCTGCATGTCTTCATATATGTAGCACAGGCCCAGGAAACACTCTTAGAAGGAGCAAACCAGTAGGATAGAAAGTGTGAAAGTTAAAAAAAAAAAAGCCCCCCAAACGATTACAGCACTAAGAATGATTTATTTTAATGGTGCTAGTTCAGCATTTCCATTTTGTATATTTATGGCATATTTGTATATTTATGGTGTAGTTATTTATTCTACATGTTTTCTCCTTCCCTTCTTTCCTTCTTTTTTCCCTTTTCCTTTCCTTCCCTTTCCTTCTTTTTTCCCCTTTCCTTTCCTTCCCGTCTTTTTTCTCTTTCCCCTCCTCTTCCTTCACCCCTCCTTCTTCTTCTAGATTATGTCAGGAAGACTTTGGCTGAAGAAAATCAGAACAGATAAGAGATAATTTAAGAGAAACAAACAAACAAACAAACACCCTATCCTACGGGGATGTCATTCTATTTTTTTTAATATATGAAATTTATTGTCAAATTGGTTTTCGTACAACACCCAGTGCTCATCCCAAAAGGTGCCCTCCTCAATACCCATCACCCACCCTCCCCTCCCTCCCACCCCCCATCAACCCTCAGTTTGTTATCAGTTTTTAAGAGTCTCTTATGCTTTGGGGATGTCATTCTAGAACTTTCTGTTTGCCAGGGAGGGAGATCAAGATATTTGTGGCTAGGTACATTTGGGTAAAGCCTTGGGTTCTCAGGACTTCCATAGAACCTGGGGATGGGGTAGAAAAGGACTAGCAGGGGCTCTGATTAGAATAGTTATGTGGCATGTGCTAATTCTTACTTTCTTTAGAGTAGCTTTGTGTCCACAGATAGATGTCCAAGTTATAAGCTCTGGGTGATTTTTATACAAGTCTGTTTTGTAGGACTAGCCTTTTAAGGTGTTTTCCTGGGCCAAGCAAAATCTTGATCATTGAGAGAGGGTAAACACATATGTACCCACTGCAAATTAATATGTCTCAACGGCTGCTAACACACAAAATTCCTCCCAGGCTCAGAGAATCTAGAAAACCTGTGACTTCTGCATAACTTTGTCAAATGGGAAAGAAGCAAGCACGAGTGGTCTTTGATTCTCTTAGGAAATGTGAAGATGTAATCTCTGCAGTGAGTAATGGTACAAATAAAATTATGTTTATTTTTATTTTGTTCACGGCATTTAATTACAGAGGGAGATGGGTAGTCAGATAGCAAAACAGCCATAAACAAGGGAAAGGTCCCTCCTTCTTTTTAAATGAATGCTCTAAAACAATTGGCCAGAGCATTAATAGAATAACCAGCAAAAGACTGACTCCACAAGTCTAAGTGTTCACTTGGGGTTCGTCAAATAATGGACTGTTGGCCTATATTTCAAGCCACTTCTCTGCAGTAACTTGACATTCGATAGGATAACATTTAGATTCTGGTCTGAGTCTTTGCTATGCCTGAAAAGATTGTCATTTTTTGATTTAAAGATAATAGAGCCAAGCACGTGAAGATGTCCTGTAGAGTCGACCTGTGACTCATAACCAAATATCGAAAAAGATTTTGTCTATAGTTTGCTTTCTTACCTCACTGTTGCAACTCAAATGATCAAATGACTAGTTGCCATTATAAACACTATATATTTACTTTCTAAAAAAGCTCACATTCTTCAGACATGACATGTAACAGTATCATAAAACTTGGAGGTGATTCTTTTCCCCTGACCACTCAGAGCATTTGCTGATTATAATTTTAATTCAAAAATCTCAACAGAAAACATGAATCAATTTTGCTTAAGCATAACATTGGTCAATTAAAAAAAATGTGAACAGGTCAGACATAGATTAAACCAAATTATGAGGCATTGGAACTGTATACTGGGGGATGAACAAAACACAACTAAACACTGGCAATACGATTGACCATTCAAAATATAGTTAATAAGTTCGCAAACATGCAAGTTCGGATTTTAAAATTAAGCCTCCCAATTGCCAATTTCAAAAAATGTAATGAGTTTAGAGTGGCCTTTTTATTATGCATGGCTTTATGTCTTTGGATTTCAAAATTACCTAGCATGCATTTTCAACTTTGCTACAATTTCTGGGCTGTTTTCATTTCTATTTTAAAAGGCTAAACAGTAAGATGTGCCTCCGCTTTGCATTCTAATTGCATGTAACTGATTTGCACAGCAGAACAAAAAACTCATTCTCAGATTAAGAATCGCGCACCAAGAAATAATTATTGTTCTACTGGAAAAAAAAACTATTTTCCCACTTTCTCCCCTCATTTATGTGAACTGTTTGCTATGTTTCCCCCTAGGTTGATCTCTTTTATAGACCACCATGCATTTCTCTTTAGGGACTAAAACAATCCAAATGGAAACAAGGAACATACAACTGTTTTGACTACATTCTCCGGCCTGCAACATAACACTTGCCTTTATTATTTTATCTTCAACAATCAAGGGGTGACTAAATGGTCGCAGGTGGTGATGAAAATAAAAGCCATCCATCATTATTTATTAGGCATGAAAAAGATACACAATAATGTAATTTAATCTCAGAGCAGACAATTATTTCCACATATTGATAATGCAATGTGAAAACTGTCATGAATTCTAATATGATCTTTTGGCTTTATTGGTGCACCACAGCCAACACGACAAAGAATGAAATTGTCTCGAAAGGAAAAAAAAAAAAAGGTAATTGTGTGCATATGTCAATATCATGGGTGGAAAACATATCACCGAAATTTTAAAGCTTCTTCATTACAACTTAACCGATTCAAAAGTTGGAAGTGGGAAAAAGTACATTTTCAGTTCTCACTATTTAAAACACCATCTATTACATTCACGCCACAATCTATAATCTGAATAAACAGTGACTATGTAAGTGTTTTATCATATAAAAGTTTGGAGGACCAGCCAGTCTGCTAAAATATTTGCAAGAAGTATATATACACCACAGGGTCGAATTTCCTAACATGCTCCTCAGTTCACTTTAGTCTGGTAAAAATCTGCAGATGAAAACCCTGTGATCCCTACTTTGGGTAGTGTATACATGACCAGTGAATGTAGCAAAGAATGTACCTTTTGGCCAAATAAAGCAAAAAAATGGTTGAAAGTAAACATCTTCGGTAGGAAAAATTCTGTCTGATGAAATGCTCGGTCAGAAAATGGAAACGCGAGTTTCTCGTGATAGTAAATGATTCCTACTTCCACTGGGTTGTTGAACTCTATCCTCAGATAGACCTTGGAAGGTGAACGTATGACAAAAAAGAAACAAACTCACATTTGGTCTCTGTAGATGGGAACCGAAAACATTTATGACTTGTATGTGAGTAGACTTGGGCTTCTGCCAGAAGGGAGATCATGATTAGAGGCTTTCTAGTTAGAAATAAATGAGATGGTTTTCAAAGTGCCTGTTCATTATACAGTGTATACACACACACACACACACACACACACACACACACACACACACTCATGCTGAGGCATATATACACAGCATGCTCCATGCTTGCTTGAAGACATATTTATTCACAGTTAACATATTGATTAGGGATACAAATATAAGCTTACTGGATAAGATAAATGATCTCCTCTTAGAAAAATGATTTTAGAGTTATTAAGGAGGGAAATATTTTACACTTGGCTTTGAGTGATGGACAGGACCTGGAAGAAAAAGTATCACCAAGTGATCATAACACTGTGACCATTCTGGGCTAGGAGAGAAAATTTATATATCATGTGGTTACTCAATTTTATAAAGAGAATCTAAGAACAAGTGTAGGCACTGGTTAGGAAAAACAAATGAAAGGAATAATTTAAAAAGTCAATAAGCCACAGGAAATCTGGAGACTGTTTAAAAACACCTTATTGGAAGCCTAGCAAAAGTATGCACCAGAGATCAAAGGGGCACTTGGAAATGTGGCCCAAGTAAGGAAACCAGGGAGATCCGCAAACTATGGCAGGTCAGGTGTGAACAAGAACACAGGCGAGCCAAAAGAGAATTCAAGTTTACCTTGCAAGTGACTCCAAAGCTAATAAAAATATTCTTCAAAATATATCCACGGCAGGAAACCAAGAAGAGAACTAATGGGCCAGTCAAGGGACACACTCTAGGCAGAAGAGATATTCTTCTTGGAGGATGGAAACTCTTCTGACTTCACTCAAGATAATACATTCATTCAGTCATTCATTCATATGTTCACTTTCATTCACTCATTCAATCCTCCACTCCATCCATTCACTCGATCATCTATTTGTTAAAAAAAAAAAAAAATAAACAATGCCTACCATGACCTAGACTTTGGGTTCAGCACTAGGACTACAGAAATGCATCAACCATTCATTTATTCATTCTTTCTTTTCACGGATTTAATCATCAATCCATCCACCCATCATGCATTTGATTACCTATTCATTCAACCAAAAAAATGCAGAATGTATATCATTAGACAGACCCTGGGTTGAGCATTTGGAATCTAGCAACACATAACACATTCATTCAGTCAACAAATATTTGAGTGTCTACTATGTGCCAAGCACTGGTTTAATTCTTTGAGATAGATCACTGAAAAAAAGTCAACAGTTTTGCTTAAATCCAAGTTTTTTTTTTTTAAATGTTTACTTATTTTTAAGACAGAGAGAGACAGAGCATGATCGGGGCGGGGTGGGGGGGGGGGTCAGTCAGAGAGAGAGGGAGACACAGAATCCGAAACAGGCTCCAGGCTCTGAGCTGTCAGCACAGAGCCCGCGAGGGGCTTGAACTCACAGACTGCAAGATCATGACCTGAGCCGAAGTCGGATGCTTAACCGACTGAGCCACCCAGGCGCCCCTAGTTTTTTTTTTTAAAGTAGCTGTGGAGGTAGGCAATACACACAATAAACAGCGAGCCACAAAATCAAAAGCAATCATTTAGTATGATAAATATTATGAAGGACAAGTTCCGGTAGCTATAACTGCCTGACAGGGGCCCTGGAAAGCAGAACCCTATTCAGATGTATATATGAAGGGAAAGGAGCAGGAGGTGAGGATGACAAGATGGCACAAGGGTGACACCATTTGGGGCTTGGTACACCAAATGAAAAGCACTAGCTTTTCTTTTCCTTCTTTTTTTTTCCTTCATAATAAGTGTACTCTTTAATCCCCATCACCTATTTCACTCATCCCCCCACAGCCTCCCATCTGGTAACCATCAGTGTGTTTTCTTCAGTTACGCGTCTGTTTCTTGCTTTGTCTCTCTCCTTTTGTCTTCATTCGTTTTGTTTCTTAAATTCCACATATGAGTGAAATTGTATGATATTCGTCTTTCTTTGACTGACTTATTTCACTTATAAGTGAATAATATTTCACTTATTTCACTTTACAGTCTCTAGTCCATCCATGGTGTGTGTGTGTGTGTGTGTGTGTGTGTGTGTGTGTGTGTGTGTCTTACACACACACACACACACACACACACACACACACACACACACACCCCCCACATCTTATTTATTCATCTATTGATGGGCCATTGGGCTGCTTCCATAATTTAGCTATTGTAAACATTGCTGGAATAAACATAGACGTGCATATATCTTTTCAAATTAGTGTTTTTGTAGTCTGTGTAAATACCCAATAGTGAGATTACTGGATCAGAGGATAGTTCTATCTTTAATTTTTTAAGGAACCTCCATACTGTTTTCCACAGGGGCTGTACCAGTTTATATTCCCACCGATACTGCACGACAGTTCGTTTTTCTCCACATCCTCACCAACACTTGTTTCTCGTGTTTTTGATTCTAGCCATTCTGACAGGTGTGACGTGATATCTCACTGTGGTTTTGGTTTGCACTTCTCTGATGATCAGTGATGTTGAGCATCTTTTCATGTGTCTGTTGGCCATCTGAAGAACACTAGACTTTATTTTAAGAACAAGGAAAGCAGCTGAAACGTTTTAATCCAGAGTGATCTGCTGAAAAAGTGTGATACTCTTCTTTTCAAAACCCAGCAATGGTTCCCTACTTCGATCACAGTAAAAGCTGAAGTCCTTACCATGACCTGTTGAGACCCTCTATATTCTGTTGTCATTAGCTCTCTTACTTAATTTTTTTAACTCCCTCCTCTGCTCACTCTATTCTTGCTGCACTGGGCTCCTTGTGCCCACTGGCTATTCCCCTTGCCCTCCCCCCAATCTAAATGGATCCACCCCCCCCCCACCTTCTTCAAGTCCTTGCTCAAATTTCTACTAAATTATGGGGCATATCTTGAGGACCAGACTTAATACTGCAACTGCCTTGCCATTTCTACTTTACCTTCCTTTGCATTTTTTCCCTCTTGTAGCATTCATTACCTCCTGGTGCAGTACACTTCATTTATTATGTTTTGTATAATGTCTATATCCCCCAGTAGAATGTATTTTACATGAGGCAGGGATTCTTTCCTTTGTTGACATTTATCCTGGTCAACTAAAACTGTGCCACGGATATACAATTTAGTTATCATTTGCTGAAGAAATTACTGAATGCATTGGACAACATGGTCATACAGGCATTAAAAAAACTATTCTGAAAAAAATTATTCTGGCTGAAGGTTGAAGAAAAAGTTATGTAGAGTTATGGATAGATATAGAAAAACAAGAGGCTGTATGGAGGTTCTAATTAAAAAGCAGTGGCAATTTAGGCTAGGGCCATAGTGTTAGAAAGGGAAGAAGGTAAAGTGGTTTAAGGGACTTTTTAGGGTAGAATGATCAGGGCCTATCTAAACAAAATTTTTTTAATGTTTATTTATTTTTGAGTGACAGAGAAAGAGAGACAGAGCAGGAGCTGGGGAAGGGCACAGAGACAGGGAGGTACAGAATCTGAAGCAGGATCCAGGCTCTGAGCTGTCACCACAGAGCCTGGCACAGGGCTTGAACTCATGGACCATGAGATCATGACCTGAGCTGAAGTCAGACATTTAACTGACTGAGCCACTCCGGCACCCCATGATCAGGGCCTGTTTATCATAGTGTCCCAGAGCTGGTTCTTACCAGTTTGCAAGAGCCAATAGTTAAATTCTCAGATTTTCATGAATTTTGTTAGTTCGTTATTACACATAGGCATTATTAAAAATTAAATTACATAAACTTAAAATTAAATTATATTAAAATAAACTTAATAAATATGTAAAAGTAATGAATTCCTATTTTATTACATTTCATTATTTTCTGCGCTCTTCATATTATTTATGTCTTTTGTGTTTCTATGGGAAATACCATTTGATGGGAGGGGGGTTACTGCACAAATCTCTCCAACTCCACATTCAGTTACATCATGTTTGCAGTTTAAATTAGTCATAGCGGGAGTATTTAATCCTTGGTAATTGTCAAACACTGTAAAACAGGGCTTGCTTTATTATGTTGTTGATTTTCTAGACTCAAGAAAGCGATGGAGAAAATGTTAATAATACAGATTGATTTTAAAAGGGTGTCATGTCTGCAGATGTTTCACTGTTAATATTACACAAAATTGAAGAAACATTCCTCTAGTATGTGAAAACAATGATCTGATTCAGCAAATAAGTCATTCACATCATCGAAAAAAAGAATGAAGTTTTGACAAACATCTTAGTTGTTTCACTCATGTCTTACTCTTTAATGTAAGGAAATTATCAACGGACATACACATCAGAAATACATTCAGTTACAATCCTAAGTTGACCATGGATTCAAGAATTTGGCAAAAAGGAATGAAAGCATTCTGTGAGAATCAACTGGCTATATGAAATTTAAAACAGGGTATTGTATAGTTGATTATTTGTAAACTATATGCTATACCTTTTTTTTTTTTTTTTTTTTTTTCAACGTTTTTTATTTTATTTTTGGGACAGAGAGAGACAGAGCATGAACGGGGGAGGGTCAGAGAGAGAGGGAGACACAGAATCGGAAACAGGCTCCAGGCTCTGAGCCATCAGCCCAGAGCCTGACGCGGGGCTCGAACTCACGGACCGCGAGATCGTGACCTGGCTGAAGTCGGACGCTTAACCGACTGCGCCACCCAGGCGCCCCTATATGCTATACCTTTTTTATATCGATAACACCTATGATAAATTTCAACATATATGCATACATTCTCTTTTATGGAGATCTGGTTATCAAACAGGATACCACTGGGTATATATGAGTCCACAGAGAAGGAGTGTCAAAGATGCTGCCAGTTTCTGTCTTGTTCAACTGCCTACATAATGGTACCCACTCCCTTACACAGGGAACTCTATTAGACAAGAAATAGAGTTGAAGGGTGGGGACAGAGAAGGTGGTGTCATGGGTTAGGCCAGGTAATGCTGACTTGAAAGAGACAGACTACACCGTCAGGTGGACAGTTGGATCCATGCCTCTGGAACTCAGAAGGTAACTCGAAGCTGGCGCCAACATCATTTGGGTGGTATCTGTGAAGGGAAAGTAACTGAAGACTTGAAAGTGGATAAAGCTATTCTGTGTTTCTTCTGAATTAACTTTCAAAGCAGAATTTGGAGGCATTTAGACAAAAGTGTTCAATGCTGGATGTTCTAGTTCTAACAAATGAATAATAGCACGTATATTATCGGGGATGAACAGTATCTTCGAAGATTATTGAAAGTTTCCATCGGCAGGATATAGTTCCATGACCAAGGACATGCCCTCCTCTATTAGAGAAAGACGTGTGAGTTAAATGGGTAGTGTCGGAAATAAAGATTACTTTTGGAAGTCCGTGATAAGCAGGAGAGTGCAGGGAGTGCTCTGGGTAAGGGGCTTGAGTTATTTACTTGCCAATGATTCTGAGAACTGTGAGAAGGA
Source organism: Panthera leo (assembly GCF_018350215.1). Lineage (NCBI taxonomy): Eukaryota > Metazoa > Chordata > Mammalia > Carnivora > Felidae > Panthera > Panthera leo. Next base: position 37,856,648 of record NC_056680.1, on the reverse strand, counting down.
GTAGTTAACTGATAATTGATATGAAATGGGGGGCTCAGATCCTCAAAAATAGGCTCTTTATTTGAAGGCTTTATATTACCTTTTAAAAAGAGAATCATAAACTTGCACTTCTGGGAAGATGTGGTTTTCCCCACTTTTCTCACTTAAGTACAGCTAAAACCCTTGAAGTGCATATACAATGTGTATGACATGTCCCTGAAAGGTAGAAAATGCAGGCAGACCAGATAGGGAGCTTAGGATCCAAGAAACAAGGTGGAAGTGAGTTTCTTGGGTTTCTTTTTTGCCTCATGTATCTTAGACTTGGAGCTGAAGAAGTTAGCAATCCAGAAAGTTCCAATGGACACACACACACACACACACACACACACACACCAGCCTCAAACAAAAGCTCATTCTCTCTAGTCAAAGAATCAGGAAAGGAGCAGCCTGAAAAGACAGAAAACTTTTGGAAAATAACCACTTTACTCCAGGCAAACACCACAAAAAAATATGGTTCCACCCCAGCCATTCCAGCAGACAAAGTGGGAAACCTAGACATTCAGCCTTGTTGGACTATATATAACAAAGCTCCCCAACATCACCAGCAGGATAATGTCAAAAAAGCCCAAACAGCATGTTCAGACTTTCATCACTACCAAGTGATAATGAGACATCCACCCCAACCCAATTCCCTGTGGTGTTGGTGGAGACCAAAGTGTAGCCTAGACTTCCATTCACACAAACAGTAATGTGGACATCACTTTTGGTGTCAACAGAGACTGAGTGAGGAGAATGAATTTCTACTGCTAGCTGGCAGTAAGGAGGCATTGCTTCCTCCTTTTTCATGCTGAAGCCATACCAAAAAATTAAGCTAAAACAGAGGTTTAAATAAGATTCAGAATGTCACAACATACTATGAAAATGTCCATATTTCTATTAAAAATCACACATCATAGCAAGAACCAGGGCAGTCTAAACAAGAATGCAAGAAGACAATCAACAGATCTTAACACCAAGATGGTGGAAATATTAGAGTTCTAAGAGATTTTAGAGCAGCCATGATAAAAAAAAATGCTTCAGTGGGAAAATAAAAATATACTTGAAACAAATGAAAAAATAAAACCTCTTATAAACAGAAAAGATCAGAAAAGAAATGGAAGGTAAGAAGAAGAACCGAGTGGGAACTTTAGAAGTAAAAAATACACCAATCAGCATAAAAAGATTAATGCATGGGTGCAACAGCAGAATGGAGGGTACAGATAAAAGAATCAATGAATCTTCACAGAGATAAACAGAAATTATCCAACAGAAGGAAAATATACTGAAAAAAAAAATGTGAGTGCCTCAAGGATGGGTGGGATTGTAACAAAAGATGTGATATTTGTGTCAATGGACTCCCAAGAGAAGAGGAGAAGAAGAATGGGCTAAAAATTACTCAAAAAATAATGTGTGAAATCTCCCATATTTGCCAAGATACATAAAACTACAGGTTCACGAAGCTAAGTAAATCCCCAATAGGATAAACACAAAGAAATCTACACTAAGACACATCATAATTAAATGTCCAGAAACTAAAGACAAAAGAAAAAGTCTTAAAAGGAGTGGAGAAAATACTTACCTACAGGGGAAAGATAATTAGAATGACTATTTCTCAACAGAAATCATGGAGGCCAGAAAGAAGTGGCACAGTGTTTTGCAGGTGCTGAAAGAAAATAACTAAAATGCAGGATCCGATATCCAATGGAAACATTCTTTAGGAATAAGGGGGACATCAAGATAATCTTAAATAAAGGAAAACTGAGAGAAAGCGTTGCCATTAGATCTCCTCTAAAAGAATGGATAAAGGAAATCTGCACAATGATAAAAGAAGGAACATCAGGAAGGAAGGAAGGACTTGTTAAATAAAAATACTGGTAAATACAATAAATTTTCCTCCTCCTCTTGAGTTTTCCAAGTTATGTTTGATTATTGAAGCAAAAATTTTAACACTGTGATTTGGTTCTAAATGCATTAATCCAAGGAAAGCAGGAATGGCTATATTAATAAAATATAAATAAAGATATATATAAATAAAGATATATATAAATAAAAATATAAAGATAAAATATACTTCAGACGCAAGAATATTAACATGATAGAGACGTTTTATAATGATAAAAGGGTCAACTCACCAAGAAGGTGTCTGAATCAAACTAAAGACCTATGAAATATGTGAAGCAAAAACCGAAAAAAATGTAAAAAAATAAATCCAAAATTATTTATAATTGATAGAGCTAGAGAGAGAACCAGCAATAATATAGAAGAACTCAATACCATTCCATCAAGGTCTAAGTGACATTTGCTTGACATCCCTCAAGCAACAGTGGAATGCACATTCTTTTTAAGTGTCCATGGAAAATGTGCCCAAGTGAACCATATTCTAGGCCATAAAACAAACTTCAACAAACTTTAAAGAATTGAAATCACACAGAGTGTGTTTTATGGTCACAAGAGAATCAAACTAGGAATCAATCTTTCAAACAGAAAGATAACCAGAAAGTCTCCCAACACTTGGAAAACAAACAATACACATATAAATAACTCAGGGGTCAGAAAGGAAGTATCAAAGGAAATTTAAAAATATTCTGATCTGCATGAAAATAAAAATACAACATATAAAAGTTTTGGGGAGCAGCTAAAGCAGTGTTGACAGGGAAATTTATAGCATCAAATGCTTACATCAAAAAGAAACAAGGAAAAGTCCCAAATAAATAATCTAGGCTCTCATCTCAATAACCTAGGAAAAGAAGAAAAACAATAAGACCAAAGCAAAGAGAAGAAAGGAAATAATAAAGAGCAGAAGTCAATGAATGTGAAACAGAAAAACAACAGATAAAATTAGTAAGATCTGTTTCATGGAAATGGTTGTTAACAAACTTACAGTGGGACAGAAAAAGAAAGAAGAAGACACAAATTACCAATAATAGGAATAAAACAAAGGCTTTTGCTATAGACTGTCAGAGAGAAAAGTATAGGAGAACACTACAAACAACTCTACACACATAAATTTGATGACATAGAAGAAGTTGATGAATTCCTTGAAAAACACAAACTATGAAAACTCACCTAATATGAAACAGATTAGCTGTATGACCATTGAGGAAGTTGAATTCATAATTGAAACAATTCCCCCACAGAAATTTCTGGTCCCAGATGTTTCACTGGAGAATTTTAACAAATGTGTAAAGAAGAATTAATACAAATTGTACACAGTCCCTTCCAGAAAAGAGGAGGCAAAACTTCCCAATTCATTTTATGAAGCTAACATTACGCTGATAATGAAACCCAAGACAGTGCAAAACAGAGGAAAACAAAAGCTAGAAAGCAATGTTCTTATGAATATAGATCTTTATGAAAATATTAGGAAATAGAATTCAACAATACATAAAAAGAATTGTATGCCATGGCCAACCATGGTTTATTTCAGGGATGCAAGCTGATCCAATAATTTGAAAAATCAATGTTAACCCATCACATTAACAGGCTAACAAAGTTCGTATGATTTTATCAGTTGATACGCAAAAAAGCATTTTATAAATTAAAAAACCCATTCGTGTTACAAACTCTCAGAAAAATTAGAAGACAGAGGATCTTCCTCAATTTGAAAAAAGAGCACCTACAAAACACTAAGTTTACAGCATACTTAATAGTGAAAGACTGACCTCTTTGCCCTGAGAATAAGACCTTAAAGGAGATGAGAATGTCTGCTCTTGCAACATCTACGTAGCATTGTACTGGAGCTTCTAGTCAGGGTAACTAGTCAATTGATTTTTGACAAAAGTAAAAAGCAATCCAGTGGAGGAAAGACAGACTTTGCAATAAATGGTGCTAGAGTGAAGGAATATCCATATGCGAATCTTGACCTGAGACTCACAAGTTATGCAAAATTGAACTCAAAATTGAATGTGGACCTAAATGCAAAACTATAAAACTTTTAGAAAAAATATAAGAGAAAATCTTCAGCATCCAGGGCAAGGCAAAAAAATATTATGGTTGCCATCAAAAAGCATGATTTCTAACAAGAAAAGTAGAGACAATGGACTTCATCAAACTGGCAAGTGTTTGCTCTGCGGAAGACCCTGTTAACACGATGAAAAAACAAGCTACAGACTTGGAGAAAACATTTGCAAACCATGTATCCAACAAAAGAATGGCATCTAACATATATGAAGAACTCTCAAAATTCAACAAACCCAAACAATCCAATTAGAAAATGTGCAAAAGATGTGAGTGACTTTTTTTTTAACCAGAGAGAATACACACATGCATGCAAAAAAAAAAAAAAAAAAAAAATCTCAACATCATTAACTATGAGGAAAGTGCAAATCAAAGCTACAATTGAATAACACTGTATACCCACTGGAATGCCTAAAATATGAAATGTTGGTGAGGGTGTGAAGAGAGTGGATTCCACATGTTGCAGGTGGAGATGTGAAATGGCACAGTTACTCTAGAAAAGTTTGGCAACAAGTGAAATGAACTTTAACAACATATTCTCTTGAGTCCAATATTTACATTATATTATTTCAGCATGTAATCAATATTAAAAATTAACAATGACATATTTTACATTCCTCTTTTATACTAATTTTTCAAGTTTGGCTGTGTATTTTACACTTACAGCACATTTCAATTTGGACTAGCCACATTTTAGGTGTCCAAAAGCCACGTGGGCCTTGTGCCTAGTGTCTTGGGCACTTTGAGTTTCTATTGAGATTTGAAAGGCAGAGGAAAGCTTTAATCTCCAGCAGAAGGTGCAGTGAGTCATGTTGGCATTGGCAGACAGGAGACAGGAGGTTTTGCCAGCAGCTTCTCTGAGTCCTACAGGCAACTGAAATCATCAGTGACAGTTTCCTGTGATCCCTGCACTTGCTGATTCCATGAACTTTAGTGGTATCTTGCCTAACCTTCACTTTCTCTACCCTTTAAATGGTTATATATGCTTCTAATGTCCTGTATTAAATCCCTTCCTACTTGAAATACCTAGAACGTTTTTTGTTTTCCCAGCTGAACCCTGACTAATAAGGCTGGCAGAGGATATTTACTTCTCAGCAAATATCCATATGCTCTCCCACATTTCCTAGCACCCTTGCAGTTATGGAACTGTGTACATGGTTCAGGCCAATATGCTGAGTATTAGTGATGGATGTTATCTGCAGTCTGGAGCTTCTAGAAGTTATGTGTGACTTGTCAGACACTTCCCCTCTGAGGCAACTTTGGTATCACATATTGATATGACAGTGTCATGAGATAAAAGCCACAGGAATGCATGAATCACTGCAAGGGAGACAGATGCCCTGGAGAGCTGTCCCAACCCATGGTGGACTTTTCTTAAGCGAGAGATAAATTTCTGTTATGTTAAGCCACTGCAATTTCAAGGTTTGTTGCCATACCACAATCTAGATTATAACGGTCAATAGAGAAATTAGTCCTGCAAATAAGCACCAGTAACAAAACCCTAAAATATGTGGCACTGACTTAATATTCCTGTGAAATAAAGTGAACCAGCACGTGATTGCTTGAGAATCAGGCATATATCATGGACTAATCAATGAAATCTGATATTGTGTAAGAATGGGAAGCTGCTGGTTCTTTGGGAGGACAAGCCCAACATATTTTGAAATCAGTAATAGTGAGAGGAGAGAATTTTGGGATATCCAAACATCTACTTAAGACTTTATTTCATATACCCAAGAGTATCTTGTGTAAGAAATTTAAATTTGTGATGGGCATAAGGGCATTTCCTCAGAAGTAATTTAATTCCAGAAATATTAACAAACAGAGAAAGAAGAGATATATTAAAAAAAAACATTGTTAAGCATAGAGGAACATTTTTTTAGAGTCAAGATTCAAAAGAAAAATTTTTAAGTTGATTTATTTATTTTGAGAGAGAGAGAGCGAGAGAGCGCACAAGCACAAGCAGCAGAGGGGTAGAGAGAGAAGGAGAGAGAGAATCTCAAGCAGGCTCCACATTGTCAATGCTGAGCCTGATGCAGGGCTTGAACTCATGAATATGAGATCATGACCCAGGCCAAAACCAAGAGTCAGACAATCACCTGACTGAGCAACCCAGCTGCCCCTAGAGTCAAGATTTTAAAAAAGTTCCATAGATTGAGTAAATATAAGACAAGCAAATGTTTTAGCAATGGGGAGAAGCAGGAGAGGTACATGGATATGGGAGAGAGGCTGACTTGTCCTGATATTCAGAAAGGAGATAACCAACAGGCTTGAGAAAGTCTAGAACAAAGTTGATGTCAACCATTGGTAAATTTCAAATTGATTGGTCATTAAAAGATAGATATATTAAGTGGGAAAAAGCATTTTCTCTTCTGACAATAGATTGGGGATCACTGATTGATAAGACATGAGGCATCTCATCCAATTTCTGGATGGCACAAAATGGAAAGGATAGTCAATATTTTGGGTGAAAGAGGCAAAATTCTCAATGCCTAAGCGAAAACCATTAAGATAAAATAGATTTGAAAGCTACAAATTTAATAGATACAAATTTCTTTAGCCAATCCCTTCCCCCAATAAATTAAGAACAAAATAAAGGCAATTTAAATTAAGAGTTTGCAAATGTGAAGCATCTGGGATTTTATCTGGTTCTTATTAAGCGAGTCCCAAATAATCTGTTGTGAGCTCCCATGTACTTAAAGCACTCTTGGGCAAAATTAATTACTGTCTACAATGAAGGACGTAATAATTTCTTGCTAACCAGACCATAGCTGAAAGTGTGTGTGGTTAAATTTGTAATACTGGCAAGTTGAAAGTAAATTTTGATTCCAAGCAAGGAAAAAGTTTCTAATAATTGTTACTACTTAGTAGCATAGCTCTCAAGTGTCCACTCTCCTCGCAATATCTTAAAACTATGTAACAGATGCAAATTGAGCTGCCCAACTCTATCAAGCTATCTGCACCCGCAATCTCACCCTTTGCCTTTTCTTCCCCCCATCAAGCTATACTAAAGTATAATTGACAAATAAAATGGTAAGTTATGGAGAGTGTACCACGTGATGATTTGATAGATGTATATATCATGAAAGGATTCTTCCCAGAGAGATAATTAGCACATCTATCACCTCACATATTTACCTTCCTTTTTTAAATTTTTTATTTTTGGTCAGAACATTTAAGTTCTACTCTCTTAGCAAATTTCAAATATATCACACACTGCTAGCAATGATAATCATCATGATATACATTAGATCCTCAGACCTTATTAATCTTTTGAATGTTTATACCATTTTATGAACTTTATAAATGCAATTGCTGTAAGTCACAGAATCAAAACTAAGGCAGCCCCTCCATTTGTCACTGTCAGCTCTGAGCCCAACGCGGGGCTCGAAACCACGAACCATGAGATTATGACCTGAGCGAAAATCAAGAAATGGATGCTTGACTGATTGAGCCACCCAGGCAGCCCAATAGCATCAACCTTCTTAATCCACATTCCTTGTTCCTAGATTCTCCTCTACCTACAACTGTATTGCTCTACTTCCTTCCAATGAAACTTCTTGGGAGTCATTTATAGTCATCCTTTCCTTTGCCCTATTTTTGTGTCTTGTTTTTATATCCATCAACACTGGCTCTTGCCAAGGCGACCATGACCTTTGCATGGAGAAATCCAATCGCCAATTTTCTGATCTCTTTTTATTTGACTTCTTAAGCACCATTGGAAAGATGGGTTCCTCCCTTCCTTCTCAAAGCACTCTCTTCCATTGTGTTTTTATTTTTTTCCCCAAAGCAGCACTCACTTGGTTTTCTGTCTCCTCTACTGAATTCTTTTCAGGTTTTTTGTTCCTCCTCATCAGTTCATTTAACCTCTGACTGTTGAAATGCCCTATGGGTTCAGCCCTAGGCTACACCTCTGTTCTATCTATACTTTGTTCTAGAGGACCTCATAAATTTCTAAGGCATTCATTATAATTAATGTATTAAATGACTCTCAAATTCGTATCTCTAGCTTTGACTTTTTAAAACTCTGATATTCAGGACTGTCTACTCAACATCTCTTTTTGGACAGTTAATAGGAATATCAAACTTAGCATGGGTAATCAGGATTCTCTTTCCCTTTGTGAATCTCCCCCACCCTGCTTGTTTCCATTTCAGAAAGTGCTATCTTTCCCCTACTTGGTGATTGAAAAGCTAGGAGGAATATTTGATTCCTTCCTTATCCCAGCTCTCACAACCAAGTACTAACAAACACTCTCGGTGTTTCCTCCAAATGGATGCCCCTGAAATCTAGTTCTTTCCAGTTCCTTTCCAGAGACTCTCGTCTGGAGTCAGGACTATTTCACAGTTTCCCCAGCAGATGCTCAACTAGCACCCTAGCCAACTTACAATCTCCTTTCTCCACAGTTGCTGGAGTGGTAGTCAAAAAACCCTCAAAAGTCGTCCCACCGCACTTAGGAAAAAAAGTCCATACTTCTTACATGAGAGAGAGAGTATCTTAATATGCCAAACTCTCTTTTCTGCCCCATGCTCTACTACTCCTGCCTTCTCTCACTACACTCTAGCCTCACTGGCCCTCTATCTTTCTGAACCTCCTACAAGCCCAGCTCCATCCTGGCTTAGGGCCTTTGTATTTGTCGCTCTTCCTGGTCTTGTGGAATGAGCTTCTGATCTTTCATGTTTCAGCTCAACCTCACCTCCTTAGAGAGGTCTTCTTTGGCTACCATCTAAAATAGCATTCCCACCCCTATTCCTGCCCCAGTCCACACATATCACATATGTTTTGATATGTCCTTATATTGTCTTTGTAGCACTTGTAGCAGCTGAAATTTTCTTATTCATTTTTTAGAAATATAACCTTTCAGGTTACTTCCTTCTTACCCAAATTGTTAGTGGTTCTATGGTGTCAAATGGAAAAATCCAGTCCCTTCTGAGTGTCATCCAATATTTCCATGATATGGCCTATTTGAGATTTCCTCATCTTCTGCTTATGCCTATTTACTTGCCCATGAACCCTATCCTATTACATCATACACCCCACCCAATATCCTTCCCCTGGGTACAATGAACAAGTACTTTATCCGTCAAGTGACACTTATCCGTCTTTCCAGGCTCAGCCTAAATGCTACCCTTTGGAGTCCCAGGAATTGCCATTTACTCTTCATCTTGTACTCACAGAGCTTTACATATGCACCTTTTGCATAGCATGGCCCCGTGTCCATCTGCCTTAAATTTCCCATTTCTCAAGAGCAGGAGAACAGTTTATTGATCTGAGTATTCTCACCACTCATACGGATTTGGGCACAAAGTACATTTTTTTAAAACATAGGTGACACATGCTTTTCATAACCCTTCCTAGCCTGAGTACTCTTGATTTCTCTTCTTTGGATGGTTGTGGTTTGCCCATCTTAATCTTGAAGGGTGAGGCTCAGAAAATTGTAATTACATTTGTCATAAATGATTTATATCTATATCCCTGGCACAGAGTAGCAACCCAACAAATGTTCACTTGCACAAGAATGAGCACAACACTGTAGTACACGTGGACCCACTAATCCCACTAGAACAGGATTTCTATCTTTCTTCTCAATCCATGTGTACAATTTGTGAAGCCTGGTCATATATCACAAATAGATTTTAATAAAATATTTTAGTAATATACAATATGTCATTATAACATGCCTAACTACTAAGATTGCTATTTATCAGCAATCGATAAATACCTCTTCAACACCCATTATGTTCTATACACTCTACTAAGCGTTCGAGTTGAGAGAAAAGATGGCATCAGAAAGGCTAGGCTTGCTGTGGGAACAAAACTAACTAAGTACAAAAGAGGTTTGGAAGTATGTTTCCAGGAAGAAGAAAATCAGTCGGAATAGTTTCTGCTACACAGACAGGGCCAAAGCCTCCTGGATAGGCCAATATGCGTTAAGATGCTTTCAGTCTGATCCCACTATTTTCCTCGAGACAATTCAGATTATTAAGCACAAGTTTTTCTTTTCCTACTTAAAAACATATGCCAGAATAATTAATCACATGGTAGAAGAAACTTCAGGAAAAATCCTTAAACCGCTCGGGGAAAACTTTTAAAGAAGGGGTGCACGAACTGCAGCCTATGAGTTTGAATCGGGGCTGCTGTGTTATTGGACAGCAAACTCAGCCTGGTTTTCACATCAATAAATGGTTGAAAAACATCGAAAGAAGACTATTTCATGACACATAAAAACTGTATGAAATTCAAGTTTCAGCGTCCATACACAAAGTTTTACCAAAAAACTGTCCTGTACGTACATTTGTATATCATCGAGGGCTGGACTTGTGCTATAGCCATAGAGCTGATGATTGTGATAGAGACCACATGTCCAGCCAAGCCTAAAATATTAACTGTCGTGTTCTTTGCAGAAAAAGTTTGCCAAGCTCTGTGCAGAGGCATTTGAATAGCATATATTTTAGTGTTGACAGTTAGTACCTTACTTGTAAGTCATCCTAGTGTTTGTATTCACTTTATAGGGGTAGGTTCCAGAAAGCAGCTGGCCTCGACGATGGAAAAACAAAAATTCACACACTAAAGAGCCCAGAGTACAGATGAAGATGCTTTCAAACCAAAGAGATCAGTTTAGGCAAAGAGGATTATTTACGTACAGATTATCAGAAGAAACAAAGGTAAGGCCTGGTGCTTCTCTGCTCAGATTATTTGTCAGGAATTTAGAAACAGGTGTTTCTCAGTACCAAAGCAAGGCCTCCCGTACATTGGTACTTCAGCTGCGGCCCTCAACATTTTCTAGACGTGGAGACCTGGAAGCGGGGCTCATAAATCAGAACTCCAAAGTTTCCTAAGACAGATGAGTCCCTGTCAGAAACGATGAGAATAAGCGCCACCGAACTACAGCCATCCCAACATACGAACCAGGTTTCCAAAGAACGTCTAGTAGATATTTTAGTTCAACTGTTTTATTGTATAAGCCTTTTGACTGAGCGTCTAGAGTAAATTATTTCTCTCAAGACGTTCTGCAATTTAGAATTCATTAGTTCACACTGGCCACATTTAATGAATTGCCTAACGTATTCAAATGACAATGTGGATCAACAAAGCCAAAGCGACTTATTTTTCTTTTCGAGGAAACTTGACTGTGTTATGGAAATAGATGCAAGACTGCAACCCCGGGACAATTCCCTGCCTGATCTGTACTGAATTGTTTCCTTTGAATCCTGCTTTCAAATTTCAATGAAACACTTACCATGAGTTTGAATTTTTTTTCATTTACAACTATGAATATATAAATATTTCTATATGTAACTGTGAATATATATAGTGATACATTTTTATTATTGCAAATTGCCTTGTTAGTGTAAATGAGACCCATCACTGTGTTTTCAATAAAAGTTCTAAAAATGATGGAGCCTTTTGCTCATTTCTGTGTCATCGCTTACCCCTAATTACTACTGTGAGGTCTTCATTTCCAAATAGAACCCTGATTGCATTCTTGCTATGACAAGTTCATCCAGTCTAGTGAATGAGGCTGTAACAGGGATCTGGGATCAAAAAACTGGAGTTAAATTTCTATTTCTGCTCCTAACATTAAGTAAAGCTTTAAGTTTACTTTTAAATCTCACACCTCCTGGTATGGATTTATCATGGCCCAGATGGATGAGTGATAGGTTTGCTCATTTTGTTTTCATTTTTGGATTCGGCCATTTTGATGGAAGAAAGACAGAAGTGATTTTTAATTCAATAGGATGCCCTAATTTTAGATCTTTTAGGGCAAAAATATGCCTGCTAAAGTTTCTATTGAGGGACCTTAGTTATGGGTATTCAGGAACTTTGTTTTTATGTATATAGAATATTTTTAAATGATGAAAATACTGGAGGTTCTTTTGGGGGGGAGGGAAACAGTCATATTTATTGTTTGTTGCCTATCATGACCAACTATCTCAAAATGAAAGCTCCTGTTACTGAAGTTGGGAGCTTAATTGTGTTTTAGGACTTTTATTTTGACTCTCTCTGCTGATTCATTTTAAAGTTTATCTCACTTCCCAGTCATCCACATCTTCTCAACACCCATACCATTCCAACTGTTATTAAATGTGAGCACAAATGGGTTTTTCTCATTTTTATTAGTATGCAATTATATTTGGGCCAAATATTTGTTTGATAGGAGAGTTAACAGATTTGACATCTCAATTTTGAGAAATGAATGGGGGACTACAAGTTCATGAGAGCTATGGTTAAAAAAGAAAAAGACCTAGAAAAAATAGAAAAAAATCATCCTAAATTTCTTTTGGATGTAACCACGAAATATCTTGGAATTTTATAAAATTCAAAGGTAAAGTACGGGAAATGCTGGCAAATTGTTCAGAGTAGCTGAAATTATGCATTACAAATATTTGTGTGTGTGTGTGAAATAACTGACATTTTGTGAGGATCAAAATTACCACAGAAATTTGGCCAAGTCAGCATCAAATGATTTCACACAATTATTGAACTTTTCTCTGTTGGAGATGTTCCCGGCCAAATCCTTCCTTTTTGGAAATTTCCTGGAGCTCCCACGTCTGCTGCAGAATAGCACTGAATGTCTCTCATCCAACGACTGAGGAAGACATTAGTGGCTCCTTTTAGTTTTTAGCCAAGCCTTTATATTTTACCTCAGGACAAACTCCTCAGTTGTTTACTCTACCCTTGGTTTTTGCGTGTTTGAGTGGTTTTCTGAAGAGGCCTCTAAGATTGACCTTTCTCACCCATTCACTTGACTAATCCTGCACGTCAATCTCTAGAATGGTGCTTTCTGCTAGAGCCTTGATGATGATGGAAATGTTCGACATCTGCATTGCCCAATATGGTAGCCACTACCCATGTGAGGCTCTTGAACACTTGAAGTACACCAGATAAATGAAATTTTAAGTTTAATTTTCATTAGTTATAACTTAACTAGTCACATGTGTTTTCATCGGACAGCAGAGCTCTGGATGGTTTCTTTCCGTCCAGACTCTGCAGCCTTTTGAAAAGCTAGATTATAAACTCCATGAATACAGGTATGTGTCCTCTTGCTTCCCTAATTATGGCCTACCATGACCAAATGTAAAACAATGCAACAATAAGTGAACTCCTAATGTCCTCTTCTTAGAAGGACATAGTTATATTGGATTAGGATCCATTCTAAGAATCTCATTTTAACTTAATGACCTCTTATAAAGGTTCTCTTTCTAAGTACAGTCACATTCTGAGGTACAGACATACCTCAAAAATATTGCAGGTTGACTTCCAGACCAGCACCTTAAAACACATCCACACGAATCACATGCACTTTTTGATTTTCCAGTGCATATCAAAGTTATATTTACACTATACTGCAATCTATTACTTATGCAACAGAATTATGTCTAAAAAACAATGTATATACTTTAATATAAAGATACTTTATTGCAAAAAAATGCTAACTATTGAATGAGTTGTTAGCAAATCATAATCTTTTCCTGGTGGAGTGTTTTGCCTCAATGTTGATGGCTGCTGACTGATCAGGGTGGTGGGTGCTGAAGAATGGGGCTACTGTGGCAATTCCTTAAAATAGGACAACAGCGAAGTTTGCTGCACTGATTGACTCTTCCTTTCATAAACATTTTCTCTGTTGCATGTGATGCTATTTGATAGTGTTTGAACTTCTTTCGAAATTGAAGTCGATTATTTCAAATGTTGCCACTGCTTTATAAATGAAGTTGATTTAATACTCTAAAGTCTTTGTTGTCATTTCAACAAGCTTCACAGCATCTTCACGAGGAACAGATTCCATCTCAAAAAACCACTTTCCTTCTTCATCCGTAAGAAGCAACAACTTATCCATCCAAGTTTGATCACAAGATTGCAGCAATTCGGTCCAATCTTCAGGCTTCACTCCTAATTCTAGTTCTCCTGCTATTTTCACCACATCTGCAAGTCACTTTCTCCACCGAAGTCTTGAACCCTTCAAAGTCATCCATGAGAGTTGGAGTCAACTTCTTCCAAATTGCTATTCATGTTGATATGTTGACCTCTTCCCATGAATCACAAATGTTCTCAATGGCATCTAGGTTTGGTGAATCATTTCTGGAAGGTTTTCAGGTAACTTTACCCAGATCCGTGAGAGGAATCACTATGGCAAATATAGCCTTAAAAAATGTATTTATGAAATAGGTACTGCAAGTCGAAATGGCTCCTTGATCCATGGGCTGCAGAATGGATGTGGTGTTTGCAGGCATAAGAACAACATTAATCCCACTGGGTGGCCAGGTGCATTGTCAACGAGCAGTAATGTTTGAAAGGAATCTTTTTTCCTGACCAAGTGGTCTCAACAGCGGGGTTACAAGATTCAGGAAATCCAGTTGTAAACAGATGTGCTGTCATCTAGGCTGTGTTGTTCCACTTACAAGCACAGGCAGAGTAGATTTGGGGTAGTTATTAGGGATCTCAGGATTTTTGAAATGGTAAATGAGCATTGTCTTCAACTTTTTAAAAAAACACAATTTATTGTCAAATTGGTTTCCATACAACACCCAGTGCTCATCCCAACAAGTGCCCTCCGCCCTGCCCATCACCCACTTTCCCCTCTCCCCCACCCCCATCTACCCTTAGTTCGTTCTCAGTCCTTAAGTGTCTCTTACGGTTTGCCTCCCTCCCTCTCTGTAACTTTTTTCCCCCTTCCCTTCCTCCATGGTCTTCTGTTAAGTTTCTCAAGATCCACATGAGTGAAAACATGTGGTATCTGTCTTTCTCTGCCTGGTTTATTTCACTTCGCATGACACCCTCCAGTTCCATCCACATTGCTGCAAATGGCCAGATTTCATTCTTTCTCACTGCCAAATAATATTCCATTGTATATATAAACCACATCTTCTTTATCCGTTCGTCAGCTGATGGACATTTAGGCTCTTTCCATAATGTGGCTACTGTTGAAAGCGCTGCTATAAACATTGGGGTACATGTGTCCCTATGCGTCAGAACTCCTGTATCCCTCGGGTACGTTCCCCAGCAGGAGCAGTGTCTTCAACTTAAAGTCACCAGATGTGTTAGACCCTAACCAGAGAGTCAGTCTGTCCTAAGCTTTAAATCCAGGCATTAACATCTCCTCTCTGCCTATAAAGGCCCAAGATGGTATCTTCTTCAAATAGAAGGCTGTTTTGTCTACACCGAAAATCTTTTTTTTTTTTTTAGTGTAGCTACCTTCATGAATTATCCTAGCTACATATCCTGGAGAACTTGCTGCAGCTTCTACACCAACACCTGCTGCTTCACTATGCACTTCTATGTTTTGGAGATGGCTTCTTTTTTTAATTTTTTTTTAACGTTTATTTATTTTTGAGACAGAGAGAGTATGAACGGGGGACGGTCAGAGAGAGAGGGAGACACAGAATCTGAAACAGGATCCAGGCTGTGAGCTGTCAGCACAGAGCCCGACGCAGGGCTCGAACCCACGGACCGTGAGATCATGACCTGAGCCGAAGTCGGATGCTCAACCAACTGAGCCACTCAGGTGCCCCGGAGATGGCTTTTTTAAACGTCAACAACCAACCTCTGCTAGCCTCACACTTTTCTTCTGCAGTTTCCTCACCTCTCTCAGTCCTCATAGAATTAAAGAGAGTCAGGGGCTTTGCTTTGAATCAGGCTTCGGTTTAAGGGAGGGTTGGGGCTGGTTTGGCCTTCTATCCAGACCACTCACACTGTCTCCCCATCGGCATGAAGGCTATTTCCCTTTCTTATCATCCGTGCATTCACTGGAGAAGCACTTTTTTTTTATTAATTTTTTTAACATTTTATACTTTTATTTTTGAGACAGAGAGAGATAGAGCATGAACGGGGTGGGTCAGAGAGAGAGGGAGACACAGAATCCGAAACAGGCTCCAGGCTCTGAGCTGTCAGCACAGAGCCCGACGCGGGGCTCGAACTCACTGGCCGCGAGATCGTGACCTGAGCTGAAGTCGGACACTTAGCCGACTGAGCCACCCAGGCACCCCATGGAGAAGCACTTTTAATTTCCTTCAAGAACTGTGCCTTGGCATTCACAACTTGGTGAACTGTTTCCTTCAAAAAGCTTAGCGTTCTGCCTATCTTGGCTTTTAAGACCCATCTTCCTTACTAAGCTTAATCATTCCTAGCTTGTGATTTAAAATGAGAGACATGGGACTCTTTGTTTCACCATTATAAGGTTATTAACTAGCCTAATTTCAATACTGCTTTGCCTCAGGGAATGGGAAGGCGTGAGGAGAGGGAGAGATGGGGAAGGCCAGTTGGTGGTGTAGTAAGAACACATACAACATTCATAGCTTGTCTGCCATCTCACATGGGTGTGGTTTGTGCTGTCCCCAAACAACCACAAAAGTTAGAAATCACTGATCACACATCACTTAACAAATATAATAATGACAATGTTTGAAACACTACAAACATTCCCAAGATGTGGCACAGAGACATAAAGTGAGTAAATGTTGAAAACCTGGCGCAGACAGACGTGCTCAAGACGGGCTTGCCACAAACCTTCAATATGTAACAAATGCAATATCCTAAGGCAAAGCACGAGAAAACGAGGTACGCCCATCCCAGGAATTAGGACTTTGGCATATGGATTTGTAGGCAGGGGACACAATTCAGTCCATAACAACTGTCTAAATACAAACCATTGGCAAGCTGTTAGAATAAATAACAGTTCTCTAATATTGCTAGATCAAAGATAAACACATAAAAATGCAAAAATATTCCTATATATGAGTCTTATCAATTTATTACAAAGGCACAGAGTCATAAGGGTAGCAAAAATGTAAGGTACCTACAAACAAATCTACAAAACATAGAAACTGTGTGCAAGTTCACGTGACAGAGACCATTAATATCTATCTTTTTTTTTCCTTATTAATATCTGTACTTTTTTACTCATGAATAAAGGCTCTTGTATTATTGTGGGGAGCAAGAGGTCGGGTTACAAGACCACATTTTCCACTCCCCCTTGCACTCGAGTAGAGACAGGAGACTATATTCTTGCTAGTAGCACGTAAGGTAAGTTACTGGGTGTCCCTTCTGGAAAGGCTCCTTAAAGGGTGACAGACAGATCAAGCTGTGTTGCCTTCTCGCCTTTCTGACCGGTATACATGAGACACACATGTATTACACACAATTATCCATTGTGGATAATTACACACATTACACACAATGTCCACACAATTATCAAGGACATAAAGGAAGACCTGAACAAAAGAAGAGATATTCAAGCATGTGGACAGAAAGTGTCAATGACATAAAGTTGCCAGTTCTTCCCAAATAATGAAATGGCTGGAATACAAGCAAAATCCCAACAGCTATTGGTGGAAGTTAATAATTCACATTGTTTTTTTTTTTTTATTTTTTTTAACGTTTATTTATTTTTGAGAGACAGAGAGAGACAGAGCATGAGTGGGGGAGGGGCAGAGAGAGAGAGTGAAGGAGACACAGAATCTGAAGCAGGCTCCAGGCTCTGAGCTGTCAGCACAGAGCCCGACGCGGGGCTCGAACCCACAAACAGTGAGATCGTGACCTGAGCCGAAGTCGGATGCTCAGCCGACTGAGCCACCCAGGCGCCCCAATAATTCACATTGTTAATTACAGTTACCTGTAATTCATTTGGGTGAGCAAAGCAACATGGGTATCTAAATAGTTTTGAAGGCAATATCAATGGTAGGATGGGAGGAGCATACTATATAGGGAATCTAGCATGATTACAAAGCTATAACAATAAGGCTTTAGTAAACATAGCTTTAGTGCCATACTGTGGCATAAAATAGAAGAGATAAGTAGAGAGCATCTGTATTGACCTGAGGGAAAGAGGGATTACTCGGTCATCTGGAAAAATGGTTACCCGTTAGAAAACCAGTGGCAATCCTGTAGCAACTTCACATCAAAAAGTCCAGTTGGATCAGATACTTACATATGAAAGGAACACATTTTTATGACCTCAGAGTTGAGAAGAATTTTAAAAATAAAACATGAGAAGAAAAACCCTCATTTTCAAAATTTAAAAAATCCATGCACAGTGATAAAACACAGACTGTCCAGAAAAGAAATCGCAACACATATAACAAATGATTATCATTCAGAATATATGAAGAACTCCTAAAATCAGCAAGGAATAAAACTACATAGACAAAGACAAAAAGACACAGATGTGATTCCAAATCTCACAGCTCACAGATATGAAAGAAAACATGAATGGCCAATAAGCATATTAAAAAGGGCTGATCTCCATGATAATCAGGGTAATACAAATTTAAAATCTATTTTCGGCTTACCAAGTTTTCAAAAAATTAAGAAATCTGACAATATCAACAGGACAGATAAGGAGGATTAGGGTGACCATATATCATGGATGGGAGTGTATGGGGAAGAGTGTAGAGGTCACAGCCATTCTGAAGAGCAACTTTGCAATAAATGGTACAATTGAGACTGCATTCCCTTCCCTTGTTGCCTGCAACCCCACTTCTAGAAATGTCTACCAGAGAAACTCTAGGGTGTGTTCACTGGAAGATAGGTACAAGAATGTTCACATCATCCTTGGTACAGTGAAAAGCTGGAATAAATTAAATACTTGTTAACAAAAGAACACGCCAATGAATTTCACCCAATCCATGAAATAAAATATGATACAGTAATGAAAACGAATGACATGGCATGTAGCAATATGGATAAATCTCAAAATATTGAAAACAGTCATGGGTATAATATATAAAGTAAAATTCTGCTTTTGTAAAACTTAAAACACTCAAGAATTGTGCCTCAAATTTATGGACACTTAGATATGTGGTAATAGGATCGATATCTGCTTGAGAATGATAAACCTAAAATTCAGAATAGTGGTTACTGTGGAAAATGTTGAGATTGGGCTCTAAATAAATCTGTCAAGTTTTATTTTCTGAAAAACTTGAAATAAATATAGCAAAGTATTAGGAGCTGGTGAAAGACAGTACTACACACACACACACACACACACACATATATATACTTTTTTGAATATTTGAAATATTTTTCAAATTATTACTATTTTAGAAAGTTTAAAAAACCATTTAAACTAGGATTGTAACATTCAAAATGAAAGATTTTTGCCTATCCACATCTCACAAGTATATCAGAAAGAGTGAATTTATAGAAATTGTGTTTGTGCATGGAGATTGGGCTAGGCTGAAAGTCTGTAAATATTCCCAAACTGATTTTAGTACTTTGACCCAGAGTTTTGCACATTTAGTCTGTGTAGTGAAGGGAGGGGAACATGACAGGTAAATCGAGAATGGGGGTGGGGGGGTGACAAAAGACGATGTTGCTGAATTTACCTGAAATATAAAATCCAATTCTACCTTTTCCACAGAAATGAAACCAGGATGTTTAACAGTGACACAATCATAAAAGCTACAGTTCTGGCACAGTTGAAGAAGTTCTGGTGATATCAAGTTTAGAAATAATACCAACTTCCTTTCCTATAAGATTTATGCACCAGGCAGCATGCTAGGTGAGTTATATTTTTGATTCACAGATAATAATATCCATTATATAGATGAGAAAACTGAGACCCATCTGTGCACGATCACCCAGGTGTTCAGGGACAGAGCCTGCCTTCCTTCACACACAGGGTTTTTGATGACAAATGAAAGCTCTTTCATGATTCTGCAAGACGGCTTTAGCAGTCTTCTTAAATAGCTTTGATTTCATATCCAGAGTGCTTGGTCCTGTTCTCCTCAGAACTGGTGTTTCTAGGCCTCCAATGATCTAAACTCTTCCCATCAAATAAACATTCTTTTAAGGCCCATTGAACACGAATTCACTTTCCCCCGTTTTTAAGACCATTGTCTTGTATGGGAAAGCTTCTATATCGGTTGACCTTCCCTGTTATTACATTTTCCATGCAAACAATGAACGGGTTCCTTGTTCCATGTGCTAGAACTCACAAACTTTAAATTCAAGGGCAGAAAATGAAGAAAGAAAGGAAGAAAGAAAACGAAAAAGTGAAACTTCCAATTAGTTTCTTTCCACTTATTGTTCTTTGGCATGCCAATGATTTTAGATAATCATATGCCTTTACTCAAAATGGCTTTTACAGGGAACATCTCCAAATCTATAACCAGCAACTGAATTTATCAAACCATGGAGGGGTGGGGGAGAAGATGAGAAGACAAGAGAAACATATGCAAACATGCACACCAGATCATGTATATTTTAAATACTCAGGCAGGACCACACCCATTTTGTCATCTAAAAGCTCAACTCACTTTCGCAAAAGGTAGATTGAAAAAAAAATCCATCAACAATCTTATTTCTTTACTGCTAACCACTTGAAAAATTCTGTTGACATTGTATGGTTATATTCTCAGAGGAATTCTCCCCCTCTCCAAGATTAATTTTCATTTTTCTCAGATGTATTTTCTGCATAAACCCAAGCAAAACAACATTCTAGATGCTCATGGAAAATTCTCTTTCTCCCTCTGCAAATATTATGCTGAAATCTGTCATTCACTCTATGTCCCAAATCAACAAATGGTAAATATTTCAATATAGTTGTCTGGTATATTTTGGTACCTTCCTCTCTAAATTCCTTTTAAAGAAAAAGTATGCCCTTCAGTTAACTAAAGGTATCTGCAAAGAAACTAAAAACAGTCTGGGGAAAAAAATGTCTTTGTTCTCCTTTATTGTCTCACACAAGGACCTTTGTACTTACAATGATGCTGTAGAAATGTCTTCGTGTTTTATCAATAATACATGGAGGCTCAGTTTATTTCATTTTATGTTGTTTTTACTCTGCTTGGTAAATACCACTCTCTTGACTTTCTCATTTTAATCAAACTGTAGAATACTAATAAAACAAATCCAAACTAATAAAGCCAATTTCCTCTACCTTAATCCTCTTAAAGTTATCAGGGGTCCACGTTCCTAGGTATGAATAGTACAATCAGACATAAAGTAAAAAGATAAAATATTGATAAAGGTATTAATAACATACAAAGTGTTAAGACGAAAACAATGACAAAAGCTGTACTGAACTTAATGATTATTCAAGACGCGTGTTGGGTGGAGACTCCAGTCACAGGAAATATCTAATACAGTTGAACCTCCATGACCTCCGCACGAATCTTATTTCAGCATTCGTAAAACGGATTTTTAAAGTTTTATTTTTACGCTGACTGTTTGATTTGAAAAAGATTTCAACCTGCAAACCACAAATTTGATAATTGTTTTCTTGAGTGCTTAGGACGAATGAACCACTCTGGAGATTCTTTGCTTTTCACAAAGAAGAATTTCCTCTAAAATCTAGTTAAGTTTAATTATAGCAGTCCGGGTGTGATTTCTGTTTATATCCTTCCACTTGAATCTGCTCTGGCTGGGTTTGGGTCAGAGCTATTTCTAGGAAATGCCTGCTACTTTTTCTCAAACTAAAACTTCTTTGCGTGTTTCTTTTTCCTGCTTGATGTCTTTGTTCCTTTAATATGAAAACAGGTAATTCATGTGCACGTCTATAACTGGAACCGTTGGCATGACACCTGCCACAGCTAGTTCTAAAGGAGACTGGTGAGTGTGTGATTATGGTAAGTATTCTTGTTCAACTATGAAAGCCACTACATTAGTTAAGACTCTTCAGTTCCAGGTAACAACGATCAAGCATGGTTTAAACCAAACCAACCAAACGCATGATGGTGATAAAGGGATATCATGGATGTATAGGCAGGAAATCTGTGGGGTTTCGGGAAGCACTAGTCCCCAGTTTTCAAAGCCAGCTTGGAACCCATGGAATACTCTCTCCCACTTTCATGGCTGGTCCAGTCTCTCCGTCTGTTCCAATTTCTTCCTTCTCCCCAAACAGCTTTATCCGCTACCCAATGCAGACTGAAGGTGGTCCTCAGCAACTCCCAATGTCACAGACAACAGTTACTTTCTCATGGAGAAGTGACTATTCTCTTAGTCCTAGCTCTAAATTACTAGGAATCTGATGAGAGTCCAATTTGGTACAAATTCTCACTCCTTACAGTCCAGTTTTCCAGCAAAACGCAACTGGGAGATCAGGGACCCATCTTAAGAGGAGAGGCCCCCAGGGGTAGATGAGGGTGACAGCTAAGAGTAATTGTCGAGAGTTTGGTAGTTGCTCTATGCAGTTGCCCTGTTACTAGGATGAGGAGGAAAGAAATTATACACGGGACAGCCTAATGAGGCTGGGATGAGTGATCATCCCACTAGCACATGACCACACAAGTCTCGTAAGCTTCAGGAATAACTCCACTGCTATCTTGAGATGTTTAGTTCAACAGGCGGTAGTGCCTGGAGCAGTTCATAGTTCTTCACAAAGGGTGGGATCTGGTCAGCAGAATATCCCTGGTTTGGGGATTAAATTTTGTCCAGATCTGAGATGGCAACTTGGTATCCCACCAGCGAGAAGATGCTGGATTCTAAACATGTGAGTTCTCTAAAGCCTTGTGAATTTTATTCCAGAAACTAAAGTTGAATCCGATTTCCCAAAGGAGATTAAAACAAATTTTTTTTTTAACATTTATTTATTTTTGAGAGAGAGACAGAGACAGAGTGTGAGTAGGGGAGGGGCGGAGAGAGGGGGAGACACCCAATCTGAAGCAGGTTCCAGGCTCTGGGCTGTTAGCACAGAGCCCAACATGGAGCTCGAACTCACGAACCACTAGACCGTGACCTGCGGCAAAGTCAGACGCTTAACCAGCTGAGCCGCCCAAGTGTCCCTGATTTCCTCAAAGGAGACTTTATAGTGGAAAATTTCAGTCGTCATTGCGTTCAGACCAAAAAACTCATACACACAAAAAAACTAAAAACAAAACAAAAAAAACCAAACTAAAAAAAAAACCAAAAACAGATTTGGATTGTATTACACAAGTCTTGGTTCCCAATAAAAGTATCTTTCCTTTCTCTGCGAAAAGAGCAAGTTCAAAAAAAAAAAAAAAAATTCCTCTGGACTACGCCATCAAAATTCATGCCTTTGTACCAGTTAAAACCAACCCCGAATCCAAACTCCAATCATTCCTCGTGCCGCGATTTTGTTTTTCCCTCACCCAAAGTAGGCACTAGGAACGTATGAGGGCAAATGCCGGGAGGGAGATATTGGCAACTTACTGCAGAGAAACCAATAGGGATACATACATCTGCTGAAATAAATGTTTTCTTCTTGACTCTTTTTCCAGGGAGGAAGGAGTTCCTTTGCCTCTGCGTGGGCCGATCCGTGTTGCTGCTCCATTGAAAGCAGGGAGCGCATCATTGGCTTTGGTCTGTAACCAGCAGTGAGATCTTCCTTTTCTGCTCTTCTCCTGCACAGTATTTAGCGCAATTGTACACCACAATTCTATGTAACGGTCATGATAAGGACCGTAATTCATCGAGATGCACGGGGCCTCATTGGAGCCACATGCCCCGTCTACCGTTTTCTTCAGAGGTGTATTATATTTTGTAATCGTGCATTTGTGGTGTGTGATTGTTGGATCAACGTCTGTCTTCCTACCAGACTGTATGTTCCCCGAGGACAGGGACTCAATATATCTTACTGTTTGGGGTCAAGTAAAACCGAAAGCCCAGTGCAGTGCCTGCAATGTGGTTTAGTATGTAACCTCCTTATGTCTAAGTTTCTCACCTATTAAAAAAAGGAGGCTATCCATATCACAAATATGCTGTGAGGACAGGTATGAGTTACACATAAAGCACCTAGAAACAGTGCAGGCACATAGTAAGTGCTATATAAGTGTTTATTAAATAAATAACAGACTGTCAAATATTTGTGAAACAATTGTTTACCACACAATACAGAAAAATGAATGAGAGAGACATTTACAATTTCATAAGATCTGAAGACTGGTATATAGTTTTATATTTTGGGTTTTTTTTTTTATAGTTTTATATGTCGCCCCCATTCTGCACTCGATTCTTCTCCTCCTTCCTATTATTTTGGCAAACATTTAAACCTAGAGCATTATTTTTTTGTCCCCAAGTGGGTCAGAAAGCTTTCTGCTCTAATATGGGTGGATCTTAGTTTGCTCTATGCCATCAGTAGGAGAGAGAAACATTGGTATTTTTTCAATCATCAATTGTCTCCAGACGTAAGAAAAATTACTGTGTCGTAGTAAATTTAATTTTAATTTCATCAAAAAGGGAATACATTTCATTACAGAAATTTTTCAAAAAAATGTTCAAAGAAAAATAAAACACAACACCCTTAATCATATTACTTTGAAAGAATCACTGTTTTGTAAAAAAAAAAAAATGTTATGTTATGTTATATCCCAGGTTAAAAATAAAAAACACATTCACCTAAAAATTGAGGTTATAGTAAACATTTAATTCTACTGTATTCCTCATTACACCAGGAGCATTCCCCCATGTTATTAAACAGTCTTCAAAATGAGAAATTTTAAATGTGTGTGGATTTTCTATCATATGGATAATTTATTTTATGCTTGCAAGATTTTTGGAAATACAGGATGCTTCTGATTTTTCTGTTAGAAATCATGCTGTGATCAGCATCTTCACAAGGGGCAAAGGGGGCTTTACCTGAAAATATTAATAAACAGGAAAGGGAAAAATGCCCACAGAAGAGAAATCCCTGCCTTGGTATTAACCTAGAAGCCCAAGGAATATTTATTTCTGGTTTCAGACTTGCCCATCAAATTTTAGTAAGTTCACGTTTAATCTTTTAACCTTCATATTCTTGCCAAGTATTCAAAAAATGCTGAAAATAAGTTCACAGGGCCAGGATCACCATCTCTGCTCAAGAAAGACATGCTGAATGACTGACCCCTATTTGCTTTCTCCGTGAAAAGTTTTAGAATTGAATCCATAAAGCAAGCTCCAGAAAGAGAGGGCAATTGGAAGATCAAGATATTGGAGCAAGGCTGAAAGCTATTCAAAGAATAAAAGGGAAGATGCGTGGCCGAGAAATTTTACTTTTCAACAAATCCTTAAGAATCAGGAGATCTGAGCTGTTGGTTTAATGAACACTTAAGAATTAATTAGCGCTTTCACACAGGGTCAGGAATCTGAGAGGTGAAAGGTTATGGATTCTTACCTTATTTTGTCAGAAGTGGACTACAGAGGTGCAAAGTTTAAATAATTTTCCTAAGGGTTCACGTGGAATAAAATCTAAACTCTTGACTCAGGTTTACCAAACCTAACTCCCTGCTATTGTTCCCTGGCACCGTCCCCCTCCCCCTCCCCCGTTCTTTCCAGTAAGAGCTAGGTTCCAGGTACACTGGCCCCCGGAGACCGGGATCTTCAGGGGGGCCCTTCCGGCTGGCAGCCAATCACTGCCCACACACCACCCCAACTTCTCTCTCCTCCAACACCCCTCTACTCCCTCCCTCCCTCCCTCCTTGCCACTCGCTTGCTTCCTTTCCTTCCCTAGTAAGAAAAGGAGAAGTGACAAAGAGGGAAATTAACAGACCCCTACTAACACGTGCACTTACTTTCCAGCCTCTGCACCCACGTATTTTGCCTGGTTCCCTGATCCATAACGCAGTTAACAAAGCCCCATTCCCCTCTAAAGCCACCCTTTCTCCAGTACACTAGCTCGACCCCTCTTACCCCTTGACCTCCCAGCAATGCTTTCTTCAGTCTTCTGCCTCCTCAGTTTTTCGTCTCTACCGGGTCAATCTCATCCACAGGCATACACAGGTTGTTACTTCCCTCATATTATAAAATCTAAAAAACAAATTAAAAAAAAACCCTTCTCTTGGCTATCCTTGCCCTGCTTACTACTCTGCTTTCCGTTTCAGCAAAGCTCATTAAAGAGAGGCTCAGTTGCTTAAGTGTCCAACTCTTGATTTCGATGCAGGTCATGATCTCCTGGTTTGGTTCCTGGGATCAAGCCCCATGTTGGGCTCTGCTCTGACAGCATGCAGTCTGCTTGAGATTCTTTCTCTCCCTCTCTCTCTCTGCCCCGCCAGCCTCCGCTCATTCTCTCTCTCTCAAAAAACCCATCTCCTCAAAGAGTGATCTATATTTGCACTCCCTGATTCTCCTCTCCTCATTCTGTTTTTTTTTTAATTTTTTTTAACGTTTATTTATTTTTGAGACAGAGAGAGACAGAGCATGAACAGGGGAGGGGCAGAGAGAGAGGGAGACACAGAATCTGAAACAGGCTCCAGGCTATGAGCTGTCAGCACAGAGCCCGACGCGGGCTTGAACTCACGGACCGCGAGATCGTGACCTGAGCCGAAGTCGGCCGCTTAACCGACTGAGCCACCCAGGCGCCCCAACATTCTCTCTGTTTTTAAAAGTTATTTTTGAGAGAGAAAGAGGAAGACAGAGCATGAGTTGGGGAGGCGCAGAGAGGGAGGGAGACACAGAATATGAAGCAGGCTCTGAGCTGTCAGCACAGAGCCTGATGCGGAGGCTCGAACTCGTGAACTGCGAGATGGTGACTTGAGCTGAAGGGGGATGCTTAACCGGCTGAGCCACCCAGGTGCCCCATCCCCTCATTCTTTTTTAGTCTAATGTCAGTCCGGTTCCCTGCCTTGCCACCCTACCAAAATTGCTCAAAGACATGCTGTTAAATCCCCTAGTCTTTCTGTAGTCGTCCTGTTGGGTCACCTATGGATAGCATTTGATAGAGCTGTTCACTGCCTCTGCTATATTTCTCCATCTGGCCTCTGGGGCCACCACACTCTCTTGATTTCCCTTTTACTTCAGGGATTACCCTTCCTCAGAATCTTTTATGCTTCTTCTGCTCCCCAACTTCTAAACACTGTGGTGCCCATGAGGTGCCCTTGGCTCTGCGCATATATTCATATTGCCTGTTCCTAGAGCATAAAGAACCAGACTCCTCTCCTGACCTGTAGAGGCGTATATCCAACAGCCTATTTAAGATATCCACATGGATTCCTAATCATGGATCAACATCAACATGATCACAAATGAACTCCAGACCATCAAAGCTATCCCAACACCAAAGTTATTCTGTCCTCAGCCTTCTCAATCAATGGCAACCCTGTTCTACTCACTCAGCCAGTAAGTCTTGACTTGTGTCCGGTGCATTCCAAATCTGACCCAAAAGGAAGTCCTGGCAGGGACCTGCAAAACATACCCAAAATTGGACCACGTCCCACAACCCGTACAATTCTGGTCCAAGCCACCATCATTTCTCAGCTGCATTAATGAAGAAACTTCCTCACTATTCTCCTTGCTTCTACACTTGCCCCCTGTGAGTCTCTTTTCAGTTCATAGCCAGAGTGGTCCTTTGAAAACATGTTAGATCATGTCACTCCTAGGCTCCAAATTTGTAATGGCTCCACATTTCACTCCAAGTGACATGACAATTCTAACTTTGGCTACAAGGCCCTACATAATGTGATTCTCGATGGACCTTCTGACCTTTTCCTTGTTCACCCTGTACCAGCCACACGGGTCTCCTGAACCATGCTAGGCCTGCCCCTGCCAGAGGGCATTTTGCACTGGCTGTTCTTGTCCTGCTTCTTCCTTCCTCCAGATAGCTGCTAGGCTATTACCTCGCCATTTGCTCAAAACTTCTCAGGGAGATCTACCTTCACTACTCTGCTTGGTAATGTAATCTGCCCCTGGCCCACTTACCACTCCCTGCCATTTGCTAGCTCAGTCCACCCCTACCACATATGACTTTTTACAGCAGAGGCCAATCTTTAAAGTGAAATGCAAATTATTTATTATGCCTATTGTTCATGGTCCAATTATACCTTTGTTTGGGTTCACTGAATTCTAATGGTAGAACAGGCCCAGCACATAGTAGGGCTGAATAAGTGCTTCTAGAGTGGATTCAGGGATGCATGAATAAATGAATGAATGGTCACTGCTCTTTAACTGTTCCCCGTGTCTGAAATATTTTTTGGTCACTGTCACACGGTGGCTCATTCAGATGATGAAGACCTCGAAGGGATCTTTCCTGACAACACAATCGGAAAGAGACACCAGTTACTTGCCATCACTCACCGTAGTTTTATAGTTCTTGCCACTTTTCTAGTATTTCCGTATTCATCTACTTCTTATACATTCCTTGCCCTTACCCTCACTCATTCCTATTCACGTCTGAATCCCTAGGACTTAGAACACTGCCTAGCATACATCAGGCACACATTTATTATATGAAGAAATATCGCACAGTTAGCGCACCATCTGGAAGGCATTACATAAATTATATGTTAATGGCAGGATCCAATGCAGAAGTCTTTCCTACTGCAGGTCAAAGCCCCCCTAATGGGTGTGCTGCTAATTTAGCCATCGGAAGAACACTAAACAAGAAGATAAAAGATGATATTACTATTTTTAGTAGACTGTAGCCATCATGATTTATCTAACTTAGTCATGACCTAGTTTTCAGACCCATGGCTCAGACCCACGAAGTGTTGCAAATCTTGAACTGAGCTACTCTCCCATTTCATAGGGTTTCTATTACACTGACAGGTCAATCTCTTCCTTGCTTGACACCCCCTGTTAATAAATGCACTTGCTTTTGCTTCATTTTATCCGCACAAACATCGAGAGAATCTTAACCCACTGCCATTTAACCCATGTATACATGCCTATATACTTAGTAGGCAGTGAGGAAGGGTCTGTTTTTCCATGCAGAGTTAAAGCTATGAAGGAATGTACGGTCACAGTAATCTTTGCCCGCCCACACACTTCCTGGAATAGCATAATGGGCATGGATGCTCTTAACGGAACTTTGTATGTCACATGATAAACACAGGAACCTGGTGGGTATCCATAAATGTTTAGGGATTATGAACTCAGAGAAAAGGGCTCAAATCAACTGATTGAGATATTAAAAGCAAAACATATCTTGAATATGACAATACACACTCATGTTACAGGTGTAGACTTCACCATCCCCAGCCCCCCATAATTCTCCCTTTACATAGTAGTACAAAGTTATGAGCATTCTGGATCAGTGAAGAGGTGGGGGTTGGGGCGCCTTGTGGCTCTACTGGTTAAGCATCCAATGCTTTGGTTTTGGCTCAAGTGACGATCTTAAGGTTCATGGGATCAAGCCCCACGTTGAACCTCTTGTGGGGCTCTGGGCTGACAGTGTGAAGCCTGCTTGGGATTCACCCTCTCCGTCTCTCTCTGCCCCTCCCCTGCTCACATTCTCTCTCTCAAAATAAAATAATATAAATAAACTAAAAAAAAAGATGTGGTGGTTTGTAATTTGGGGGACTTGGCAGAGTCTCGGAGCTTTTCATGAAATCATCCAAAGACAGCATACAAATGGACGGTGAGGGTGGAAAGTCTCTACCCCTGCGAGTTAGAAGATTAGCTAATGGGGCTATCAGAGTGCACACCCAAATGGTCCCCAATGGCTTAGCCTCAAGATGTATCCGTGCTCCTCCATTTTCTCTTCAAGGAGTTGTGCCAGGTCTGGCAGCCTCCTCTCTGACACCTCTGCCTGGCCTTCAATGCCTTCTCTGTCTCCCTTTGACCTAAATGACCCTCTTTTCATTGTGAGGATTTTAGCAAGCGTCCCAGGGCACATGTGGATAAAACTAAAGGACATCCCTGAAGGAAGTTTTTATTTGTTAAAAGTCAGCGTTACATCACGCATCTGAAACAAAGGACTGGGAAGCTATAGCAATGTTCCCCGAGCGGATGAGCAAGGATAACAGTAAGGATGCTCCCCAGAGGGGTAGAAGACAGGGCTGAGAAAAATCAGGGGTGGGAAGGTCCACAGAGAGTGACAGGAGAAAAGAGGTATCTTGATCCCAAAAGCAACAGCTGCCAATGGTCACTACATTGGCCTCTAGGCTAAAATGCGTTAAAATAATGGAAAAGGAGTGGGGGGCAAATATTATGTAAGCAGTTAGGTTTTAGACAAGTATATGTATCATTTACTAAAAGTCATTTAAACAAGGCAAACATATACGCCATAAGGAAAAGCACTTAGAAAAACAGGACTTGTCTGTGTGATGAATGCCCCTCATTACTGCTTATCATTCCAGA
The DNA here is from genome assembly GCF_018350215.1 of Panthera leo. Taxonomy (NCBI): domain Eukaryota; kingdom Metazoa; phylum Chordata; class Mammalia; order Carnivora; family Felidae; genus Panthera; species Panthera leo. The sequence goes on along the minus strand of NC_056680.1, from coordinate 37,826,731 downwards.
AGCCACTGAAGAGGGACACTGGCATAGGCAGGGAAATGAGTTTAGCATATGTGGTAGATAGTTCGGTTTGACACCCCACACTCTGTCCTTCTTCATTTAGTAAAAAGCCCCAATTTAGAGAATCACCACATCCCCCACTCCTTCTCAGTCCAAGGAGCCTTTACCTCTTTGCTTATGTGGATGACAGTGACATGTAAGCAGGTGTGGTATGAGTACCATAATCCTCATAGTGAAGACTTCAGGGGTGGTCACGTGACTCAAGCCCATCTAATAACTTCTGCAAGTTTCCTCGGGGCTATAGGAAAATCTCTCCTTCCCATTGGAGTTCATGCTGAAAGCCTATAGTTATTTGGCAGGGGAGTGGGGGTGGGGGTTGGGAGTCACAGGGAGAGAACTCGCCCGAGAAGCCAACACAGAGAAAGGCACGAGCGAGCGAGAGCGAGAGAGAGCTGAAGAAATAATTTGCACACCTGGTTCCGGTTGTGTCTTTGTGGTTTTAAGTACATTGAGTCAATGAACCCCTATTGCTTCAGCCACTTTGAATTGGGTCTCTGTCACCTGCCGACAGAAAAGCTCGACAAGCACATATACTGCTCATTGTGAGCCAGTGACACCAAACCTTTCATATACGGATTAATTTAATGTTCTGAGAATCTTAGGAGGTTGACATTACAGCCTCCCCATTTTAGAGGCGGGAAAGCTGTGGGATCCCCAGATCATATAAACTAGTCCAGGATGGCTTTAGGATTCAAACCCCAGTGGCCAGGCTCTGGAGTAGACGTCCGTGACCACCACATCCCTGCAGTGTCACTGAGCATAGAATCAGTTTGAAGGAGACACCCTATGGCTTCTTAGAGTGACTCGTCTGGGCCCAGCTCAAACAGAGGTAGAGAATTTCTTCGGGGTTTTGACTTCACTCAAGTGTGACCTCCTGTAGGGCAGGATCTACATTTCACTCTTTACCCCCCACCCCACCCCCCCTCCATGCCTAGCACACACTTGGCTTACAACTATACAGTCAAGAGAAACAAACCGAAATCGAAGGCAGGCTTCTTTAAAACTGGGGCTGTAGTTCGCCTATATGAAAAAGAAGGTCTAGAGCCAGGAACCCAGATAAGAGTGTGTGCACACACTCGCACACGCTTGCACACCCAAGCAGCCTTGCCGAGGGACCGAGCTGTAGCAAGACTTGCATACAGAAGTGCATGATGGATTATAATTGGCTTTCAAGAACTCTACATATTTTCTCTCTCTGGCAATAGCTAGAGTTGTTGCCTAAGTCACAAAGGAAATCGGTTTTCTGAACTCTCTCTCGGAGTCCTATGTAGGTTTCACCCGCACCCTCCGTGTGTTTGGCAAGTTCTATTTACTTTGCTGCCTCTGCCCGATGGATTCTGAGCACGGGTTTTCTTCGCCTGTGCAGTCTGTCCTCCCCCTGCCCCCACCTTCCTCCAAATGTCCATTCTGATCAGATGGACAAGTCAGGCTTTGCCCAATTAGTCCACTTTAAGTAGCTTACCCTGTACTTTATTAAAAGCAAAATCCACATTGGGTTGACAAGATTAGAGGAAAATATAAAAATAAATTACTGTATTAAAATTAATTAAATGAAAAGCTGTATCTAATACCAGGAAATGATGGACTTCACAGGAGCAGTGAAGCCCTTAGTTCAACAAATGATTTTTAAAAATCCTAAAAACTCCCAACTCAGGGCTGAATTAAATATTCTACACCGAATGCAAAAGCAAAAAGATGTTAATTTTGGCTTTATACACAAAGTGAATAAAAAGTTCATTCTGCTCTTTGCTCGGCAGGAAAATTCTTTTGATTGCGACACCATTCCACAGGCTGTGTGTTATAAAGAATACCAAGTCATACTTACAGAAAGACTTGGGTCAGAAGATAGAATTTTGAAAACACTCATGCAAGTGAACCAACCAACAAATAAATAGGACTACAGGTTCCACTGCTCAGCTTAACATTGATAAAGCACATGTTAGGAGCCAGGTTCCGTGCTAAGTGACAGGCATATCGAAAAGGTAAGAGACACTGGAAACTAGGAGTGAGGTAAGCAGGATTAGAATCCAACACAAAGGGCATGTGCACTGAATTTTTATACCCTGACATCAATTATTTTTATAGCTTGCTTGGTGATAAGTTCCAATTCCTTCATTTACTCATTAACAATAGAAGGAATTGGATTCGGATTTTAATGCGTGTGAGACAAGTTGGGGGGAAATCAAGTCCAAAATGGAACAAAATGGAAATGGCTACATGCTTCTATTCTTTGTATTTTGGATTTCTGATATTACATTTCCTTCTTGACCCCAAATCCATTGTCTCATTTTTCTTCTGTGTATGTGCGTTGGTGGGGATGGGCTGATGCAGTAAAAAAAAAAAAAATCAGGTTTTCTGGTCTGACTCTTCCCAGTCTAAAGCAAACCCTCATTGACTCCATCACACCCCAGGAAGCAAATGGAAAACTGAGTGGCAGTCAGAACCAAAGGCTAGGTCCATGCTGCTTGGGTGGTGTGATAGAGGGCCAAGGACTCAGCCTCTGAGCCTTGATTTTCTCATCTGCTTAAAGAAGAGAATCAGAGCATCTGACTCCTAGGGTAGCCGTGCAGATAAGAAGTTAGTTTATGTAATGCCCATAGCACAGGGCTTGGCATATAGTGTGGGTTGGCATATTTTAGGTCCTCAACTGAGTTGGTAGTGCTGTGTTTTCTGGGCCTTGATAGAATTTCAGTGCACTGTCCTATTTTCCTTCCCAGGAGAGACTTGATCACTCTAGCCTACCATGTCTCCAGCCCCTGTCACTCTCTGTCCCCATACTCTATTTTTCATCATAGTACATATCGCCATGAACATATATATTTGTATATTTACTGTCTTCCCATCTACCTCCGTAAGGTAGTTACTGTGGCTCTTACAAATGAGGCAAAAGAGTTACTTTTTTACTCTCCACAGCTAGAAGCTAAGTTCTGAGGGATAAGGGATTGGTTTGTTTTGTTGCCTGATGCTTAGCCAGATTCTAGAACAGAGTATACCACACAGTAGGCCCTCAAAATGATTGGAATGAATGAATAAAGTAGTTATTCTCAAGAGCATCCTACTTCAGCACAGGTCAGACCTAGAGTCCCTTCCTGCTTGAATGCGAGCCCATGATGAAAAGGCTACACAGTCTGTACTTTAGATTTGGGGAGAACCCAAATGATTACATTCTACCTGGATTCCTGATGGTGGTGTTTCTCCAGTGCACCTGGCACCTTGCATATCCAGTAGAACAATGTCCTACAATCCCATGTTCCTGAGAGGTGATCATAAGGCAGTCACCTGGGTCCACAAATATGTGTGTGCACCTGTGTATGTGTGCACACACAGGCACACACATGGGTATATGCATGGGCATCAGTTGGCTTGCTTGGAGTGGCTGTACCTCCATTAGATAAAGCAGGTGTCTAGTTAGTTACAGTTTTTGCCCTCCTTGTTGTCTTTCTCACATGGTGGGCAAGTGTCATTTGCAATTTACTATTGCAATTGAGCAATATTTCCTAAGAGAGCGAAATCTCTTGATCAAAAGTGGGAAAACAGAAGACTTGGTGTTTTCAGCACAGGGGAGAAAAATTTTTTTTCCTAAGGAACAAAATTGTTCTGATGTGTTTGCTGTGCAATTGTCCAGCAGACTTGACTATTTATGTTTCCTGGCCACTCTATATTTGAATTTGCCACTCAGTCCTAGGAGGAGGGAGGGCCCTGTGGCTTGGACCCCTCAGTTATCTTGGGGTTCTGCTAAATTAATGAATATTATGTTTTTTTTCTTGCTGATGTGAGCAAGACATGTTTGGATACCAACTTATTTTCTGTCATTAAACTTTATGAAAGCTGGGGTGCCTGGGTGGCTCAGTTGGTTGAGCGTCCGACTTTGGCTCAGGTCGTGGTCTCATGGTTCGTGAGTTCAAGCCCTGCGTTGGGTTCTGTGCTGACAGCTTGGAGCCTGGAGTCTGCTTCAGATTCTGTGCCTCCCTCTCTCTGCTCTTCCCCTGCTCTCTCTCTCTCAAAAATAAATAAACATTAAAAATTAAAAAAATACTTTATGAAAGCAGTACTTTGTGTAATAGTTCTGCAGGTTATCAGTTCACAAAATATTCTTAGAAATCGCTGTAACTTCAGGATCAGAAACAATAATCTGATTCAAATGCATTAGAGCATTTTATTTCTGATTATACTCATATATTACTCTATCAGTAATAGGTATTAGAGGAAAAATGGGTTCCTGGTTAAATGAAACTAGAAAACCCAGATGAAATAAGGTTCTAATGGTTTCTTTACTGTGAATTCTCTTTTCTTGAGTTTTTTTTTTAATTTGTTTTAAATTAAAAAAAAATTTTAATTTTAAATAAGCACTGTGGATCTCTGAAGGACTCAGAGCTGGGTGGGGTGAGAGGGGGCTGGTATATATTATTTTCCACACTTATTTTGTCTGGTTATAGATCTCTCATTTTTATTAAGTCACAAAATATCATTTGGCAAGTACTCTAGTTTTTGATATTTTATTCTACATAGAGCAAATTGCCTACATATTGCAGGTCAATTTCAAATGGATCTATGAAAATAATAATACCAAGACATCACCATATCCTGGATCCCCAAGGACAGCACTTGTCTGAAACATGCAAAACAGCCTTTAGATAATAATCACTAATATCACCCATTCATTCAGTAGGGTCTTATTACTGCCAGGTATCAAACCTGCCTCACATTCTCTCTATATTCTGTCTCTGAATCTTTAAATTAAACAATAACCCTCCAGAGTCAGTTAATATCATCCCCATTTTACAGGTGATGGGAAAAACCAAGACATTGTGACATTAACTAATTACCCAAGATCCCACCTAGAAGGGGTGAAGTTAAACCATCAGGAAATACTTCACGTACATATGTATTTTGGACATCTATTCTCTTTAATGGTAAAAACAAATGGCTAGCATTTACTTAAATGCTTATTAAGAATCTGGCATATATGGATTTTATAGGTATTATCCATTTAAATCCTCCCACTATGAAGTGTTACTCTAATTCTCATTTATACAGATTAGAAATTCAGATTGAAGCAAGGCTCTCAACAGGTACATCATCACACAATGAATACATTGTGCCAACCCTGCGCACATCTGGAGGGACGCCGAGGTCCATACATTTAACTGCCTTCTGGATGCTTCTGAGATATGCCTTGAGCATCTGTTCCTTACAGAGTTCCATGATAAATGCTGATAGCCAGCAGGGTTTAAAAGCACAAAAGAAAAATAGAAGGATCCTTATCTAAAGCATCAGCACTGTATCACTAAGACAAATAGAAAAAATTCCATTCAGTCTTTTAACAACTTCAGGGCAGGATTTCTAATCTTTGGATATATTTATGTATTTCTGTTTCATTCTCTTATACCAACTTTTGCCTATAGATTTTCTCTATCAGAAACAACAAGAGAAACTTTTCTTGATGAATTCCATGTGAGAAGTTGTGTCAAGCACAACCCCCATGTGCTCTCCAAAACGTGACTGCAGCCACGAAGCAGGTGGGTGTCTCCATTCTCGATGTCCTCATAACCGGGAGGGGGTGTCGCACCTGTAGTGAGTGGGTCCCACCATTGCAATAAAGAGGTTGGCGGATTCCTCAAGAATGTAACAAAGGCCTAGAGGAAGGCATGCTTTGGGGAGAAAATTGGAAGTGAACGTCAGAGCTTTACAAAGAGCTCCCAAAGTAGGCCCTTGTAAAAGTGAATAATGAGCTGCATAGACCAGTTCCTTCATGCTGAGCTCAACACACATCTTTAAACATAAGATTGTCAAGGAAGCAGATACTCGGAAACCCTTTCATCTTAATTAAAGTTATGTGGGCTACGAAATACTTTTCCTTTATATTAAGCTCTTATTCCTGCGGAGAAATTTCTATTTGTTTTTATCTAATTTGAGCTTCAAGGTTAATCTCGGTTTAAGACTTTCACTCACTGGGAGAGACAGTCCATCCGGTTCGCCCCTGATCCCATGTATATGCATGCATCCACCAGGACCCTGCTGGGCTCCAAAGCCTCTTGCTGGCTGTGCATTCTTTACACTGTTCCCTTCAACAGAAAGAATGGACTGTGTATCTGGGAAGGAGATAGAGAAAGGGAGGATTTTGAAAAAAGGTCACAAAGCTTTCTATTTTAGGGTTCCGTGTGCCACGACCCTCAAATGTGGAGTTTCTGATAAAACTTGCTCTGGGATGCAGAGCCCGAGGTTTTCATGATGGGGAAATCAGGAGGAAGAGGGACACACTGGAAACAAAGAAGGAGAATGCATTTTATTCCAGAAAGCGGTTTTTGCAGACTTTGAGACAGCTGATAGATCTGACTGCTGGGCACACCATGTTCCCTAATTTTCAACAAATACACGTTTGATTGGACTAGACTGAGGATGGAAGTCATGTGCACTTTTGATTTCAAAAGGAAAGTGAGAAATCATAAACAAGTTGCAGGAGATCTAATTTGGGAGCTAATTGGAATGTTTCACAAACTTGACACGCAAACCAATCAGCATTCAGATTAAGAAACAGAATATTTTCACAACCCCAGAAACCTCCCTTTCGGCTCCAACCACTATCCCCTACTCCAAGAGGACTTCGATTCTGACCTCTAACAGCATAGATTAGTTTGACAACAGTTGGTAAATTTTAAAATGCTTACATCAGAAGTGGTTTACCCTAAAAATATTCTTTGCTTCGCGATACATGCTACATGTCTTGGTTCTAAGTACAGAAAACTGAGTCAGAACACTTTCCCACCCATCACCTGCCTTTTTTTTGCCAAACAGGTCCAATAAAGAACTTCCCATTCTTTTACAAGGATATTTGAGCTCATATCTAGCCCCTTCCGTTTTATTTGGGTCAATCTATTGTGGCAAAGCATTTTTGTCTTCTTCAAATTGGAAAACCGAGGTATTATAAAATGGTTTTCACTGAGTTTAGCAAAGTACTTGGAATGATTTCTGACTTAAAATATAGAGTATATGGAATTCATTTTAGCAGGAGGACCTTGGGGGAAACCCAAAGAAATAGCCAACCATACTCCAGAGTGCCTTTAACTGAAGTAGAATAAAGGTAACTGCTGTTGGAGAGAGACAGATCAAATCTAATAAGGTGCTGGGGGCCAAGCCAGTAAATGGGGGTTTTGAGTGTGAACCCAAATCAAAAGTCCTACTTGCAGGTGTTGAGTTGCGATCAGGAAGCTTCACATAAGGACAACTCTATTTAGCATCCTCCAGAGTGACTAGCAACAGGGAATTGATTTAAGGATTCTTGGTGATTTTCTTATGATTCACTAAGGATGCTTCCTGATTCTCTGAAGCAACAGAGAGGAGCCCAGCGGGTAATAAATAAGACGCTGCTCTACACTGCTTCCTTGCTGAAATCTCCACACTGTGATTATTGTATATTTGTGGCTCCAGGCCTACAGGCGTCCATGACTTTCCTGTGAATATCCTGCTCTGCTCTGTAGTCCTCAGTTTCTTGGTATTTCTAGTTGTCCCTTTCTCCTGCTTCTAATGAGTCAACCTATCACAGTCAAGAATCAACTGAATTGGTGGTGCGATGCCTCATGAAGAAATCGCAAGCATTTCACAAAGAAACCACAGAAAGTATGAGAATCTGCCTATCGGATTTCCCCCAAGACCTTCCTGGCTTATTTGTTAATGTGAACAAATAAGAATGGATGGTCCCTAGACTACGGTAATTTTATTGTGTTTAGTATATCAGCTTGGTTCCCTGAAAGATTTAAGATGACTTACAAAACCATACCATACAGGAAGATAAGTTAGATTAAGTAAGAAGTATCAGGAAAAGAAACAACATGGATAGCCTTATTAAGTGAAATGAAAAAGTCCATTTGAACCGCAAATGTTTATCATTAAGTATTTTGCAGTTTGTGGATGACAAGTTTGACTTTAAAATTCCTGGAATTTAAATATGAAAACATGAAAAGTTACAAAACCGGTATTGCTCATAAGATTAAAAAAAAAAAAAAAAGCCAACTGCTCTTTAGAAGACAAGCATTCTCACAAAGAAGATTGGTGATGTGAACAGCACATCACTTCGTAATGTGAACGGCAAGGTCTATAGAGCAGGTGTGCCAAAGCATTTCTAAAGGCTCTGGCTTAATCACGGTCTTCAAAACAGTTAGATGGCATTGTACCAAAGAAGACTGTGGCTCAGGGTCACAGTTTTCCAATGATGAGTGGTAAACATGAGACATTCCAGAAAAAAATTGGATGAGCCACATGCGCACCATTAAAAAAAATGGTTCAAAATTATCACTGGCCTGGAGGGTGGTTCATCTGTGTTTCTCACAGGGGTTGGAGACATAAGTTTTAATAGTCTGTTAAACTGAGTCAAAAGAGTTGATATCGTCTTATGAAGGAATGAGGCACTTAAATTGTTATAATTTCCCTGAAGACAACTCAGCTGCTGCTCAGAGATGGTCAGGAGCCTAAATTTACCTGGGACGGTGACTAAAATTTTCCCTGGAAAATAGTGTTGGATTTACTCCAATGTACTGAAATACAGGTGATGGAAGGCCCAAAGATCTACACACGAGAGCTTAAGAACCATTTGAATTTACCTTACATTTAAGAGCGAGAAATCTCAGCAAAGCCCCAGAAGATGTCTGCTGTCAGTCCGAGATTTTCTCATGTGTTTCCATAGACTGGTTGCACTTCTCTGTGTTAGTCTAAGGACATAAATAAAATCTATACATACTTAACAACTATGCATTTTCTTAATGGCTAAGGTCCAAATTAGACACAATAAAAAATCTCTTTCTACTAACTGCAGAATCTCTTCTGATGAGAAGGAAAAGCAATCTAGACACTGAAACTCTATCTATAGAAAAATATTCCTTAGGAGAATGAGATAAAATATAGATCTACTATTCTTTGTGCACTTGATCTTTTGTGTTTGATCATAAATGCACATTGTGAAGAGATGCCTCATACCTCCAAGCTAAACACTGTTTGCTACTCATTAGTGATTTATAAATGATATTTTCTCCCTGGTGACATATCTTTTGATATGATTCTCTAATAATAACATCCACCAATATTAAAATAAGAACATCCCCATGTATTGTGATCATCTCCAACCACATTTCCTCATGAAAATTAAATTTTAGCACACCAACTGATATTGTATGCATATATTTGTCTACCATCATTATAAATCTCCTAAGGGTCTCTATAAAATGATAGTTTTGCCTCTTTGCAGTAATTCTACCTAATGCTGCAAAGCAAGAAACTAATTACATGCTGACTTTTCACTAACTTTGATCTTTCAAATACCATACTATGGAGGTTCTATAGGTAATCATATAATTACAATTCACTAAATGAGTTGAAATTAGCCATAAACCTTTTTATTTAAATTGTATTAACTGTTTCTTCAGTAACACTGTCTGCAAGGCTACTCATTCCTACATAAGTTTGCCGATATAAGGTTTCAAACTAAAATCTGATTATGGTCACTAATGTTTATAACAAATGCCTCATTATAACACCAGAAGCACCAATGAAGATGAATACGCAAGAATTTCTTAAAATATGCTTAAGGAAAGGCCAGGGATAAACTATAGTGGCGTAAGGAAATGACTGAAATTTCTCAGGGGAATGTTTTAGCCAGCAAGAGAAAAAATGACCTCGCTTGTGTTTTCCCATTGAGTTGGTGCAGTATTTCCTGACAGAAAAATTAAAGACAATTGTTTCTTTCATTACATCATACAACTATGCATAGAAAGAGGGGGGAAAAACCCCTAGATTTCACTTTTGGAAAATATCAATCCCCTCAGTACAGACTGAAGGGAATCCTAGCAAAGGATGGCACCCTTCATTCTTTAAGATCTCTTAATTAAATTGTATTTGCTTAAAACAGCCATTACAGTTGGTGATTTGTTAAGTTCCTCTTGTAATTTTTTAACATTACAGACGATCCTATTTTTGTGGGCTGTTTTTGCCTGGCACTGAAAATTTCTTTTCTTGTTAGTGTATTCAAAACACTACACCAAAGGCTCGCAACTGGGGTTGGTTTTGCCCCTCAAAGGACATGTGGCGATGTCTGGAGACACTTTTGGCTGTCACAACTTAGGGGTTTCTACTGGCATCTAGTGCATAGAGGCCAAGGGTGCTGCTGAACATCCTACAATGCACAGGATGGCCCCCACAACAAAGAACATCCAGCCCAGAATGTCAACAGTGCTGTGAGGTTGAGAAACCCTGCCTTCGACCACATAAAATGAAAGAGTGTAGGTTAGTAACCATTTTGCAAAGTCTTAAGGGGAAGAAACCCAAGCCTTTTGAGTGGGCAAGCTGGTAATGAATTTCCTCTTCAAAGTTAAGCCCGAAAGGTATGGAAAGGAAACACTCCATTGTTTGGAAAAGAGACCTCTACCTTTACCGTGTTTATGGACCTTATTTATCTAATAACGGTCGGAGCCACACAAAACCCTGACCACCACAGTCACTTTAAAGCTGAGTAAACAAAGTGTGTTTTGACTTGTCATCAATCAAGCCATGTGATCACAGGGAATAGGGTGTGCAAGAGGCAGTTGTTTTATCTGGAGCCTCAGCCTTTAAAAAATTCAAAACAGTAAAGTTGTTTATTTGACACCATTCTTGACCTGACTGTGGTGCTTCAATCTAAGAGAAAGTAAAACACACACAGCTCTCTGATTATTTGTAATTATATAGGACGTCTCTTTCTCTGGCCAACTTAGCTGTGGTCTGAATCCAGAAAGAAACAGGAAAAGCTTTCAAACAAAACAACACAACAACAACAAAAAACGTCCCAAGGAAAATGGGGGTGATGAGGAGTTAGCATTATTTCTAAACCACGTGTGGAACCAATAAAGACCGTCAGTTGATGAGTCTTCAGGAGAGTTAGGGTGCATTTAGCTCTAGGAATTGCATCCCTTTGGAGGTCTTTGTTTCAAAGAATAAAATTAAATATTCAGGAATAGTAACCTGAAAACTGAGCCTCTGAAACCCATCTATAAGCCCAAAATGCAAACTCTGGGCTTCATGTAGGTGGATTGCTAGCACTGTTTTAGACCCATACTTTACCTATTTTCCAAACCCTACTCTCCGTGAATAGACTTACTCTCAATACCAACTCCTTCTGTTGTGTTTAAAGATGTCTTTTGCTAACTGTGATGGTCTAGTTAAGAAGTGTTTGTATCCTGGGGCATTAAATGACTTTACAGTACAGTCCCGAGAGACCTAGCCTGGTTGACACAACTCTTTCCTAACCCTGTTCTCCCACATGCCTCCTGAGCAATCATACCAGCCACTTGGCTTTTCCAGTCAATGATTCATACATATAGTCCAAAGCACTCTTGGGATGATATCTTCTTTGATTCTTTTAAATAAAGGGCACACAAATTCAACAGTCATTATCTTTCTTATGCAGGCTGTTACAATTATTTGTAACCTACTAAGAAGTTAATGAGCCTGACCAAAACCTGGTTTTCAGGAGCTAAAATTACCATATCATAAAGTTAACACTTGAGTTTGAGGACTAAGTTAGTATTTGAAGACGATGGGCTACAGGGGTGCCTGGGTGGCTCAGTCGGTTAAGTGTTTGACTCTTGATTTCCACTCAGGACATGATCTCACGGTCCATGGGATTGAGCAATGTGTCAGGCTCTGTGCTGACAACATGGAGTCTACCTGGGATTCTCTCCCCGCCCCCCCCCCCCACCCTCCCCGCTTGTGCACTTGGGCTCTCTCTCTCTCTTATAATAAATAAATAAACTTACAACAAATTAGATATTGGGTTACAAAGCCTCTCCCCATCCCACATGTGCACAACAGAGAAAATCCTAGTGACCACTGATGAGTGGGTGCCAGGCCATGTATTTTGTTTGCTTGTTTGATTGTTTTACTTGCTTAAGCAGGATGTGGTCAAACACCTTATGCAGTCAGTGCTCTAGTCTCCGTTTCCTCATTTCGGTTTGGGACAACTGGACAAGCAGATTTCAAAGCTACCTTCCAGGGGCTTGTTGGGGGGGTACATCTACAAATTTAGGTCACTTTACTTCCTCTTGAGTCAAGTATACATTATGACAGAGTTGGGAAGAAGAACCATTACATTAGCGAAATGAGCATTGTATTATATAAAAAGAAGGCAATATTTTGATGTTTTATTTATTTTTGACAGACAGAGAGAGAGAGAGAGAGAGAGAGAGAATATGTGAGCAGCAGAGGGGCAGAGAGAAGGGGAGACACAGAATCTGAAGCAGGTTCCAGGCTCCGAGTTGTCAGCACAGAGCCCGACACGGGGCTCGAACCCATGAACCGTGAGATCATGACCTGAGCCGAAGTCAACACTCAACCGAGTCACCCAGGTGACCCAAGAGAAGGCAATATTTTGGATGTAAGTGTAGTCAACATATTTTGATTTAGAAAATTACTTGATCCTACATGTTTGAGGAACTTGATTCTTGCTTTCTCTGCTTAGAATGTGTTACCATCCACCTTGCCAAATGCTACCTATTTTTTGGGACTCCATTCGGCATCTCTTCCTCTGTGACTTGTCTCCCTGTACCATGGGGTCACTGCTTCCTTTGTAGCAACCATAGCCCTTAGCATATACCTACACCTACAACTATCATGCCATTCTATCCTGTTAACAGCTTACTGAAGCATTTTTATATCAGATGATAAAATTCACGATTGAAATGTATAATTCAATGACAGTAAGTTTACAGAGCTGTGCATGCAATGTCACAAGGCAAATCTAGACCATTTCTATCACACCAAAAAGAACCTTCATGCCCATTTAGGTCATTCCTCATTCCCACCCATCTGCTCCCATCTCCACCCCGAGATTACCATTACCACTAACCTACTTTTTGTTTCTGTAGATTTTACATTGTTCTGTGTTGCTTTCTTTGTGTTTTCCCTGGAGAAGCTTCTAAGCTCCGTGAAAGCAAGAATCACGATCATGATCTTGTTCTTTCTTTTCTTTCTTTCCAACTCTTAGCACAACTGCCATAATCACATAATACATAACAGCATGTAATATTTATCAAAACTTCCATTTATTTGAAGTATGCAATTAAAAGTATTACAAATTCCCTCCACTTTAATCTCCAAACCAGTCATTGGATAAGCACTATTTTTATTCCTTTCAGAAATAAGGACATATCAGTAGAGTACTTAAATAACCCGCCCTGGGTCATGACAGGACTTGAAGTCCAGGTTGTCTGACTCCAAAGCTGAATGAATGAATGAATGAATGAATGAATGAATAAATCAACAATGAGGAAAGGAGCTCTTAATCTGGAATAGAGTTTTGTTTTTTTTTTTTTTTTAAGTAACAGATATTTATTGTCTCATAATTCTGGAGCCTGGGGAGTCAAAGATCAGAGTGCAGGCCAATTCAGTTTCTGCTGAGGGCTCTTTTCCTGGCTTGCAGATGGCAGCCTTTTGGCCATGTCTTCACATGGCAGAGAGAGGGAGCAAGATGTCTGGTGTCTCTTGTTATAAGGACACTGACCCTAGTGGATCAGGGATCCATCTCTATGATCTCATTTAACCTCAAGTATCTCCTTTTTTTTTTGTAAATGTAATTTATTGTCAAATTCACTAACATACAGTATATATAGTATGCTCCTGGTTCTGGGGGTAGATTCTCATGGTTCATCGCTTACACACAACACCCAGTGCTCATCCCAACAAGTGCTCTCTTCCGTGCCCATCACCCACTTTCCCCTGTCCCCCACCCCCCACCCACCCTCAGTTTGTTCTCTGTACTTAAGGCCTCCCTCCCTCTCTGTTTGTAACTATTTTTCCCCCTTCCCTTCCCCCATGGTCTTCGGTTAAGTTTCTCAAGGGGAACAGGATTTCTTAATTTTAGAAAGGATTCTAATAGAGACCTCACGAATCTGTTTGTCATGTTTTAGGTGCATATGGTATATATTTATGCTGCAATGTTCATAGATTTTATGAAAATTTCAAAGGTAGCCTTGATCCAAAAATGAGAGGTACTGAGACAGGCTGCAATAGTGATGAGTCATGGTCCCTCAGTGCGCTTCTTTCCTATGAGGATGAAAAAGTGAGATACAATCTTTACCCTCTGTGTCATGTGGGCACGGTTTTCTAAGAACCCACTTGTCCCAAATCTCATTCTGTGTTCAAAATAAGGAAGTTAACCCTACTTCATGTATATCAAAGGAAACACCTTCCCACTCTTTGCCCTTCCTTTGTTTCAAGCTGCCTGTCATGTCAATAAAGTTGTTGGGGGAAAAAAAAAATCAAATGGGAGAACGGCTATACATGGAGAACCCTTAGATCCTTCCGTCTCCCTGGTGTAAACGCTTCCTTTTCCCCCAGAGCTGGGGTAAGTTAATTGTATTTGAATGAATAATTCTAATAAAGCAGTGACCTTTAATGCCAACTGGTGTTTTTAATTTTAATTCACTGTCAGTCACTCCGGTGTGAGCCACCCCAGGATGTGAGCAGTGGAAAGGCCAGTATGTACAGAGAAGAGAAAAACAAACATGCAGAGCTGGGCGCCTGCCGCCCGCAGGTAAACACAGAGATGGCAGATCTGACAAAGAGATGTGGGCCAGAGACTCCTTACAAAGGAGGCAGGAAAATGGTGGATATTAGAACCACAATTACAGCAAAATTCACGAGAATGATTTTCTGCCGATCAAGAAGATAATTCACTGTTCACTGTATAAAATTGAGAAAAGACAGGAAAGCAGAAAAAGGAAATGGAAGAATAAAACAAAACAACACCCATCTGAAATCTCATTGCTTAGGGACAACTACTGTGACGAGTATTAATATTCGGGAATATATCCTTCCAGTCTTTTTTCTATATTTATATACATACATAAAACCTATGCATATATTCTTATATCTATGTATTTGTAAATTGAATTATGCTCTGTGTATTGGGTCAGGGATTTCTTGAGGCATAATTATTCAGGTTCCTTTTGTGCCTTGATATTCAGTCTTTAAAGTCCTCACTCATATGAATGAGAAAGACAGTAGATGTCACTTGAAATAAAAAGGGAGTTCTAGTGGTACAGGACCCTCTAAAGCAGATTTCAGAACTGAAATGCCCCGAGGAATTGGACTGACCTTGAACGGAGGGCAGAGATCCAGGCTGAGCCCTGTGTCACGGAGGCAGCCCTTAGGGAGAATTTGGGTTTGTTCTTGTCCTCTACACTTTTTTGAGGTCAGAAATTCATATCTGGAGCAATCTTCCAATTTAAAAATGATAGCAACTAATTTCAATTAAATTGAAAAATACTGCATTGACCAGGTCAAGCTGATCTCCTGACTGGAGGTGGCCTAGGGGCCAAGTTGCCAAGCACAGTCTGAGGTAAAATGGCCACCTCTCCCTTTACCCACCCATTACCACCAATCCCCAAACACACCATTTATCCTTCCATGGGAGCTAGCTGGTCTTACACAGTGTATATGTAAATTTAAACTGAATATAATTAATATTCCATTTTAATTCCTTTCTCTCTTCACTGCTTCTCAAAGGCAATGTCAAATGAAAACGGATGATCTTCTTTCAGGGAATTTACCACAAGAGAGGTCTCCATACCCATATACTTATGCATGTATCCGTGGTGTCATTACAAGCATTTTAAGTCAGCGAAAATTTCTTGTGCATCTACTACTGTATTTAGAAAGAAAAGGAACTACCAGTTACTTCACATGCAAAGGTGAATACGCATGCCTGTATTTGTCGATCCATTCAATGTAAAATTGAGTTACTACTGTGGAAACACTGCTCTTAGCACAGGGTACAGAGCCATGAGCAGACAAAATATTTAAGTAGGTGTGTGCATGTGTACTGTGTCACAGAGAGTGGGGCGGGGGGCGGTCAGCAGTGGGAATGGCCTATAGATTAGCATTCTTCATTCTCTACCAACAAGGAGTGCCACCCCCCCGCCCACCATCGCCATACCACACAGGAGAGTGCCTGAATATTCCACACCTAAGCTGGACTCCACTGTGTACCTGTGTTTGCCTTTAATATAATAAGAGTCTTTAAAATACTGTTCTGTCGAATGATTTAACTGTATCTGACATCTTGCCTGAGAAGTGAACTAGTTATTCCTAGGTTCTGAAACACGCACACAGTCTCGACTGCTTCTTGTGGATGCACCTGCCAGGCCGTCTTCTCAGACATGCCAGTTCTCAGCCCGAGGCATGTTGATTCTCAAACTCTTTCCTCAGAGAGCACAAAAATAATCCAATAGATCAGTGAGTAGCACACAGGCATTGTATAAATATTTTCCACTACAAACAAACTGGCCTTTCCACGCACAAATTGGCCTTTGGGTTTCACTCGGGACCAGTTTGTCATAAACACACTGAGTGTTGCCCTCTTTAAGTGCATCTTCCTAAGTCATGTCACTTAACTAAATTGTGGGTATTAAAATATTTTTGCCTCTCATGGGGCACCTGGGTGGCTCAGTTGGTTGAGTTGGCTCTGACTCAGCTCAGGTCATGATCTCACAGTTTGTGGGTTCGGGCCCTGCGTCGGACTCTGTGCTGACAGCTCAGAGCCTGGAGCCTGCTTCAGATTCTGTGTGTGTCTCTCTCTCTCTCTGCTCCTCCCCCGCTCGTGCTCTGTCTCTCAAAAATAAATAAACATTTAAAAATTTAAAAAAAAACTTCCATCATGTCTTTACCTCCATTGCCAACTTCCATGGTTAAACATTCAAATGTTGAAAAAGTGACCTAAGTTTATGGAAAAGGAAGTATTTTAGGATCTATAGGCATCTTGACTCTATGGTACAATGGTACATTGTAGCCCAGTGAGGCAAAATGACATTCTTAGATCACACAGACATGCCAATTTAAATGCATCCCAAAGATATTTTACATGGGAAAAAGAAAATTGATGAACATTATCCCAGATATAGAAGGTGGATCATCAGCCAGAAGAAATGGCTTGAGTTATCTAACTGCACCTGTAAGAACTCAGGTGGGTTAAAATGAAACATATCTGACATTTGAAAAAATTGGGAGTGGCAACTATTCATGATTTCTTAAGTGATACTCTATAAGCATGGCAAACCTCTTTAAGATTAAAATAAAATGAAAGAAAAAAACATATGCCTTAATATGAAATTCAAGAAGGTGTTTAATATTATCTCTGATGGGCAACAGTGATTAGAGTATGGCTTTAATGTCTAATTTGATTCAAAATATGCTTCTTAGGGAGAATCTAAGATGATTCACTATATATGGTTTTGACTAAAATAATATTTTGCTAGACTCTAATAGGATGTTAATACCCCTATGAGCCAGGCTGGCTCCATTCAGTGTTCATCTTAATTAGCTAACATTAACCATCATTAGGGTTTTATATGGTACAATGCACATTACTTCATAACTTCCACCCAGATCACACGGAGCTAGATCATAATACATGTTATCAATCATCAACTTCCTGGGCTTTCTTAACACCTAGCTTTTATTTTAAAAGTTAAGGTCAATGTTAAGTGTTATACTTCAGCTGAAAAAGTTTAAAAAAAATCAATGTTAATTAACAATGTTAATTAAATGTTAATCATGTAAATGAAAGCATTTTTCATTCACTTGCCTAGTAAATTATAGTCAGGTAGTCTCTCCTATATTATTCGAGAGGCCATAGGAAAATGGTATCCACTAAGAGGGAATGGGGACGAAAGTTAGATGAAACAAAACCAAAATTTACATGTGGAAAGTGTGTGTGTTTGTTTTTGTCGGCTTGTTCGTTTTTCACATGGGGAATCCACTATGTTTTTTACATGGGAAATTCCAGGGGGAGTTTCCAGAGATTCACTTACTGATACAGAAGAAGGATATAGAAAAAAATACAGATGCATATTTTGAGGTACTGTGATATTTGGATGGCCTCTTCTCCAACTAGGCTTATCCTTGCCTGACAAGATACAGACCCTATATACTCGGCCTCAGTATCGTGACGTAATGAAAATAAGGTATTTTTAAACATGTTTTAATATTTAAAAGGATTGCAAAGCAGTTGGGACCCTTCAGCCAGTAAGCCCATTTGGAAAGCTTCCACATGCCTTGTGCAGGCCTGTTTTATCCTTTTCCTACTGGCAATAATCATGGCTACCAACAGAGAATCGGATCAGAAAATTAGGTCTTCTGTGATTTTCCAGACTGTATTGTGGTTCTAAATTCTAAGGCACCAATGGCAAACTTTGTGTCATGACACTTCAGTAAATGTGTAAGTGCCTGCTTTATGCCAAATCCCATGGGAAAATACAGATGGAGGGTGTGTTTGTGTGTGCGCGTGTGCAATAATTTATTACAATGCTTGTCAGATAAAATATAAGACGTTAAACTCTGAACTACATACACCCGCACACTTAGAATATAGGGATCTCTTAGGCTACTAAATTGGTTTTCACAGAACAAACTGGAGGCCCCAAAGATGCTCAAGGGTATAGCCAAAATCACAATTATGTAAGGCTGGACCTAAACAGTTGTGTATATTTTTACCATTTAACTCATATGTACTATTTGAAAGGAGGCTTGTGTTTGCCTGCTTATTTGAGTAAGAGGACGAGCCCACTTGTCCAGGTTGCTCTTCAACCTGACCTATTAGACAGATGATTATGGTGGACGTTAGAAAACAACAACAAAAGCGGACCTGAAATCATTAATGAAGCAGTGGATTAACATTGGCCAAACTGTTCTACGGCCCTACAGCTGCCCTCTGATCTGCCCATTTGATCCTGTGCTATCCTCCCTTTCCTTCAATTACCTGAGACACAGAACAACCTCTGTCCATTTCCTTTGCTGCTTAACTTAGAAAGTGTATTTCTGTCGACTGCAACTCAAGAATCTGAAGTAAGGAAATAACCCTCCCGTGTCCATCACTTTGGCAGTGAGAAGACTGGTTGAGGCTTATGAACAGTTCCCAAGGCAACAGCTCCCTACCTGTCTGTGCTGGAAGTAAAGGGATTGAGAAAGATGTACTAGATACAGAAAAGACTGCCCTGCTCTGCTCGACAAAGTAGTGAAATTACTCCAGACTTTTTTATTTTGATCATCATTAGCAAAATGTCACTCACATCCCGCTCGTTTGAGACCCAGGTGTGCCAAGCGGTTGTACCGTGTCACCTCCCTAATCACCGTGTGATCTGATGCTTCAGGCTTAAATTTCTTTGGTCAGAAAAGTGGGAATGACGTCCCTCTTCCAAGAAATGACCCAGATGAATGAT
The DNA here is from genome assembly GCF_018350215.1 of Panthera leo. Lineage (NCBI taxonomy): Eukaryota > Metazoa > Chordata > Mammalia > Carnivora > Felidae > Panthera > Panthera leo. The sequence goes on along the minus strand of NC_056680.1, from coordinate 37,807,436 downwards.
TTCCAAGGGAGAACCCTTTAAAGAGAGTATCTTTTTTTTCCCTTGGATTAAAGTGCGTTGTGGCATCTCGTAAGAAAAATCGCCATATCCACGTCACGTTAGAGATTTTCTCCATTTAGAGGTTCTAATTCGTTAGACAGGAAAGAAGTAGAAAAAACTGCCTCTATTTGAACACTTTTGACTTCTTTGTCTCCAGTCTTCTTCCTACCTACAAGACACACACACACACACACACACACACACACGCATGTGCATGCATGTACACAGCACATGTGGATTCCAAGAGGCAACACCTTGTATTTGGACGTGTAACTTTTGCCTTTTCAGATCCAATAACTTCTTTGATCACAATTTCTTCCTGAAACATCTGGGCATATCTATATCTATCATGATAAAACAAGGTATTTATGGGGTTCCTGGGTGGCTCAGTCGGTTAAATGTCCTACTCTTGATTTCGGCTCAGGTCATGATCTCATCACGGGTGAGCTCGAGCCCTGTGTTGAGCTCTGAGCTGACAGTGAGGAGCCTGAGTGGGATTCTCTCTCTCCTTCTCCCTCTGCCCCTCCCCAGTTCTCTCTCTCTCTCTCTCTCTCAAAATTAAACAAGAAAGCAAGTTATTTAAGAGAACTTCTCAGTCTTAGAGCGACTTTTTCCAATGCCTTCTATTTAATAGCCAGAAGCCCGTACCATTTAATTTGCTAGACTACCTTTAAAATCAAATGTAAGTCACTATGTTTAGCTATCAGGAACACCCACTGGTTTATGAGTCTTTTCTCACCCGTCCTATTAGATACAGCAGTTCTAGAGCACCGTAACTTCAAGTTTGTTCTTGAAAAGTCAACCATGAAAGTTACTATCTTTGGGTGATTTGTATTTCCAGCGCTCTGCATTTAGGTAATAGGATTCTCAGGTCAGTTGCCTGAAGCACCAAGTCAGTGGGGTTCGCGTGAGGACCCGTCCAGAAGGCAGGAGCAGGTGGCCAGGGCTGGACCAGGGGAGCAACAATTGGTGCAAGTGAGGGCCCTGAGGACATGGGTAACCTGAAGGATTATTAATGGAAGGCACAGACTCCAGACAGAAAGGAAATTGGAATCCTCTGTTGTGCTGCGGACCCGAGAAGCGAGCAAGTGGCAATATTTCCGTTTGGAAATTAGTAACACCGTTTAATAGACCCTGGTAGCCTCAGAAGCCTAGGGAACAGAAGACTCAAACATTTTAAATTAATTTTTTCCTTAATTAGTAAATCAAGTCATAATCACAATGAAACTAGAGGAAAGGACATCTAGAAATCCTTAATTTTATTCATTTAATATGCTCGCTTAATGTAGGCTCACATGGAATCAGAGACACAACAATCCCAAGCAGCAGTTTTGATAATGTGATTTACTACTTGCGACTGGGCTTTTGAGGTGGAATTACAGGCGGCAAATCTATTTTTAAAGGGGCGCACTCATAATTGGTCTTTGGAATTTTGATTCAAAAATGAGCCAGGAGATCAGTCTTTGGAAACGATGGCCTTAAAAGGGAAAGGATGAACTCATTTTGGAAAAGCGAGGCATTCAAGAAACCTAGAAGAATTACACTGGCTGTCTTCTTGGTACCAAAATGGGGGCGGGGGGTGCCTGGACCCCAGAAGAGAATGGAACCAAAGAGGACGACATAAAACGTGTCAATCCCGAAGCAGCTTCACGTAAACCCTCCTTCCAACACTTATTTTCTCTGGGCAGCCTCATAATAACACTTATCTCTGCATCTGAGGCAGAGGGAACTTTCTTCTTTAAGTGGCAGCAACCTAAAGCCACGAGTCCGAGCTGTCACAAATAACTCCCACTCCAGAGCGTGCGATACTCTACCCAAAACATAAAAGCCGAGTGTTTGTTTTGATAACTCTTCACATTTTTTTTTTTCTTCGTCTTTCGCTCTCTAAGTCTGAGAACTTTGGCATTTGACTAATTCACCATGCATTTAAGGCTGGTAGCAATATCGGGAAAGAAATATGATAATCACTTGCTACCACAAAGTATTCTATATACTGTTCTCTTTTTCAGCCCCAGTGCCACATGTGTTGGTTCAATGGAATATTCAATAGACATTTATAGGAAATAAATTGAGAGATGAATGTAAACCATATGGCATCTGGAGGTTTATTTGCAAAGTCCCTGCATCAAAGCTTTCTCCAGATCACACCATATTAGCTATGTTTTTCCAGCCCAGCAGAATCAGGAAGGTAACCGCAGACTTCCTTGATGGAAAACACATGAAAAACAGAGCAAATCTTACTACGTAGCTTGAGTTGCTGGTCAAGGAGCATCCCTTAAAATAATTTTATTACCGGTGTTTTCAGCACATTGTTTAGAGCTGCATTAAAAACATACAACAAGTTGGTTTTGTTTGGGATTTTCTTCAAAATTATAGGACACATTTCTATTTATTTGTGCCAATAAAAATTATATCACCTTACTAGCATTTTACGAAAGTCTCAGGACTATTTCTTTTGGCACGGGCATGTAAAAATAGGTGCCAACCAAAGAGAAATGCTACATTTAAACATAGCATAGATACACGAAAGTACATCAGGATTTTCGCGGCTAGGTACAGAGCACACACGCATTCGAATATACTCACACACACAAAATCCCAGCCAACTAAGCTTTGGAGAATCACATTATTATAAGTAATAGTTAAAAAACATTGATTGGACAGAATGAGAAATGGTCCTCAAACTTAATTTATATATAAAAAAATTTCCTCAACCTTGAATGCTCTCTGCTTTGTGCAGTTGGTTATGGCTAGCATTCCATCTGATCTCAAATTAATTCTCATGCAGCCTGTTATATAAATCATTATGAAATGTCAAAAGCTTGTACATATATTTTTTTTAAGTTTTCACTTACTTTCCAAATAGTTTCCATTTTTCAGTGTCATAGACTTTTCAGCCACTCAGTCGATTTTAATGATTTTTTATCCCTCTAAATGTTTCCCTCATTTATAGCCCATTTGTGCACGCATATGCGCATACGCGCCCATGTTATGCTGTGGGATATAGGTGATGTGCACAGTGGTAATCTGAAAGTTTCTTCATTCTTTGGTTCAAAATGAATGGTCAAATGAGCAGCCCAGTGAAAGAATGAGATGTTGCTATTGAAATCTGCCCTTCATAAATAAATATTAAAGATTCCAACAATAGCCAATTGACTCCCTGCCCTGGGCCGCCCATACTTTCCATTTTACAACAGTTGCTAAGGAAAATGGTCCCTGAAACTTTTTGGCAATTACTCAATTACCCATCTCAATGAAGTTCTCCTCCCTTTACAGGTTAAGCTTCGAAATTTATGGCAGTAAGTTAATGCCACTTGCAACTTAAAAAAGGGGGGTATGTGAGCAACATCACTTAAAAAATATGTGGCTAACTGCTGGAAGCTATTAAAAACCAAATAAACAAAAGAGATTACACTTCAAAGAAATGTCAACAGTTTTTCCTCTCTCAGAACAGACGAGTTTTCTTTACTTATATCCACATCCACATCTGGAAAATGCTTATGGCTTTATACATCTTTTATGGTAAAATGAATTTATTGAGTTTTAAAATTTTCGTGATGGATTAATGCAATCTTCATAAAAGGTAAACCCACACCCTAGTAAAAAATCTGTCTTAAGAGTGAGGAATGATTTCAATAATAACTGATAGCCCAATGTTAATTTCAAGGAGCAAAATAATTTTGAGAAAGCATTTGGTTAACCAGATTTTTAGAAAAATATATTGCTACATGGAAATGAAAATGCAGTATCTTGCTCCTTACGACCTATCTTTAGGTTGGTACAATTAATTCTTAAGTTAAGGGGGAAATAAAAGCTGCGACGTGCAAAGCCAACTCCAAGCTTAACTGAATATACTTACTCCAATTAACTAACAAAAGAATTCAAGAACACACTAAATTTACTGATAGCAAGATCACCAAGGGAAGATTTCAAAACAGTTAATAGATTTCTACAGTTCCTCACAAAGTTATATAGCACTGCTTTTGTGTATTTAAGAGGCGAGAATTAATTTCTCACACAGAAATACGTAGCCTGTTCTGGATGTCCAAACAACTGACTTCATATGCTACACAATGTTCTCTCGTGGCCCCAAAATGACAGCATTCATTTGATTTTGTTTTACAATTAACTGGGTAGTAGCAACTTGCTCTCTGTACAAGCTTGCCAAAGAAAATACCACCTTTGGTATCCAACCAAACATCCACATGTGGACAAGTGACTTAAATTTAATAATTTATAGTTTTGATGGGGAGGGGATTAAAAAAAAAAAGACTTGAAATATGGGAGAGGTGTCATCTTTATAAGTCAGGCCAAGAATTAAGGGGAGGGGGGAAACCCCAACCAGAAGAATGTTTAAAATGGAACAGCATAATTTGGACATAAAGTAAGTGGTCTGCAGTCAATAAAAAAGAGAAAGAAAAAGAAAAATAAACTCCACCAAGCCGGCTGCAGAATAGGAAAGTAGATCTATTTTGTTTATTTATAAGCGAGTAGCAAGTAGATTCTTTCGCACTAACTAAACCAGACAGTAATTATAAACACAGGTTGGTTAAATTCCGTGCACCCTACGAAAGGAAACAAGCTTCTTTCTTTTCCAAACATTGTCATTTGTTTATTGAGCCTCTTTGGGGCTTGGTTTCATTTAAAACCATGTAAGCACACATCTGTTACCCCCAAACAATGTCAACCTTTTAAAGCCAAACCTGCATACTTATTATACAAAAATTTGCAAGTAACCTGACAGCAATTTTTGAAGTAGCCAGTTAGCATACTGAGTAAAGAATTTGGATTATTTTTGTTCCATTACAGAAAAACCTTACATTAGAGTGTAATCATACAGGAAGCAAACAGTCGCCGCCTCAGTAGTTTTGGATAATTAGTTACCTAAATTTTCCGAGGTGAATTCAATGTACTTAGACTGAGGAACATTATTGCTTATATTCTGAAAGACCACAATACAATCTTGGTTAACAATGAAATTATAAATATTGGAGTAAAACGTCATTTTAGAAATCATTAGGTTTTATCAGTACAGTACCACTGAGTCCCTCGTTTAAGGAACTGTTTTATTAAAAAAAAAAAACCGGGGGCCTGTGATATTGCTTATATTAGCTCATGTCAGATATCAGATTTCAAAAAACTTTAACACAGTAGACACTATTAAAACATCATTATTAGAGTTGTCATGCTTGGGTGGTTTGAACTAAAGTGAATTTCATGTATTTGCTGGGAGACAGCAATAATAAATCCTGGAGTCTGCATTTCTAAGCAGTGACCTAGAGTCCTAGGGAACCGGCTTAATGAACAGACAGGACAAATGGAGAAGTGAAGTGGGTGGGGGGCCTCGTGGGGAGGGACAGAATCTGATTAAAGTTCACCGGGAAATACAGACATGGCACCCAACCCCCGCCACCTCCCCCCCCACCCCAAGCTACCATTCTGAACAGGACAATCTCGGTCTACTGTGATTTCTCTGCTACTCATGCACTCCACATAAGCCAAGAGAGGTCCCCAAGTCTTGTGTTGCCTACACTCCTTCCCTCGGAGGTGGCAGACCTATCTAATGGATCACCTAACTCTGGGTGTGGATGGAGAGCCATGGTGTTTCAGCCCAACGCACCAGTCAGCCACTTTTAATCCATCCACCCGCCAGCGAGGCAGGAGACCATACAGGAGCTCTGACAGAGCAAGCGGAGTATCCCTAACACCTTGCACACTGCTTGGCACATAGTGGGAGCTAAATAAATGTTTGTTCAGGAAATGATGAGAGTTGGGAGTAGGAAGTCTGAAGTGACTTCCCATTGTTGATCAAACGAAGTCCAAGGCAATCTGTGTCACCTTCCAAAAGCGAAACCAGGCTATCATTTTAAACCTGTCTTTGGCTCCTGGACCTCATTTCCGCTCTCTGCCTACATTCTCTGCGACCTTATTTTTGCGCTATGCCTAAATTCTTGTTGCTCCATGAATAGGCTATCAGCTCCCATTCAGGCCTTCTGTCGAACCACCCTCCTTTCTGTTCAGTTCTGCCTGGCCAATTCCCTTCTCTACTCGACAAACACCGACTTGTCTTTTGAGACACAATTCAAATGTTACCTCCTCTGTAAAGCATTCCCTAAATCCCTCAATGAACTAACAGCTTCTCAGCACATTTATCTTCAACACCGCATTTTTGAACTGACGTCGGTTTCTTGCACTGGCCTTTGAGTTTCTACCGCTTTGCTACCCTGTACATCCTTGCACTTAATACATAGGAACCATTCAAATATTTGTTGATGAGTATATAAATCTAATCCCCAAATTATACTTTTTCTAAGGCTATTTTTCCTTTGCTTTACTGAAGTTGTTAAATGTTAAAGTACTCTTTACTGGTTTTCAACTTACAAAAATAATACATGCCTAGGGTATGAAGTGTAACGAAAGCTAATTAAGATTCCTTCATTCCCATTCAGTCCTGCTCCCTGATATAACCAAGAGTAACAACGTAGTATACATCCTCCCCTTTCTTTTTACTTATGTGAATATATTTAAAATCATGTTTAGCGGTGGCTGACAAACTTTTCCGTGAAGGTCTGGGTAGCAAGTATCTTAGACTTAGCTGGTCACAGGGTTTTCATCACAGCTTCTCAGTTCTGCCCAAGTATTGAGAAAGCAACTATAAAAAACACATAAATCGGTGTGGATGCACACCAAAAAGCTTAATTTACCAAGATGGGCATCCAGTTGGATGCGCCCTACAGGCCATAGCCTGCTGACCTAAGATTGAATATATATGGGTATGTGTCTACCTACACGCATGCAGGTTTTATCTGTTCCTCTGCTTTTGCACATAGCATCACGCTGTACAAATTACCCAGAAATTTATTATAAACTCTGTTATCTTCCAATAGGTTACTGGATCGAAATAGAATTCTTTTCGTCTACTTTCATATATACCTAAGGCATATATACACAATGTACACAGGCCAGAGTTTTTTAATGTTTATTTGCTTTGAGAGTGTGAGAGAGAAAAAGAGAGAGAGAGAGAGAGAGAGAGAGAGAGAGCGCGCATTGGGGGTGAGGGCAGAGAGAGAGAATCCCAGGCAGGGATTCTGATGTGGGGCTCCATCTCAAGACCACAAGATCGAGAGTCAGATGCTTAACCAACTGAGGCACCCAAGTGTCCCACACATGCCACAGGTTTAACTAAATGGGATATATCATACACACTGGTGTGTGTGTGCGTGTGCATATTTTATTTTATTTTTTTTGCTTGCCATGGTCTTAATACACTCCTATGCATTCTTCCTTTCCTCAATGCTCACCTGTCCATACATGAAACACGCATGCTACGAATATTGTCAGCTTTACTAGAACATGACCACATGGAACACCTGTGTTCGGCACCTTACTGTTTTAGCCCATAACACTCTTGGAAACCCTCCCAAGTCAACCGGAGGAACACTGATCCGTACTTTTTAATGAACACATTACATGTTGTGGATGTACCATGAGTATTTTTAACCATTCGTTGGTTCTAGCTTTTTGCCACTGAGAACAACACAGGGATTCTTGTCATTGTACTTCAGATTTGCACCCTGGGGCTTTGATAGCCTTTAGACAGATACTCAGAAATGGGTTCGTTGCCTTGAACCATAGGCACGAGTTATGCTTCACGGATGTCATTCGAATTGTATTTCCCGTGAAAGTATAGGAGATTGCTTTTACTCCGCATCTCAACAAGCGAGTTGTGTTGTTACTTCAAGTAAATTTCTTGGACAATCCATTAGGTGAAGCAGTATCTCTATTGTTTCTTTAAACTTTGAAATACTCATGACCTGGATCATCTTTTCATGGTTGCTGATCATTCAGATTTGCTCTTCTTGAGTTGTCCACTTGCTTTTTCCAAACTGCAGGATTTTATTACCAATAAGCTTGAATCACATTATCTTCAATTATCTTGATGTTTTATCTCTATTGCTTTTAACTCCAGATAATGTGAGCAGCCTGTTTTCTCTCTTGTTTCTTTCTTCCTTTTTTCTTTTTTTGACCCTGGTATCTGGTGTCTCTGTGGACATACCCAGATTACCGTGTCGAAGGCACATCTATTTTAACTATTTTTCATATGGTCTGAGTTCTGTAGTATTTTTCTTTTAAGTAACAATGTTTAATTTCACCACCATTCCAAGTTTTAAAGGTGCACTAGCTGGGATTTCATTCAATGGAAACAGAGCAGGCTCGCCATTAATAACTGTGTACTTAATGAATACTATTTTTACCTTCTCTTTTTTTTAACCTTTGCTTTAACTCTGTAATAGACACTATGCCACGTGCTTTAATGCAATACCTCACTTAATACTCAAAACAGTCCTATGAGGTAGAGGTTTCTATTACCTTCCTTTCCTACGATACATCAGAGGGTAAACAACATATAAACAACATACCCAGGCTTGCCCCGATAGTCTGATTTACTCCAAAAGCTTAGCTCCCAACACTGTTATCCTACTAAATTTAAGATGTTCAACAGACAGAAAACATGAACACATGTTAAGTGTTTGTTGGATAATTTTGGGCATCTCCTAAACTCTCCCTTGGATACTCTATCTAATTAATCCACATTCAATTTGAAAGGAAACTTTTTGTCAATCCAGATCTTAAGAGGTTAGTCTGTAACTGAAAATGTTCAGTTAAGTCATTGTCAGGAAGCAACATACTATAGTTAAAAAGAAGGGGGAGAAAGCACTGTATTTGGAATGAGAAAAACTGAACTTGGGTCCTGACTGAACCAGCCATGAGCCATGGGATCTTGAGCTTTCCCTTTATTCCCCTGATCCTCATCTGTAAAATAGGGACATCATGTTTTGGAACCCACGCCACTGGGTTTTTAAGAAGCCCCAACAGGATGAAGTATAAGGAAGCCCCCTTTTTTCTTCAAGATTTATCGATTGCTTATATTTTGCGTATTTGCATTGTATTTTTGATGAATTCTTTTGAATTAGAGACACTGCGTTTTCGTTTTCATCTCACGTACATCAGAATATATCCCTTAAAAATAAGGACAAGAGGAAGCGCATTTTAAACTCAAAAGCATGATGAAGAACCTAAGGTATTGTGATTATCATCACCACATATAAGCCGTTTGGAGGAACACACTTCTGCCTGCATTACCGAATTCCACCTGTATCATGAAGGCACCGCAAGGCGCAAAGTCTGCTTCAACGCGGCTAAGGAGCTTCAGCAACAACAACAACAACAAAAAATCCAGACTACTTATATAATCACCATCTATTCTTTTCATCTAATGGCTGTGAAAAGAGCCAATTATATTTCTCAATTATATTTTTGAAGCCGGGCACCGTATTCAAAGCAGGACACCGCTCAAGAATTCAAGTTACTACGCATTTCTGTCCATCCTTAACAAACACAGCTGAGGGAATTTGAAGGAAGCACGAGTCCAGGTTCTGCCACTTAGAACCTCTGAAGAAATGAACTAAAATTTACACTCCTGGACCTCAGGGGGTGGGAGGAGTCCTGCCACATTCTTTGACTGTGTCCCGTGTAAGCCCACGGCACCTAGGGACAGCCCCGTGCTCCCTGAAGGGGCTCAACAAACATTTCTTGATGAGACAAACACCTGCTGTATTTAAATATGAGATGAAGTCAGAGCGTAAATGAATCTAAGAATAAACTGGGTGTGTATGGGCACACAGCTACTATTAGCTTTATGGGAAATTACATTCCTGCTATTATTATGATTATCATTCTAATGACAAAGGACTACACACTGAGAAAGAGAAAATTATAAAGAAGAAAGGAATAAATCAGTCAAAGAGGAGCGTGAGTTTAAAACACACATATGCCAAAGGCGCGCAAATACAGCAAAAGGGCTCCAATTCTCTAACTGAAGTGATAGCAGGGTGATGAAGGGCGCTGAACACCGTGAGATCACAGGAGGAAATGGCTTGAACCTGTAGGAAGAAGTAGGGCGTCTTCTTCACTAGTCCTTATTCCTTTTCCCTCCCACCCAAATACCTTTGTCCAACACTTTCTATTTAACGGATGCCTTGATGCTTTATTTTGCGTGTGTGTGTGGTGAGTTCCTGTCAATAATGACTATAATCAGATTGATCAAATGTCAGTCGAAGGAGAGAGGCACAAAGGCGTGCCCAGGGGCAGAAAAGAAAGAACAGAAAGCATGACGTGAAAAGCTGGTGGTCACAAAGAACTGAAGTTACAAGTTGTACTGGGGTAGACTTCGCTTAGGAAATCCATGAGAAGCTGGACTTTGAGTCCATGAGACCACCTTCTCGTGCTAGGCAGTCACTGTTTTAACAAATAATCTTGACCAAGAACCTCTTTCACGCGAATGATTTGCGAACACCACTTGATGGAGGACGCTATGAAATTTTTCCAATACCTTGCTCTTGGCGAGTAAGCATTCAGGGCAAATGTCTGAATTCCAATGCCGTGGGGAATCTACCTAGAATGCCGTGTTACCATTTGGACTTTCCTGGAGAGGGTTCATCTTTGTAGGAATGACAATCACTTGGAAACAGCACTTGGGGGAAAAACAAAATTACCTATTTTCTTGCAGTTGAAATGGCTCCTCAGTCAGTGAGGACGATGCTTCCAGAAAGAACTTCTCAGGGTGGGAGTCTGATGGGGTTTAGCAGGCCACCACTTCTCCAGGCCTGCTCTGACCCTTCTGTGTTAGGACGGGCAGGCAGAACCAAACAAAACGTCAGCTCAGCGGTTGAGGACCTCAGTAGGGCCTTAGGCGGTGGGATAAGGGATAAGAAAACAGACAGAGGCACGGGGAAATCTAGGGCCTCTTATGTTTAAATGCCCAAATGTTTACCAGCTGACCTTCCCCTTTACTGCGGTCCTGGAAGAAAGGTGCATACAATAAAGTTCAAACCAATCAACTGCTTTCAGCTGTTCTTGTGCAATGAATTTTTAAACATTTGGTCATTAAGCCCAATATATATGCAGGTCAGTTTTTGAACAGGATGGGAACAGTCTGGGAGCAGATGCCATGGTACTGCCTTGTGGAAAGGGGATAGTAAAGAAGCACAGAGGATATTTATATGGCTCCGCCCATCAGGTTCAATTTCTCCCAGTTCTTTTACCTCCCAGCCACCTCTATACATTGCTTCAATGACCAGGAATCGTTATGAACTTCTGTTGTCACTTCTTTGCATTAATTGAACGGCAGCCTGAAGACCGCGGAGAGAAGGACCTCTCTGGGTTCGTTTTCTCGTAAACTGGACCTTCCACGAATAGTCTGAAGGTGATGTAGCTGAAAATTGGCCTCGTGTGTTTGATTGGTGAATGGCACACTGATTTGTTAGTTGCTGAGCAGTCCGTGCCAGATTCCTCAACTTATTTTTGAACATCAATGAGCTGAAAGCTTTCAGTGGTAAAGAATTTAAATCACTTAACCATTTTCCTTTGCTGCATTCTGGCGGCCATATGTATGGGGGTAGCTTTAATGCTGATATCCTGGGGGTCAAATACAAGATTGTATTGAAGATGGGAAAATAATAAGACACAGTATCCTACAAATCAGTTGAAAAGGTTATGTTTGTCAGCTCAGACCAGCAACCTAGTTCAAATGACTGCATTCCTCATAAGGACCTTCTAACCACAACGCTCACCGAAGTTTCTAATATGCATTGCCCTCCCTCCTCCACCCCCCCCCCCCCCCCCCCCCCCCCCCCCCGCAACAAGACAGGATGGGGAAGTTGCTGTAGTTCATGTTTTAGATTAGGACATATATAAAATCTCATCTAGGAGTTACCCTAACAAATAAAACTCCAATTTGGCTAGGTATGTTTGGACGGTGGAAAAACAACCAACCACAGCTTGCTGATAAAATAAAGGGAAGTGGTGGTGAGGGAAAAGGTACCAAACGCGCTTTATAAGGCACAGCTGGTTATGTATGGGGCCTTTTGTATGACTACAGCAGCTGGCAGTTAGGTTTACATATTATTTGAATAGCCAGTAATCTCCATATTGTCAAAACTGTACCAAAGCAATAAAGCCAAGGCATTACACCCTCTTCCTTTTCTTGTGGTGGCAAAAGTCTATACTCCTTACAGACTCTTAGGGGCACAGACATTTTTTCATCAGTAGATAGTTAATACAAAGATCATTTCTAGAGTTCAGTCTTAGAGTACTCAACCCTGAAGATTTTTATTAAAACAGGGGAACACATTTTACTAGAGGAAAACCATGATCGGTTGCCACCTTTGTAGAAAAATTATGGGAAGGGAGAGAATTGTTGAAGCGACAATCTTAAGCCACCAAAGGGCTAAAAATTGTTGAAGCGTTGATAGTATGTAGAGGAATTTGTATGGATTTGAATATCAAAGTTTGCCCTGAAAACTCAAGGAGAACTGGTAAACCAACAGCCATAGGACAATCTACTTTATTTTTTAAGCTTTTTAAAAAATGTTTACTTATTTATTTTGAGAGGGAGCGAGCGTGAGCAGGGGAGGGGCAGAGTGAGAGAAGGAGAGAGAGAATCCCAAACAGCGTTGACGCTGTCAGCCCAGAGCCCGATGCAGGGTTCCAACTCACAAACCTTGAGATCATGACCTGAGCTGAAATCAAGAGTCGGATGCTTAACCGCCTGAGCCATCCAGACGCCCTAACAATCCACTTTAGATACAGGAAGGTTCATTTTGGAGTTCCCATTTGGGGGGAAGCCAATAACCTAAAAAGTCCATAGGCAAAAACACTGAGGGGTCTCTGGGTTCTTCTTAGAACAGAAATCGATATGCATGACGGGGCGCCTGGGTGGCTTAGTCAGTTAAGTGTCTGACTTCAGCTGAGGTCATTATCTCACGGTTCGTGGATTTGAGCCCCATGTCAGGCTCTGGGCTAACAGCCGGAGCACTGAGCCTGCTTCAGATTCTATGTCTCCCTCTCTTTCTGCCCCTACCCTGACACACCCCCCACCTCAAAAATCAATAAGTATTAAAAAAAAAAAAAAAAGAAAGAAATCTACATGTATGAGAAAAGTAAGAGTCCTTTGACCACGAAAGAGAGGTTTGCAGATTTAAGACCTAAATTTTTAAGGGATGAGATTATACCACTGTTCTCCCTCCACTTATGTAGAGTATGACTGCGGTTCATTACTGATAGAGAGAAAGGAGGGAATGAAGAAGAAAAGGCAACAGAATCAGCAAGGGGAAATTTCAGGGTCTTTACTAGAACTTCATAAATACGAGGAGATAAGCCGAGAAAAATCATCAGGCCAGCTCACGTCTCCTCAGAATAAAAATATTTTCCCCAAATCATGACTCTCTTTCTGACATATTATAGAAGCAAATGCGACTCGTTTTAATAGCGATTACCTGACAAACACCTTTCAAAATCTAGATACACAGATTTAATTTAAAAAAAAACTCTATGCCATGCCACCAGGAAAGTTTATTTTTAATAGCCGATTTTTATGTGTCACAAAAAAAAACAATGGTTTGTGCTCCCTCTGTTGGCTTTTCAGGAGCAGTTAATTCATAAATCCTGTTCCTGGAGGGACCTTGCCAAAGCTGGACGCTCCCACAGCTGTGGCAAGGGACGATCTAAGTCCTTCTCCTTGAACACAAAGTCATTCTGATTTCATTCCGAGCAAATAACACAGAAAGAGAAAATATTTGGTAATGGGACAGAGCCACATCACAACTAGAAATGACTGTGGGTGCCCCTAAACTATCAGGTCAGAGGTAGGTTTTTTGTGTGTGTGTAAAAAAAATGTATAAAAAATAATTCTTTTAATCATTTGAGTCAGTGAGGAAACATCTTCAGGGAGTAATTTTCTGTTTATTTTCGTAATTGTTTTTGTCCCTCTAAGAGATGTAGGTGTAACGTCATTAACAGAGAATACTAAAGTGAGAACCGGTTCATTTTCGCACTCTGGTGAGGGTAAGTTAAAGAGGAAAAAGACTAGAGTTTCACTTAATTTAACTTATCTTCCTACTAAAAGGAGAAAAGTAAGTCGGAGATCAAAATTATTACACGTAATAATAATACCACTCACCTTCGTGGAGCCTGGCAAAGCCTCCTGAGTCTCTTAATTTACTGGGAAAAACCTGTTTATGATGAGCATTAGTCTCCAGGGTTTTAATTTTTTCCAGTTAAAGTCTACTTATGGTGTCTCAGGCTTTAACGGCTAGATTATTTACTCTCAGAATTTCAAAACTCAAGTATGTCAACGTGCTTCCCCAGCTTTAGTGATCACACAAAACCCACCCTGGGGGTATTGTTGAAGTGTCCCTTCTGTCTCCATAGGTCCAGGGTGGGACCTGAGATTTTGCATGTCTAATGAGCTCTCAGGTGCAGCTGCTGCCTGGGGTTCCACATAAAAGATGGAGCCCCACCCATGAGATTCTAATTCTCCAGGCATTGGGAGGGGCTGGGAAGAAGATTGAACCCTAACAGCCCCAAGTGATTTTGATAATCAGGTAAACTCCCAAAACCTATTCTATTGAATAGGATGTACACGTAGCTTGCTACCTTAGGGTGTAGTGTTGTATAGGGAGGTTATAGCTTACAGATTATACTGTGTTACTCACCAAATGCAATAACACTTTGTATTCTTCAAAGACTATACCTACCATGGGGAAAACCCCTCTTTTTGCTTTTGTTTTGATTTTTTTTTTAAATATATTTTTGAGAGAGAGAGCGTGAGATGGGGAGGGCAGAGAGAGAGAAGCGGACAGAGGATCCGAAGTGGGGTCTGCAATGAAAGCAGTGAGTCCGATGCGGGAATCAAAGTCATGAGTCACGAGATCATGACCTGAGCCAAAGGCAGATACTCAACCGGCTGAGCCACCCAGGCGCCCCTGCTTTTGTTCTTAAAATACTGATTTCCTTTCGGCTAGCTAGCGAGTGGTCAGAATTTCTTTGAAGCTGTGCCTGTCTCCTGGAGCAGTGCCTGACGTGGCGATTTGACATGTGGCATTCAAAAAATTTTTCGTGTCCATGTGGTATGTTTTCAAAACGCTGACTATTGAGCAAACATCCCCTTCACCTTGCTTTTTGTCGGATTTCAATCTGATAGTTGTGACTCTTGCAATCACGTGGATGGTGTGTTAAAGATGTGGTTATGTGTTTGGTGCTCTGTCCGAGCTAGAACCATCCAACCAGAACCCAGGTCGGAAAGTCATTTGCGGAGGCATCAACTGAGGCAAGAAGTCACGAAATGCTTGTCTGACTTCCCCGCCAACAAGCCCTGTCTGCATATGCACCCAAGGCAAAGCAGGTGCTGACCTCTCGGCTCATGGACACTTCCAGTTTGTGTGCTCTCTTCTCTTTCCTGAATCTAGCTTTGGACTCGGTGATACTAAGTAAGGTTGCCTCTTGCTTAGACACACACGAACCAAACTTCACCGCAGAAGGGGCACTGCAGGCAAATTAGAGACAGATTGGATGTTCCTTTTGAAAAGAATCCAAACGTCTATTCACTATGAGAACAGAACTCCCCCCACCCCTATCCGTGACAATAAGGCTTATTCTCATTGACTAGAAAATTGGACACATTGGAATACTGTACTCACTCCTGACATTCAGCAAACATTCTAACTTATTTTAGACATACAATAAGTATATAGAGTAATATGACAAATACAAGAATATATACCACCTAGGTTAACAAATAAAACATCAATGTAGCCCAAATCCGTGGCGTCCCTCCCCTAGACCATTCTCCCTCTCCCTCCTTGATAAACACTAACATGCAGGACTGCTATTTATCATTTTCTTATATGCCTTTAAGCTATTATTATACATGTGCAGACACTTAAGGAATAAATAATGTTGTTTTGGAGGGTTTTGAACTTTATATACGTATAGTTATCATACTTTACGTACTTCTCTGCAATTTGCTTTTATCACACAATATATTTTTATGTTAAGTGTGGCTCTAGCTCATTTATTTTCATGCTCTATCATATTGTATGATATGAATATACCACAATTCATAAACCCATTCTCTTGCTGATGGACATTTACACTGTTTCCGTTTTTAAAATCTTTGTAACAAGGGGTGCCTGAGTGGCTCAGTAGGTGGAGCGTCTGACTTCGGCTCAGGTCTGATCTCACCCTTTGTGAGTTCAAGCCCTGCTTGGGGCTCTGTGCTCACAGATCAGAGCCTGGAGCCTGCTTGGGATTCTGCATCTCCTTCTCTCTCTGACCTTCCCCCATTGGTCTGTGTCTCTCTCTCTCAAAAAAGAAATAACCATTAAAATTTCTTTTTTAAATCTTTGTAACAAGATTGCCCTGAATATTCTTCAAATTCCTGGTGCAAGTTTACAACGGTTTTCTCGGGCACAGTATCAATTTTACTACATGTTGACCTGGCTGCACTGTCCAGTATAGTAGCCACTTACCACAAGTGGATACTGAACCCTTAAAATGTGGCTAGTCTGAACTGAGATGTAGTGTAAGTGTAAATACACACTGGATTTCAGAGACAGTGTGAAATAAAGAATGTAAAACGTCTCAATAAATGTTTAGATTGATTTTATGATCAAACGGTAATATTTAGGATATATTGGTTTACATGAAATATATCATTAAAATGAACTTTACCTGTTTTTTTTTTTTTTTACCTTTTTAAAATGTGGCTTCTGAAAACTGGGGACTTGGGGCACCTGGATGGCTCAGTTGGTTAAGCATTCAACTTTAGCTCAGCTCGTGATCTCGCGGTTCATGAGTTCAAGCCCCGCTTCAGGCTCTGGGCTGACAGCTCAGAGCCTGGAGCCTGCCTCAGATTCTGTCTCCCTCTCTCACTGGCCCCACCCCTGTTCATGTTCTCTCTCTCTCTCTCTCTCTCTCTCTCTCTCAAAAAATAAATAAAAATTAAAAAAAAAAACAAACAAAAAAGCCCAAAACTGGGACTCACATCTGTGGTTCATGTTTTATTTTTATTGGTCACTGCTGACTCAAATCATCTTTAAGGTATTTATACCAATTTAGTCTCTCACCAGTGATCTGTAAGAATGCTCTTATATGCTTACATGGTTTTATTAAACCCTCATATTTGCCATTTCAGCTGTGAAATAACATCTTTGTGGTATGATTTTGCATTTAACTTGTAACTTATGAGGTTGAGAATCAGACCGATTTATTGTCTGTTTTGGTTTCTTCATTGATGTCTCTTGACCATTTTCCTATTGGGCTATTTGTTATTTTCTTATTGATTTAAGGGGTTCTTTATATTCTCATTGTGTATGTCTTGAAAAGTTTTCTTTTCCATGGTCTCTCAATATATAGAAATGTTTAATCTAATGCATCCATTTATTGACTTTCAGAACCTGAGCTTCTCAGTAGATAGCATTTTGAAAAGTTTTAGGAGGAGCAAGGAATTTTAAATTTGTTTTATTTATTTATTATTTTAAATGTTTATTTATAGAGAGAGAGAGAGAGAGAGGGAGGGAGGGGTTGAGGGAGAGAGAGAGAACCCCAGGCAGGATATGCCAGGTCCACACAGAGTCCTATATGGGGCTTGGTCTCATGAACACTGAGATCATGACCTGAGCTGAAATCAAGAGTCAGATGCCTGACTGACTGAGCCACCCAGGTGCCCCTTAAATCTGTTTCAATAACTGCTTTATCCCCAGCACCTAAAACAGGACTTGGTATGAATGGGCACCCAACAAGTATTTGTTGAATGAAATTATGTCCCCTTTCTGTGGTTTTCCAGAGTCCATATCATGCTTTTGTCATTAGCTTCCTTGCTCAGGATCTAGAATATCTTTCCTGTTTAGCTTAATGCACCTTGCTTTCATTCCCTCTGAAGCTCATGGTCATCAGATCTTTAACTCTACTGATAATTTGTACTTACATGGTGTTTGTCAAAGTGGATTGCTGGCAATACAATTCCAGAGGATGTTAAAAACGTTATGTGAAAACTAGATGATCATAGACAAAGGGTTTGTGAACAAAGTCGGGCAATCTTTTGATGTTACAGGACGTTGGAACCTTTGACATGTTAATATCATCGTGAACATCTAACACATCTAACACAGTGGGGTAGGTATGGGTTAGAGCATCTTCCAAACCTATTTTACCAAAAGCAGTCTTGTCTAAAAAAATGTTTTTGTGCATCTCTGTCTCCAAAGAATACACTTTTTAAAAAGTCATGCATAGACCCACGGGAGGACTGAACTAATGCCGAGATTGTGATTGCACACAAAGCAAAATGTTGAATGGGGTCAATATTTTGGACCCACTGAGTATGAAACTCACGCATATTTAACTCACATACCTGAAGCTTTCTGTGTGAGTTGTTTCCTGAAAATGTTTAAATCCCTCCTCCTTCACAATGTCTGAACAAGCACACCGCCCACATTAGGAAGTGCACTTTAAATTCACGTAATGAATAGAAGGTCCTAAAAGTTAGCACTTTTTTCAAGTTAGGGAGAATATTTTTGAAATAAATGCTTTCTAAAATGAAATATTTCTGTGCCCGTGGAGATTTCTCTTGCACAACAACTTAGGATAGAAAAACATTCTCGGTCCTTTTTTTGTATTTTTTTCTCTTTTATTTTAAATTTAGCATTTGTATTGAGAAAATATGTTCTCTTTTAACACTATACGAATTAGTTCTGTGAGCATTAGAACTTGGTGTAGGATAGGCAGAAAAGCATGTTATGTGTTTGCAAACAGTGGGAAGAAAGTGGTAAGTGTATAAAATTCTATTTCATTTGTTTCTGATTTTAGGCTGCTAAGTCTTTCAATTTGGAGGGTAGTTAGAGACCATATGATAACAAACAAAAACAAAGACAAAAATAAACACCTGATCCACAAGAAGGGATATCAGGTTGGTAAACAAATTTGGAACACAGGTTGGCAATATCTATGAAGAATGGACATTTCTTTAGGTCTAGTCTTTTCCATTTCTTGGTAGCTAACCTGGAGAAAAAAGAAATCACTGATACACATATTCAGAACTAGTCACTAAAATATTCTTTGAAAAGTGAAAAATAGAAAAATTATAGATCACTTAAATGTTGGTTATTAGTAGAATACCACAAAAACATTGGCTTAGGATATGGAATAATACAGACTGGTTAAAAAAGAATTACAACTCTATCTAATGATACGGAGAGATCACCAATATATATGTGAGTGGAAAAAGCAAGTTGTACAAAAAAGCATATAAAATAATCCTATTTTGTTTTAAAAACACAAAAGCCAAAAAACAAAAATAAAACCACAAAAGCTGTGTATTTATTTCTACATCGGATCTAATTGTGGTAAATATATACAGCATGAAAAAAAATAGTTCTAGCTGATGAGGGTAACTAAATTGAAAAAGATGGTCAAGGGAGATGCATAAAATGATTTCTTCTTGTATTGCCTGTGTGATTACACATTAATGAACAGAATTTAAAGAGACATGTTCTTTCAATTTCTCTTTAACCTTTTTACACATTTAACTGCACCACATCTCAAATTTTGTAAAAACAACTCATGTTACTGATCTTTGCTATCTAAAAAAAGGCCTAACTGATAATTTGCTGCTTACCATTTGGACTTGCATTCTCATATTATTTTAAAGAGTATTTCTTGAAGGAGGAATGAGGGACGAACTGGAGGAGAAAAGCCCTTTTCTCCTTGCGATAGCGAGAGTAACTTTTGAAGATTCTCCACTTGACAATTTGTCTTCAGGACAGGACATGCAGAAACATATTTGCCAACAACAAAGCCAGTTCTGACTTTGAGAAACAGAGAAAAATAAAAGCAGTTCTCAGTGAAATTCCTTTGAAGACCTATGCTGTCCATTGTCTACATTCTCCCTCTGGAAAGGAATCAGCAAATATGTATGCGGTGGCTGCACCCCCAAACTGGGCACTAGATTAAAAACATGCCAAAGCAAAGGCACTAGATGCATGCCAAGATCCGAATCTCTCGGGCTGTAAAAACAGGTCGAGAGGTCTGCTCAGTTGAAACCTGCAATTGGGTATTAGGGAGAGCAGAGCTGTGTTCTGGGGGGTGGAATTTATGAACCTCTTCGAACATCATAAGTTTGAAATTTCCAGACAAAATTGAGCCTCGTACGGTTCCATTTATCACACTTTCCATTTCAGGCCGGCTGAGAGGGAGGGAATTTAAGTGACAGCTGGCTCACCCTCACCCCCAGGCCACCTGATGAAATTGTGGAGCAGAGCCTGCCTGGCACGTAGGAAGCGTAGGAAGCGGACGAGAGGAAGGGGACTGGCAGGGGAGGGGGCCGAACGTGGTGGCGGCGGCACCAACCCAGAGGAGCACCTGATGGCAGGGGAGGCAGGGACTAGGGGTCCGGCAGGAAGACCTGAGGACAAGCATGGGAAGAAGACTTGCAACCGAGGCCTCTCACCAAGAGGAGGATAAAAGAGGATGAATCAGAAGGGCAGGGAGTTAAAAATAGCCCAGCTGTTCAAGTAAGTAGAGTCGTTGAAATAGAGGGGGATGTTGATTTAGAAAAGTAATCAGTCAGAGAAGCCTGAACAACAAAAGAAACACAGAAAGGTACTGCCTGCAGGAAGAAAGTCTCCAGTGCATTTTTATTACTGCTTTTAAAATGGAGAGAACTGTAAAGGTGGGTGGAATTATTTCAGCGTCTCTAAACGTGTGGCTACCTGCCTCCCTGTGGCCAGGATGTTTGCTTGGACGCCTATCAGCTCTTATTTCCTTAGAAAGTTGGAGAGTTCACTTATCCACTCCCATCAGAGGTGTGGAAACCATTCCTGGATTCCCTGGGCAAGAAAAAGTGACAAAGAGTAAGAAAGTTCCAGTTTAGCAATTCATGGCATTTCTTCCCCCTTCTGTTTTATTTCAGGCTACTATTTCTCTCTGCTTTGAGTTTCTGTTAAAAACACTAAATATTTGTGGTGTGTTTTTGTTGTAGTTTTCAAGATCTCCCCCACCCCTGCCCCAAATTTACCTTTGGGAAGAACAGATCATAGACTCCTAGAAATTCAAAACTGCTTTGGGTTAATCCAAGGCATTTTTCGTTTTTCTTTTTTCTTTTTTTGAGGGGGTCACTTGAGACACATCAGAAGGACCAGTTTGTTTTGGAAACACATTTAGCGGAATTTTTTTTTTTTTTTTTTTTTTTTTAAGCCGTGAATACGTCTGTGTTGGTCATAAAAGCAAAGAGCAGATTTTGCCAACGAAAGAGGCCCTCATCCCCCAAATGAAAGTGTTGTGCATACAAACAATATGATGCTGGACCTAAAGAAAACTAGTCATGAATCAATGACAGCGAATTCCATTGATAGCTACCCTTTCGATTTACAGGTGGTAAAAAACCTTGCCCTTGAAATCAACTGTGGTGCTTTCTCCTCACAGACTCACAGAGATATCAGTCATTCTGCGAAATGAAAGTTGATACTTTGATAAGCAATTAACATGTGCTTCTTTCAGACAGAGCCAAATGTTTCATCAGATTTTTAGATAACGGCATTTCAAGCCTTTCATTGAAACACACATGTAGCGTATCAGAAAAGGTCCCATTTGAAGCTATTGCTGAGATTACAAAGGAAAAACATCTCTCTCTCCAGCAAAGCCCTAACAATTGGCCTTTTTTCACGTGAGCTTTTGCACTAAAACTCCAGGCCACAGTCAACAAGAAGTAACGTCTCCTGAGAATGCCCAAGTTTAAGTGATATCTGTTGGTTCAGGTGGTCATGCGGAGCTGTGAGTTGTTTTCAAGTGCATCAGAGAGATTGCCTGCTACCAAGGAAGTGAAAAAAGAAACTGGCTCAAGAGTGCAATTGATTTGAAAATAACTTAACAATCTGAACCACATTATAGACTGTGGCTAACCCATTGTTCTCTGAGATTCAGAGAGGGAGACAATAAAATGAGATGTTCCTTTGGAATTGACTGTGCTGATCCAGCACTTTCCTTGGCTCCCGACCAAGAGCATCAAATCTGTACTTTAAAAATGTAAGAGGCAATACTCTGATTGGACGGGATGCCATAAGATACTCCGATGGCTTACACTTCACTTGGGATCGACTGGAAAATGTGTGCTGGAAATCTCTTTCACAACTACAGAATTTCACTTCCAATGCAAAAATATCTTGCACGCTAAAAGAGAAGTAACACCACTCCAGAGAAAAGCATTGGCTGTCTCCCAGATTAATATGGGGTTATGGTCCATGATTGGGTTAGATGAGGTAAAAATTTCCCACCACTCTTCCAGATATACAGGAAATTGTTGTGCTTGAAATAGATTTGGGCTAAGTAACTAATTAAAAGAATTTGGATCAAGAAATGTGACATGGAATGTGATGTGGATATTTCCAGTTCTTATTCAGGAAACCTTATTGCAAAAAGGTTGAAAGATAATTGAGAAAATAATTTATATGGTGGTGAGAGTTATTTGTGTGAAGATAAAATACAGAGTCCTTTTCATTGAGATGGGGAAGCTGCCAAATAGCTCTTGGTGATAATTCTATGCACAAAATTTTCATAGTGGGCTTCAATACCTTGCCAGATGAAAGCTTTTGCTCAGTTTAAAGTTGGAAAAGAGATTTGAGTCTCCACCAAGGATAATGTGTTAAGCTTGGTAATTAAAGACTGTTTTTCATAAATAATGCCAAAAGCACATTGGGAACAGTGGGCTCATATATTACTGTACTTTAAAGAAATCAAGGACCTAATAACATTCCCGACAGGATCGCACACACACGCACGCACACATACAAACACATACACGCGCGTCCACCAACATCAGGACATGAAATGAGATTCCCTAGTTTTTCTAACAAAATATTGTTAAATAATAATAAAGGAGAGTATGCCTGTCAATAATGACAGGTTTAAAACATATGATAAAATCCTTCAGTTCCAGAACCCAGTGCTACTCAAAATGTGGTCCATGGTCCGGTGCTGGTCCATGACCAGACCGTGAGCTAAATAGTACAGAAATTGAGAGTAAGCATTTAGAAACCGTTATAGCAATAAGACAGTGACTGTTGAGTGTCACCATTTAAAAATGAGCTTGCATTTTCTATTTCCTTATTATTTCAATTTCCTATTTCAAATCTGTGGTATTTTATAAATGCACTGGTTCACAGCATTTAATGGTTCACAGCATTAAAAAATACTCTTCACAATTTGAGAAACCCCGACATTAACTATACTTTGAAGAATCTCAATGCCTATTACTTGAATGCAAGTTATCTTTCCTGTTTTAAGAAGGTATAAGATTTATCCTTCATTTCAGGAGGAAAGCCAGACACACATTTGAATCTGGCCAATGTTGCCCTTACCAATCTTATGGCTCTCTCCCCCTCATGTATTCTAATCCCATGCCCTTCTCTCTGTCCCTCACCCGTACCGAGATCCTTCCAGACTTTGAGTCTTTACCCTTATTCTTCCCTGGAATGCATTTCCTTCTCTTCCTCCAACAAGTTTATCTTTGCGATGAATGCCTTAGCTTAAATGTCACCTCTTTAGGCTGAGGCTTCCATAATTCTAAGAGACAAATAAAGTCCTTCCAAGACACCCTTAATTATTCTTTTCATGCCACTCTCATGGCTGCTATGTGTTTTTAAATTATTTATTATCTATTTTTCCATAGTAGACGGTTGACTCAATAAGAGCCAGAAACTTGCCTATTTTTTTTTTTCACCGCTGTGTGCCTAAAGCCTAGAGCAATGTATAACACGTTGGCATATGGGTTCATCGAAGGACTGAATAGAAGGTCTGAATATCTATATTCTCTTAATAAAGGGTAAGCCCCTCAAGGATAACTTTTATTTTATTTATTTATGTATTCTTGACATTGTAGCACAGTACTTCGCATAGATGAGCTACTATGAAAAAGTGTCTTGTGAAGAAATTTATGAATAAATCTATGGTCCTAATGGGACCATCTGGCTGGGTGTCCCATGTGCACTAAGACTCGTGTATTTGCAGCTACGTTCATCACCCTCCTCTGTGGGTCTCAGTTTCCATCACCATTCACTGAGGCTCCCAAGCAAGGAAACAGTGCCATACTTGATTCTGTCTCACTCTTGTTCCTGATCATCAGAAGAAAGAAAATTGAAACCAACTTAAAATTCCAATATTTTTTTAATGTCTGATTATATTCTTACTTTTGTTCTTCAGAACTCTTTCTTCCCTTCCTTCCCTCCTTCCCTCCTTTTTTTTTTTCTTTTTGATGTAGGCAGATTTACGATATTTTTCTTTATGACTCATGCTTTTCATGTCTTCTTTAGAAAGTTCTATGTGTTTAGTAGTCCTACATATTTCCTGTAGCAGACCCTGGAACTCGGCCTAGCTACCTCAATTTTTCTTACTAGTTCTCCATGTTCACTTCTCTGCCTGTATGAGCTTTTCTTCCAAAGACTCCCACTTGCAACTTTCCTCAGAGAACTGCCCTGGGGTTATTGGAGATGCTTCTACGCTGTGTTCAGAAAGCCAGTGGTCCCTGGAACTTTCCATGTTCCTGCGGGCAGCATGAGGCCAGTGACCACTTCCTATGGGACTAGGAGAGCCCAGCTCCCTTGCCTTGAGGCAGAATGAACTCTGAGGAATAGTATATTCTCCAGGGCTCTCCTAGGGACCCCACTAAAGCTGAGACCGCACCTGAGGCTGGTATGACTTCGACATTTCACTAGAAGAACCTCAGTGCATTAAGGAACTACCAACATACAGTCACCTCTTCCTCTAACCAACAGCATATGAAGAGTATAGCTTTTACTGTTTCTTAAGAATATAACGCTGTGGGGTGGAAGGAACCAAATAACAAATTGTAAGTTGAAGCTTCCCATGTACCCATGTTTCATGAGGCAACTCATTAGAGCCCCTGCAAGCTTGAGAGAGGAGGTAAGCTGCCATTGGTGAGGCAGGTAGGGTTTGAGGAAAGAAAGAAGAGTGTCTAGACAATGGATTTGGCCTACAGAGCTGCACGGGAGAATTGATATGAAAGGAAGACACCGAGTAATACCTTATGGAGACAAAGAGAAGCTTATAACCCACACACATATATCTTTACCTACCTGTGAAAGTGTTTGAGTCTGCATATAGAGCTTGATCTGACGTAAGAAATAGAATCTAAAGTCAGTGTATATGGTACATATTATTAAAATATAAATAATAAAACACTAAGTCACACTCATTGTGGGAGGAGGATGATGCCCATGAAAAGCACAGAAGAACTGAAACCTGCAAATGGAAGAACAGATTCGTGTTTCTCATCGAATGTTCGGGCTCGGAGAGAAGCATATTGAGCGGATGGTAAGCAAAGTAGTGACATTTTTAAAGTTGTTCCTTTTCTCTTTCATACTTTGTTTCACTCTTTATGAAGCAATGTCATATAAATTTAAGAGGGTTAAATGAAATGTCTATAGGCCATTATATTATATTAGTATATCGAGGCGATTCCACTGTAAAAAAACAAAAAAGTCAAATGGGTTGGCAAAATGGTTGGGGAACATAAAGGATCACCCAAAAGAGTTAATGGAAGCAATGGAAGGAGAGGAAGGTCTTCATATGTCCACCAGAATTACCCTTCCTGGGAGGGCTATTAAGACAACCATGAAGGAAATAAAAGTTTTTCCTTGTTCAATGACTGCAAGGTCTACAGTTGCTTCTTAATTAGAGAAACCCATTTAATTAATTTTTTAATTAAGAATTTTTAGCAATGGGAAAAACTTGCACACATACAGGAAATGGATAATTATTTTAGCATTTGGTGGCCTTTTATTAAATATTCTGAAAAATATAAACTCTGTAGATGCCAAATTTTGCAACATGATCTTCTTCAGTCTGTTACTATACAGAAGTAAGCAGCTGAGTGGAAAGAAAAGCAAAGTTTCTCTGCTCAGAAGAAAGATGGCTTTTATTTATCTGGCCTCCCCTGCTGCTCCTCTCATTGCTATTTCAGAAAGATTACACTTGTAAAAAAGTTTGCTTGTGGTACAATCTTAGACCAGGCTTATTAATAGATGCCCCCTTTAAAAAAAGGACACAAATGAGTCAACTAGATGAAAATAAAAACACAATGCAGTTCACTTTGATATGTGTTTATCAGAATTCAATACCTCTGTACCGTGGATTAAAATTTCATCATCTATGTTTCTGTCTAGAAACCCAGTGGTCATTTTTTTTTTTCTAACAGAAGATAAAAATACACAAAAATTATTACTGAACAGGAGACCCAATATAAAGTTCTATAATTGGAACAAAAAGCAGAATTTTTTTTCACTTCTCGTCAAACCCAGGGACATGAAAAGATGAAGACTGTAGGCATCAGATAGGAAGAGACTGGCTGCTGGCTTTGGAAGCTCGGGTCGGTCTAACCTTGTCCCTTACTAAGAGTGGGAACTCAGGCCAGGAATGCGATGTCTCTGAGCCTCGTCTGCAGAAGGGGGATGATGCTATGCTCATGAACCGGTGGTTAAAGACTTGATATGTGCTGAGCACTTGGGAGTATCTGGCCTGTATACCCTTGATTTAGATTAGCTATTGTGAGTGCTATCACTTGACACAGTACTTTCCTTGTCAGATGTCTGTCTCCCCACCATTAAAATAAGTAGACTGAGCAAGAGTCACGCTTCCTAAAGAGCAGGGCACAAACTCCTGGTCTTAAAGCCAAGACCATGTAAGGCATTACAGGACACGATACTGAATACATTTGAGACTCAACAAGAAAATTATATTCCCATTGCAAATCTCATCCAGATTTTCTCATCAAGTCAAAAAGAACATCATCGTTTGGTGCCGGAATGGCTTAAGAATGCTTATTATTTGATGGGGCGCCTGGGTGGCTCAGTCGGTTAAGCGGCCGACTTCGGCTCAGGTCATGATCTCGCGGTCCGTGAGTTCGAGCCCCGCGTCGGGCTCTGTGCTGACAGCTCAGAGCCTGGAGCCTGTTTCAGATTCTGTGTCTCCCTCTCTCTGACCCTTCCCCGTTCATGCTCTGTCTCTCTCTGTCTCAAAAATAAATAAACGTTAAAAAAAATTTAAAAACAAACAAACAAACAAACAAAAAAAGAATGCTTATTATTTGAGAGGAAAAACAAGACTGAACTCCCTTCACAGGCAGTGATAAGATTTTGGTACCACGTGCCATTTTTTATCACATTTATTTTTAAGGTTACCTTCTGTTTATGACAGTTGATACTAGTTTTAATTTATAATAAAATCAAAGCGTTTTCTTAAAAAAATTTTTTAAGGTTTATTTATTCTTGATAGAGAGACAGAGCCTGACCAGGTGACGGGGAGAGAGAGAGAAGGAGACACAGAACCCGAAGCAGGGTCCAAGCTCCCAGCTGTCAGCAAAGAGCCCCACGTGGGACTGGAACTCATGAACTGCGAGATCATGACCTGAGCTGAAGTCGGACGCTTAACCGACGGAAGCACTCGGGTGCCCCCCAAAAGTTTTCTTTTAAAAGCTGGATTTCAGTAACAATTGTTGAGAAAGGAAGGCTTGTGCAAGCCGTCTTTTGACCCCCACTCAGTCACATAAGAATGGAGCTTGGACCTGGAATGCATCCTTACCAAGAGGTGTAAGGAGTCCTCCAAGCCAGGGCGGGGCTTACCACTTTGTGTGGTAACTTCTTTCCTCGTTTCAGACTCAGGGGTGTGCTTTTGTTCTGGCGAAGAGGGTGTGTGAATGGCACCTGGCTAACGCCACTGCTCTCCTGATTTCAGGCAGGACTGGGATGTGGTCCTTCATCCTATGAGGCGAGAGGAGTGCATCTAGGCCAGCTACTCTCTGTTGTTACCAGAAGGGTCTCACTGGCTACAGGGGACCAGTGCCCCTGATAGAAACTGATTGTGCTCTGCCTTTTCTCGATGGGAGCAAAGCATTGGTCCATCTGGTACCTAAATGTGTTGGGCTTTTCCTTGTTGACCCTGACACCAAAATGCAGCGGGGAAAACTGCTCAGACTTGTATTCCTGGTGATAGATGACAGTTGTGAGCTGCCTAACAAAAATAATGAGCGATTTAAAGAAAAATAAAAGAGTACAGACACTTAGGCAAATATACCAAAAATCTGGATCCTAGGTTCTAAAGATTAAAGTTTAGAAATGCTGGATTGACCTTATATTCTAAATTTCTTAAGGAAGAGCTAATTCGGGCTGGTGTCTATCAGCAAGACTGCCTTTAGGGTCAATGAATTCTGATAGCTCTATTTCACCGGTCCTGAACTTGGTTGGGATGGCGGTGTTGCTTTGCCGAGATCAGACAGCTAGAGAGCAGCTCAGAGATCTTAGAGGAAAAGAAGGTATTCTATTTACTGGTGCTTAAAGAAAAACAAAAAGAAAAGAAAAACTAATATACCGCCCCCCCCGCCACACACACACATACAGAGATAAATACAAGAAGCTCAGTGACTGTACCAGTTCATGTACCACGAAGGACCATGAAGGAAAAGTGGATAAGACACCTCACCCCTCTCTTTATTTATGTTTTTATTGTGGAAACATACATAAAACTTCCCATTTTAACCATGTTTAAGTGTACAGTTCAGGAGCATTAAGTGATTCACAGTGTTATCAAATCATCACCGCTATCCATCTCCAGAACTCTCCATCATCCCAACAGAAATTCTGTGTATCTGTTAAACAGCGACTTTCAATCACCCCTTCTCTTTAGCCCCTCGTCACCTCTGTTCTACTTTCTGTCTCTATGAATTAGCCTATTCTAGATATCTTATAAAAGTAGAATCATGTATCATTCGTCCATTTCTATCTGACTTTCACTGAGTGTGTTTCCTTCCAGGTTTGTTGATGTTAGAACATGTATCAGAATTTCGTTCTTTTTTATGGCCAAGTAATATTCTATTGTGTGTATATTGCACACTTTGTTTACCCATCCCTCTGCTGATGAACATCTGGTTTGTTTCTACCTTTTGGCTACTGTGAATAAGGTTACTATGAACACTCCCTCTTCTATTTAATATTCTACTCAGACAAAGTGTTCTTTCTTCTTTTCTTTTTTTTCTTTTCTTTTCTTTTCTTTTCTTTTCTTTTCTTTTCTTTTCTTTTCTTTTCTTTTCTTTCTTTTAGAACTTGCTGTTGAGGATTGCCTAAGTTTCCTATTGCTGCTATAACAAATTACCATAAATTTAGTGGCTTAAAACAACACGATTTATTATCTTACTGTTCTGAAGTTCCAAGTCAGTCTTGCTAGGTTTAAAATCAAGGTGTTGGCAAGGCTGGTTCTTTCTGAAGGTCTAGAAAAGAACCTATTTCCATGACATTTTCTTTTTTTTTTTTCTTATTTTTTTTTAATGGATGTTTATTTTTGAGAGAGAGAGCATGAGTGGAGGAGGGGCAGACAGGGAGACACAGAATCCGAAGCAGGTCCAGGTTCAGAGCTGTTAGCACAGAGCCCGACGCGGGCTTGAACCCACAAACCATGAGATCATGCCCTGAGCTGGAGTCGGACACTTAACCTACTGGGCCACCCAGATGCCCCTGTGCCATTTTCAACTTGGAGAGGCTGCCTGCATTCCATGGTCATGGACCTTTCTTGCATCTTCTAAGCGCCTCACTACAACCTCTGACCCTTCTGTCTCCCTCCTCCTTTATAATTACTTTGGGCCCACAGGAGAATCCAGAATAATCTCACCATCTCAAGGTCCATAATCACATCTGCAAAATCTCTTTTACCACGTAAGGCAACATATTCACACGTTCTAAGGATTATGACATGAACTTCTTTGGGGAGTCATCATTCAACTTATTTCAATGACTTTGACCACTGGCAAAATGGCAGAAGGGATCCAGAGGGGGCAGGCCCAGTGATATCCTATTACTTACTTGGGATGAGCCTAACATACTAACTCTCCCTTGCACGAACCAACTGATTTCAGAATCCTTCAGGCACTGCGAAGCAGTGTTAGAAAGAGGTTAGGAGGCTCCATTCAGTAAAGCTCCCGAGAGTGGCTCAGCAGAGGCACAGGCTGGGATTAGCAGTGTCTATACCTGGTTGAAGATTTAAAGTGACCATTATGTCCACAATCTCTTATCCACAATTTCAAAATACAACACTCGGAAAACTAAAAAAAAAAAAATAAATTTCTTATTTCCATTGAAGTCAAAAACATGACCAGACATGAGCTAACATAAGGTGATCTGTAGATTTCATTTATCCTATTTGGTGTGAACATTCTTACATTTTACTCAGGAAAAACTGAGGTGTTTGCTTATGGCATGCTGCTCAGAGCCTCAGATCCTGAGGTTTTTGTTACGTGATGGATGGTATTTGCATCTTTCTATCTTTCTGAAATCCAAACAGTTCTGAATTCTGAAATGTATTTGCCCTGAAAGATTTTGAATAAAGGACTGTGGACTTGTATTTTCCATTAATATTTTACAGTCAGTTCTGGGACACACAATGTGTTAAATTCTTTCATCTGTGAAGGCCTGAGACCCAGCCCAAACTACTTTAAGCATAGTAACAGTAACAACAGTAATAAAGGAGTTTGATTGGCTCTTGTGACTTGAATATGCACTTCAGCTATGGTGGGTCCCAGACCTCCAAATGGCTTTTTGGGGGCTCCTTCTTTAGGTCTGTTGGCTTTATTGTTGGGTATATCTTGTACCACATGGCAGGAAGGGTGGCTACCCCAATTTCACTTCCTTATGGCTTATGATCGAAAAGCAAAGTATGCTTCCCCTCAAATGTCATATATCGAATGTCAGGAAGAATCTAATGCACTGGGTTATATGTTTATCTATAAACCTATCTAGGGTGACCTGGTTCTCTGGCCAGCATGGGCTACATGTGCCACATGGCTGCTGTGACATAGGGAAGAGTTTTTTGGGTTATACTATGACCAGGACTTCAGGGAATGGGGAAAAGGCATAATCAAATGTAAAACTGAGATAGTGCTATACAGAGAAAGAGAAGAGGTGCTGGGAAGGCAAGAAAAGCAAACATATAAATATCACTACTTTCTCTACTTCACCATATAGTATCTTGGAAGGTTTACTTTCCACCAAATATAGGTTTCCTGAAGCAAAGTACTCTATTTAAAAAAAAATAATTTATTCAAATGTAGGTATTTTTGTATCTTGCTCTGAACTCATCATGACCAACTTTATCAGAAAACTTGTTACTTCCTAAGGTTTCCCTTGACAACCATATTGATAGATATCTGATCTAAGATGTACCAATTAGATTCTTTCTGCTGCAATTGGGAGTGGGACTGAGAGACAAGTGCACATCTTGGCTAGCCTCTTGAATGGAGAATGTGTTCTCAGAAGTTGTGGACTGGTCTTCCTTCCTCCAGATGCACAGAAAAGTTGAGAAAGTTCATGTGCCCAGAGAAAAGATTCAAGCAGAAAAGAGGAAAAAATGGGAGAAAAGAGAAGGCTGCGAGGGTTCTTGTTGGGCATCTAGTTCCTTATTCTGGTCCCTTCCAGAAGCTTGGTCTTTGCTCCCCTTGGAAATCATGAAGACATCATGCATTCTTAAAACAATCCCCTTTACTGCTTAAGCTAGTGCAGCTTGAGTGGGTTCCTGCCCCTGATAATAAAAGACTCTTAATTAAGCTAATTCATTGGAGTTTCTTAGTTCTGAAATATTCTGGAAATAAAAATGATGGAAGTACCATATATATCCAAACATAAGTCAACTCTTAATCACAAGTATCCAGTTGTATAACAGGAGGATGTTTGCTGTAACAGCTATCTAATTCAATATAATGTAATTGAGAGTTCACAAGACAAGATATTTAAGGAGATTCCTTTTTATTTTAACGACCAATTTAGAAAAAGAATCTTACCTTCTGGTCAGACGTATACTAACTAGAGGGTAATTTTGATGCTAACTAACTAGATGGATGCTAACTAACTAACTAACTAACTAACCTCACTGTTGAAGTGATCACATCAATCCTTCTAATCTAACCGCATTACAAGTCACCTGAGAAATGCAACTTGCAAAAAGTAACAATACATTTTGCTACTCAGTAAGCTGCACTCAGAATCCTGGTCCCGGCTGTGTGTGATCTTCCTGGTCAAAACTTGAGGCTGGTAGAAAAACTCAATACAATAATGAAAGAGAAGATCTGTCCTTATGATAACAGAGCCCCAAAGGGTAAATTTATTGCCAATGCACCCACATAGCTGCAGAGAGAGGAGCAAAAGGAGGTTTAAAATGAAACCAAGAGCTTACAGAGATTTTTATTTATGCAACATGCTTTTGCAATTAATTTATTGCATTCGTGCTTTCAAAATGCTGACAAATGGATTGATACGATAGCAGATTTTGTTTTGTGGCTTATTTACCCCCTAAAATTACATCATGCAGCGGGAAGGGCGTTAACTCTTTTAGACCACTACAAAACCATTTAGGGCACTAGGCTGCAGAAGGTATGAGAAGTAATGATTCAAGGGAAGACTTCTCAAGCCTCTTTATAAACCTGGGGACTTTACTAGACTACAAAAATCACAAAGACAAGGGAGTAGGAAACAAACCCTCAAATAAAGAAGAGTTAGCACTTGCATGTATGAGGAATTATGCTAAAATTACTGGGTCGTGGAGTGCGCATGTCAGTGAAAAGTGTAGGGCAGGACAGTAGATCTCAGCATGTGGTCATCAGACCAGCAGCCTGAGGCGGCACCCAGAGGACTTGTTAGGAATGTGTATTCTCAGTCCACACTCAGACCTACTGAATCCACAATTCTCGGCCCCCAAAGCTGTGTGGTACCAAGCTGTTCAGTTGATTTTAATGTGGATCAAAGGTTCAGACCCACTTGAGTAGAGGTGAAGAGTAAGGATTTTGAACTTGAGCATATGTAGGTTCAAATCAGTTTTCCCTCCTATGGACTATGTAATTTTGAGCATTTACATGATATTTGAATATGTGAAATTTCCTCATCTGTGACATGTGAAAAAGATGACCTTTTCACACCCGTGTAGGGATTACATTTATGTTATTTATGCATGGTTTTGTCAAAGTGCCTGAGACATTCAATTAGTGTACTGTGTTCGTGGCCCCATTATACAGAGGCAATGTGTAGTGAACGCAGGCCATGAACCTGGTTTAGCTAAGCCCACCATCTGGACTATGATCAGATGGATCCATGCATGCTTTATAACACTGATTCCTTCTCCTAGTGCTGAAATACTGTTTCCTCTTGCAACGCCACAAGAATCATCTTAATGGGTGAATTCATCCTCTCCAATTACAAAAGAAATATATACCTTTTGTATATTCTCAGTCCAATGTAGGAGACACAAAGACACAGAGAAGGAACTCTCAGAAAAAGTCATCATAGTTTCATGACTCATAAACAACCACTACTATATTTCGGTGTATGGATTTCCAACCAATCTTTCATTATAAAATCTTTTTTTTCCTGTTGTATCTTAAATGTTGTTTTTTTTTCCACTTAAAATATTAATAATTAAGAGCCCCCCTTTCATCTTGATAAGGGCATCTAAGAATTAGAAAGCAATTTGAGCTACATGAGTTATTTGAGCACACATGCCATAAAGAGAAAGTAGTATGTCTCCAAAATTTTGAGTGTAACTAACTAGGCATTATATTTGCTCTCTCCCTTTTTAAATTTTTTAATGTTCATTATTTTGTTTTTGAGAGAGAGAGAGAGAGAGAGAGAGAGATTGAGAGAGAGAGAGAGAGAGAGAACGCACGACTCGGGGAGGGGCAGAGAGAGAGGGAGACACAGAACAGAGGCAGGCTCCAGGCTCTGAGCTGTCAGCACAGAGACCGACGCGGGGCTCCAACTCACAAACTGCGAGATCATGACCTGAGCCAAAGTCAGATGCTTAACTGACTGAGCCACCCAGGCGCCCCTGTATTTGCTCTCTTAATATCCATTGTACTCCTCCTCTTCCATTATGTTTCACTCAGGTGGTTTGAATGTTGCCAACCCCAGGCCCACCTCTAGAAATGTGCCCTAATTTGTTTAAAACCAATGAAAGTCATCCTATTTTCCTGGTCATATGATTGGTTTAGAGAAATGCACTACACTTTTCCCATTCCCTTAGCTAAATAGTTGGCTCTTGAGCGAATATAGGATTCAAATTGGTCCATTCATAGGGAAGGTATGGACTTCTGTTTGACAGAGAAATGCTTCCCCTATGGACTTAAATGAAGAAACACATAGCCAGGAGATGTTGATAGTCATCAAGTGACTAGGAAGACAGTCGAGTTAGAGTAAAACTGACCCCTTAGAAAGCTGGCTTGGGTAATGAGAAGATGAACCTCATAGAGTCGGGATTGAATTAGTCCTGAAGCCTACAATACCACCAACTAGTTTAGTTACATATTCTAATCCAGTCATGTTTTCTATTGTTTGCAACCTAAAGTAACTTATCTTATAGTAAGTGTAGGAATGTTGGAATCGAGAATTTGAGAAGAACTGAAGAGATCACCTGATCCAAGTTCCTTCTTTTCAGGGCCAGTCTGATTTTACGCCCACACAATAGTCTTCTCTGAATAACTGAAATGACTTAATTCTCTGTTAGCTTTAGCTTCACAATAGGCTCTGGGACCAGGCCTATTGTTTCTGGCCATGAGAGAGTAACTATACTAAACCACTCTTCCTTCTGTACTCAAGTATAAAACTGCACAAAATATATGTAACAACCATTTACAGATGTTGGAAACAAGCACAGAATTAAACTGTGATGCCTGAGAGAAGATAAACAAAAAAGGCAAGATACATAATCACTCTTTTTGCCTTTGAAGAACCTTAGATTGCAGTGCAAGGTAAAGAAACCCAAACAGACTATGGAAATTTTGCTGAACCAAGAAGATAAAGATCAGAGTTTGGGACTGCTGAAGTCACTGGATTATAAGCAGGTGGGTTTTCTGACAAAAGGGCATTGGGCAAAGGAACTTTTAAATCTGGATCCCATTGAACCAGTGGCCACATATGATATATACTCAACAAAACAGCATCCATTATGTCCAGCACAAAGCAAATAATTGCTCGTCATAGGAATGGACAGGAAAATATTGCCCATAATGAGGAGAAAAATCAGTTGTTTGAAACAGACCACAAAATTGCGGAAATGATGGAATCGTCAGACAGGTATTTTAAAACAAATATTTCAGATGAGATCGGGCGCATTCAGGGTGGTATGGCCGTAGACTAAAACAAATTTTTCAAGGTTTGAAAGAAGGAAGAAACATAATAAGGGAACAATAAAGAATAACAGTAAAGAAACAAAAACTACAAAAAAGAACCAATTGTGCCTTGCAGAAATTATATTATAATATCTGAAATGAAAAATTCAGTAATTAGCAAAATGGCAGATTAGATGCTACAGAAGAAAAGATCCATGAATGTGAAAACATATCAATAGCAGCTAGTCAATGAATCCAAGCATAACAAAATGAAACTGCACCTTGATGCACCGTATGAAAATTACTGAAATTCAAAGATACAGAAAAAAATCTTAAGAGATGTCAGAGGAAAAAAAAATTACAGGAGAAAAATGACAAGAATTTCTGTGGATTTCTCACTGGAAACAATGCAAACTAGGAGGCTAAGAAATTACATTTTATTTTCTTTTGTTGAATCGTTTATTTATTTTGAGAGAGAGCAAGAGCGTGAGCGTGCGCAGGGGAGGAACAGAGAGAAAGTGAGAGAGAGAGAGAATCCCAAGCAGACTCTGCACTGTCAGCAGCAAGGAGTCTGCGTTGGGGCTCAAACTCATGAACCGTGAGATCATGACCTGAGCCGAATACAGCAGTTAGAATGTTGATGTCAGAAATGACATTTTTAAAGAGCTGAGATGTGGAAAAAGACTTGTGAATCTAGAATTCTGTATTCAGCAAAAAAAATGAAATCAAAATAATGTTTTAGAAACACACACACACACACACACACAAAGCTTTATTATAAAGCTTTAAAATTTCTTTGCAAGTAATTAAAAGTCAACTTCTAGTAATAGTAGAAAAGTGAAGAGTTTATGTTTACCTCTTCAGGAAGGAAATATAATATGCCATATTTTAAAAACTAATTAACGGCACTACAAAAATTCAAAAGCAGACAGAAACCGGAGGAAAGGTTAATTTCAAATATCACAACTCCAAAAGATAAGAAGTTGAGTTTTTGGTTTTCTGTTCAATAATGTTGCTTAATTCTTTAGCTGGGGAAAAGGCAGGTGGATAAAATGAAGAATAGTGGCTAAAAATCTCAGAGATTATACTTCAGGCCTAGGAAAGAAGCTGGCAATCTAAATGTGAAATACGAGAATTTTAAGAAACTAAGAAAATATGAGACCCCCATATTTTAGTAACAGAAGTGTATAAGTAACAGAAGACCACAGCATAGGTTGTTGGAAGAATTTAATTCTGTGCAGCTCTAAGACTGAAGTTCCTGTGGCAAGGGACTACTTTCAGCTCCTAGAGGGTTCCCATGTTTCCTTGCTATGTTGTCCCCTCAGTAGGTCCATTCATGTTTTGTATCTCTGTGACTTCATGAAGGGGCCAGTCCCTTTTAAGGGCATATATGATTATGTCAGGCCACCTGGATGATTTCTCTTTTGATGAACTCAAATTCAAATGATTAATAACCTAATCACTGGAACAATAGTCTATCATATACAAGGGTTCTGACCTCATTCAAGGACAGGGGACTATACAGGGCATGCATAGCAGAGGACAGAAATTTGGGGACCATCTTAGATTTCTGCCTATCGAGGCTATGCATGGAAATTGAAACCATTATAAACTTTTAGTACTTTATTCTAAATAATTATATGTTGGCTCCAGGTAGATTGGGATAAGTTAAAAGGCATATTATAATCTCTACAGCAAGCACTAAAAAAATCTCAAAGGGATATAACTAAGAAGCTGATAGACCAACTAAAATGGAATACTAAAACAGAACTGATCAACTCAAAAGAAATCAAGGAAGAAGTAACAGAAGACCAAAAAAGAAATGAAACAAATATAAAAACAGAAGTACAAAATGTTAAACCTAAATACAACCAAATCAATAGCTACATTAAATATAAGCAGACCAAATGCTCTAATAAAAAGTCAGAGATTATCAGACTGGATTAAAAAAAGAACCAACTTTAACCGTCTATAAGAGATACACTCCTTCAGTCAGAATTAGACGGAAGGAAATTGGACAAAAAGATATGAGTGCAAACAATATGTCTGGGGAAACTGGAGAGGCTATATTAGTATCAGACAAAATATACCTTGAATCTAGAAGTATTACTAGAGATAGTGTGGGATTGCTCATAATGATCAGGAAGTCAATATATCAGTAAGACTGTGTAGTTAAAATATGATATAAAACGAACATAGCTGATTCCACACTCTTCTCCCAACCCAATTTCCACAGAGCAGCCAAAGTTACTTCTTTAAAATCAAAATCAATTATCAGAGCCAAATAGACTAAAACTCTGACATAATAAAAGAGAATATATCCCTAGAATGTAAGGATGGCTCAGCATTACAGGATCTATCTTTGTAATTAATAGCTTGAATGAGAAAAATGATGTAGTTATCTAGATAGATGCAGAAAAGCCACTTGCCAAAGGCTACCACATACAGTCAACTTGGAATTGAAGAGAATTTTCTTTACAGCTCGTGCTTGTATCAAAAGTCTTCACAAAACTATGCACAATAAGCCATTAGCCACATTGCCTTCAAAATGGGTAAAAGACAAAGATGTTTACCTCTACTAACGTTTAACATTGTATTAGATGGGTCAGCCAGCACTCTATACAAAAAGATAGAGGCACACCTGGGTGACTCAGTCGGTTAAGCATCAGACTCTGGATTTCAGCTCAAGTCATGATCTCCTGCATTTGTGAGGCTGCACTCTGGGGCAGGCTCTGCCCTGACAGCAAGGAGACTGCTTGGGATTCTCTCTCTCTCCCTCTCTCTGCCTCTCTCTCACTTGCAGACACTTGTGCATGCATGGGAGTGCTCTCCCTCCCTCCAGTAAAAGATGCGATTAATTTTAATACTAAAATTTCTTTAGCTCAATCTTCCCCAAATACTTCTATTTCAACATGTGGCACAAGCTATAGTTCAAGTACTCAAGAGTCCTATGTGGCCAGGGGCTATTGCATATGCCAGTGCAGATCAAGATAGTAAATCCAACAGCTTCAAAAGATAAACGATAAAAGCCAGTAAGAAGTACAGCAGGGTTGCTGTTTATGTTATCAACAAATAAAAATTTATTCACTTTTTTACACCAGCAATAATGAACGAGAGAATCAAAATCAAATATGGAATTATGTGTAATGGCCAAAGAACCTATGAAATATTTAAGACCTAATAAAAATAAATCTAGACCTTGTCAAACAAAAGTATAATACTACATTCAGAACTATAAAAGAAGAGGGGCACCCAGTGGCTCAGTCAGTTAAGCATCTGACTTTGGCTCTGGTCATGATCTCATAGTTCGTGGGTTCGAGCCCTGTGTCAGGATCTGGAGTGACAGCTCAGATCCTGGAGCCTGCTTCAGATTCTGTGTCTCCCTCTCTGTCTGAGTCTCCCTGGCTTGTATTCTATCTCTTTCTCTCTCAAAAATAAATAAATATTAAAAAAATTAAAAATATAAAAGAAAAACTGAATAAACAAAGAGACTGTTCTTCACAATTTAATATTTATCTAGTTAATTTTTTTTTTTTTTTGAGAGAGAGTCGGGGGGTGGAGAAGGAGGGAGAGAGAGAACCTTAGGAAGGGTCCACCTTCAGAGCAGAGCCCAATGCAGGGCTCAATGTCACGACCATGAGATCATGACCTGAGCCAAAATCAAGAGTTAGACGCTTAACTAACTGAGCCACCCAGGTGCCCCCCTAATTTAATCTTTAAAGTCAATGGAAAGTCAAAAAAATTCCAGCAGGAATTTTTGTTTCAGGAACTCAATGAACTTATCGCAAATTTAGGCTACCTGAAAAGAACAGTAAAGCAAACTACTGGTTACCATACTGGGAGGGGGTGGGATGGCAAAGAGGTGAAGGGGATTCAGAATTAAAAAAAAAAAAATAGTGAGTAATGGCATGCCTTAAAAACTAAGTTACATTATAAATCTGTATGAGGTTGATGCCAAAATAGATCAACCAATGGAACAGAAAGATGAGTTTAGCAAACTTAATATTTGGTTGCCAGCACCATAAATCAATAGAGAAGGTTTATTGGACAATGTTAGGAAAACTAGGTCAGGTAGGAAAGAAAATAAAATTAGACTTCATAATACTATATGCATAAGTGGACTTCAGATGGATTAAAGACCAAAGTGTCAAAGGTAAACATGTAACACGAGTAGAGAACAATGCAGTTGACAATGAGTACAAAAGTTGACAAATGTGATTATAAAAGAATCAAAACACTTGTTCAAATCAAAGATGTAATAGGCAAAGTTAATATGGGGTTGGCAGTTTGGAAAAAGATGTTTTCAAAGTCAAAAACTGATGAGCCTGATAAGTGGATATGCAAGTGGAATTTCTACAAATCAAGAAATAGGAATACCAATGGAAAGACAAGTAAAGGATATGAACAGGCAGGCAGTATGCAAATTAAAAACTCAGAAGGTTGACAAACATACATGGAGATATCCATGTTTATTAATGTTTAGGAATATGACTATTAAAGCAAGAACGAGATGCCAATTTGTACCCATCATACTGAGAAGAATTAGCTAAGTAATGCAAATTATTAACAGAACTCTGGGACATAGACGCTTTCAGACACTTCTGAAAATATAAACAAGGGGAACCTTTCTCTGGGGGCAATCTGGAGTTGCTGGTTAAATGAAATATATTTATACCCTATAATAGATATATGTACTAGAGAGAGTCTCACACAGGTTCAGAAAGGAACATGTACAAAGATGTTCCTCCTGGTTTTATTTTTTTTTCCTCTTGGTTTTCCTGTAGTGGGTGTTGGTAGCAATCTATGTGTTCATTTCTTGGTTAAAGGACGGGAAAACTATAGTGGGTTCATGCTTTGGAATACTCTGAGGCCATGAGAAGCAAACAGCCACGGACACACAAACTGGCATGTATTAAGAAAATAGGGTTGGGGCGCCTGGGTGGCTCAGTCGGTTGAGCGTCCGACTTCGGCTCAGGTCACGATCTCGCGGTCTGTGAGTTCGAGCCCCGCGTCGGGCTCTGTGCTGACGGCTCAGAGCCTGGAGCCTGTTTCAGATTCTGTGTCTCCCTCTCTCTCTGACCCTCCCCCATTCATGCTCTGTCTCTCTCTGTCTAAAAAATAAATAAACGTTAAAAAAAAATTAAACAAAAAAAAGGAAAGAGGGTTGACTCAAAAGAAGGCCTAAAGGAGTTACGTAATTCAGTGCAATATGTGCATCAAGAATACGTGTAAAAAAAAATGCATGCTTTAGAAGGCATTACACTAATAAAAAGACGCATCAAATGGGTAAGAATGATTACCTGCAGTGGAGGGCAGGATGAGTTCTGTGAATACATGGAAACATACATGAAGAAAAAGGGCACTCACGTAGGCCAACATGGCGCAGTGTGATGGTGTGGTGTGTGATGGTACCCCCAGGGTACAGGTGGAAATCCAAATCAGATTTTATCAATGACAACCGTCAAACGACTTCCCTAGGTGCTGCAAGTCAAATACCGACACTAACCTGGCTATTTGCACCCCAGTGCCTAGAACAATGACTGAACATGACTAGAACAATGACTGAAATAAGGTAAGCACTCTGTGACCATGTGTTGTATGTAAAGAGTGAGGGGACGCCTAAACTTCCTTAGGCTCTTAACATATTTAAACGTCTTCTTCCACGAGCCCATTTGGAAAAGCCAGAAACTGCTTGCTTGCCGTTTTTGTGTCCCCAGAAGGTAGGACCGCTCATACCAAGTCTGTGAATGGCTTTTTCAGCAATGCAATAATGTAAGTAAATTTATGCAGGACGACAATAGGTTCAGAGAGAAAAATCTCAAACTTAAAAATATTAATTAATGTTCAAAAATGTTACAGGATGATAATCACAGTCACTGTTATCTATTCATTTAAAGGAGTTTTCAAAGGCATCTCTACTTGGCAACACGTTATGCCCTCTGCTCCATGAAAGCTTGAGAAATGCTTTGCATTACCAAGCACGTTGGAAAATCATGATATGTAATTTCTTTAAAAATATTCTATAATTCTTACTTTTCTACCAGTTAAGTCTGGCTTTCCACCAGTTGGGTCTAAATTAGATTTTACTGTATTTGGCAGTTCCTTAGTATTATATAAATCACTCTCTTATTAACACCCTCTCACCACTAATTAGTTAAGGGACTGTAACCATTGCACACATGTAACTCCCACTACCTTCATGAGGATTAAACATTCATACCTTAGGGCAAAACTGGCATTTAACAAGAGAAATTGTTTCGTGTGAATTAACCTTGAGGATGGGAAATAAATAATCCAGGAGGTACATGAAGATTCCTGAGTGTCCTCATTGGGGATTCCATAATCATAGAGTGGCCCAAATAACGGTGGCATATTGAGAAATTTAAACAACCCTGACTGATGCAGACTGGTGTACTGTCTGTGCTATTTATGTTAAATTTTTCAAGTGCCAAATATTTAAAGAGTATCTCCTTGGATATAAATAAGGAAGTATGCAGCCCCCAAAACCGCTGCCAGCCATTTTGGGACTACTAGTGGGGAAGATAATAAGAATTCAAAACAGGAAAAACCAGCCAGGGAATAGAGCAAAGGCGAAATGGATAAAGAGTGGTCCTGGTCTTAGTATGTGGACACTCAGTGTAACATCTAGAGATTTCTCATCAGAGAGACCACTAAAATCCCTTTATGCTTTAAGCCAGTTCAAACTATAGCAATTGCTTGTCATTGAAAAACATCCTACCTGATGACAGAGTTAATATTATGGAGTTCTTATGCCAAAGACACTTAATGGAATTGTCTCCCCAGCTCAGACTGGCTTCTGTTTTTCTGTAAGTGCTCTGCTGCTTATTCACTGGGATGGGGACAACTTGGCAGTTATCTTCTCTGCCTGCATTTGCGGGGCCTATGATTGTGCAACTGAAGCAACATAGAACAATTTCGAATTATGACCAGAAGAAAGATGTACTATGTTGTTTACTCTAATTGGTAAAACGGGGAGCTGTCTCCCGATTTTGTGCCGTGTAGATAGAAAAGATACAAGAACTTTGTCTCAAGGGAGAGTGAACAATGAACCAGAACATACGTGCAAGGAGAGAAAAATCAAACAGAGAAGGGACTTCTAAATCCGTGGGTCCATCTACCCTGCTGTCAAAGCCCATTTTGATCTTGCTCCTAATTTCTACGCAATCCCTTTTAGCAAGCAAGGAAGAATGTAAATGAAAATAATTTTGTTAATTTTATAGGCTTGTTCAGGGCAGACATCAATTGTGTTGACAGGTTTTTCATGTTGTGCTGATTGTTTAAAGTGAATACTTACGTGATGTCATGAGTTATAACTTGGGCATATGAAAAATATATTTCCAAAATGGAGACTGTACTTTATAAAAAGCCTTCTAAAATATTGTTTAACTCTTAATATGATATTTATTGAAACTTTCTATTGTATTAAGTATTCTTTGAAATTAAATAACTTGTAATGGTGGCATGGCCACCATTGCCCAGTACGTAACTATTACTCTACTGTTAGTTGTTCAGAGGTTGTTTCCATCTTTAACCATTATGTTTCCACAAGGAATATTTCCTAAAAGTCTATATCCAAATTTCTGAAAATTTCCTCAGAAAAAGACTGTAAAAAGTGATTGTGATATAAGGCAGGGATATTTTTAAGGTTTATAATAAATATTGCCAACAGCTTTGTAAAGAGTTATTGCCCTTCCCATGGAAATGAGCAAGACTGCCTTACTTGCTGTGCCAAGTCATGGGTTGTGTATTTTCATTAAAAAAATTCTTAACTGAAAGAATGACATCACCAAGATGGGAACATCTTGTCTTCCTGACTTTGTTCCACCTCATAAGAAGAACATGTCAATAGTACTCATGGACAAGGGGCGCCTGGGTGGCTCAGTCGGTTAAGCATCCGACTTTGGCTCAGGTCATGATCTCATGGTTCATGAGTTTGAGCCCCGCGTCGGGCTCTGTGCTGATGGCTCAGAGCCTGGAGCTTGCTTTGGATTCTGTGTCTCCCTCTCTCTCTGCCCTTCCCCCACTCACGCTCTGTCTCTTTCTCTCTCTCTGTCTCTCTCTAAAA
Source organism: Panthera leo (assembly GCF_018350215.1). NCBI lineage: Eukaryota > Metazoa > Chordata > Mammalia > Carnivora > Felidae > Panthera > Panthera leo. Next base: position 37,764,270 of record NC_056680.1, on the reverse strand, counting down.
TATAAATAAACATTTAAAAAATCAAAAAAAAATAGTATTCATGGACAAGATACAAGTGAGAAAATCCTAGAACACAAGGGTGACGCTGAAGTACCCGTCCAGTACCACAGACTGCATTGAAAGAAGATGACGGGTCTTAACTTATTACAGTAATTGACAATATATGTAAGTAAGACCATTATGCTGTTTACCTTAAACTTATACAGTGATGTATATCAATTATATCTCAATAAAACTGGGGGAAAAGTGAAAAGGAATCTGTGAGGGTGGACCTTAATGCAATATGACTAGTGTGAAAACTGGGTAGAGGAGTAGAGGGAGAGAGACAGAGAGAGAGAGAGAATCTTAAACACACTTAGCGTGCTCAGTGTGGAGCCTGATGCAGAGCTAAATCCCATGACCTGAGCTGAAATCAAGAGTCGGACCCTCAACCAACTGAGCCATGCAGGTGTCTCAGTGCTTTTGTAAGAACAAAGAGACACATACCAAAAGACACCAATGGCATGTGTCCACAGTAGGAGGAACCATATGAAGAGGCAGGAAGGGGACAACCACTTGTAGCTGAGGAGAATGGCCTCAGAGGAAACCAACCCTGCTCACACCTTGATCTTGGACTTCCAGCCCCCAGAACATGAGAAAATAAATTTCTGTTGTTTAAGCCAAATATACACAAACATTTTCTTTTTCTTTTCTTTTTTTTTTTTTTCAATGTTTCTTTTACTTAGAGAGGAAGAGAATGAGCAAGTGGGGTAGGGGCAGAGAGAGAGGGAGACACAGAATCCCAAGCAGTCTCCAGGCTGTGAGCCATTAGCACAGAGCCCAATGCAGGGCTTGAACCCACAGACCATGAGATCATGACCTCAGCCAAAGTCAGACACTTAACTGACTGAGCCACCGAGGTGCCTCAGTCTTTCTTTCTTTCTTTCTTTTCTTTCTTTCTTTCTTTCTTTCTTTCTTTCTTTCTTTCTTTCTTTCTTTCTTTAACTTATTCCATTATTATTCCTCAGTTAAAGATGGGCTATGTGTAAAGCTTTGTGCTTTGGTGTTCTACAGTATGGGTATGTATGTTGAGGTATCTGCAAGTATTGTATTCTTGGAAACCATCCTTCATATATTTTTCTAATTCCTCTCACATTTAAAAAATCGGTTCCATCCTTCTAGTTCCTTCCATCTACTTGGTTCCAGTCTTCCCCGTGGACACAGCTCTTTACCTTTTGCATACTGATTCAACAGAATGGGCCAATATTGCTGGAAGAGAGGTACATGAGAGGAATGATTCTCTGAGCCTGGTGAGTCATTGAGTTGGCACCAGATCAACATGGGCTCTGAATCTTTGAGTCAAAGCATGATGCACAAAAGGAGATTGGTATATGGACCTTTTTGTAGGTCCATAAATTTTCCCAGAGGGAAACTCAATATGGCATGTAAGAGTACATTCACATTCTCAGGTAACATTTTCTTTTTTTTTGACATATGAAAGTTTTCACAAGAGAACAACGTGAAAAAGTATGCTTCAGTTAAATACGTGTTTGTTCAGTCTTGCTAAAGCTTCTTTATATTTCTGCACAAACCTGTTTTGTATATATTGCATAATCAAAGTATCTCCTTACTTCTTTAAAGCCCAAGGTTAAAACCAGTATCTTCTTTTTAAGTTTATTTTTTAATTAAAAAATAACATTAAAATTTTTTTTTAATGTTTATTTATTTTTTTTGGGGGGGGGGACATGAGTGAGAGAGGGACAGAGAGAGAGAGGAAGACACAGAATCTGAAGAAGGCTCCAGGCTCCAAGCTGTCAGCACAGAGCCTGATGCAGGGCTTGAACCCATGCACTGTGAGATCATGACCTGAGTCGAAGTCAGAAGCTTAACCAACTTAGTCACCCAGGCACGCCAAAGTTTATTTTTATTTATTTTGAGAGAGAGATAGAGAGTGAGTCAGGGAGGGGGAGAGAGAGAGGGAGAGAGAGAATCCATGCTGTTAGCAGAGAGCCTGATGTGGGGCTGAACATGAGATTATGACCTGTGCTGAAAACAAGAGTCTGGATGCTTAATCAACTCAGCCCCCAGGTACCCCCAAACCAGTATCTTTTTAATACACATCTTTAAGGCCATTCCACCTTCAGTGCCTCTTTATGAAACACTTATTTATTTACTTATTTACTTGTATAATTTTTAAAAATGCTATACTGAATTCCCAGTATGGGATAGGTACATTTTGGGATGCTGGGGACATAATGACAAACAAGATTAGACTTTTTGCACACATGGAGTTTATAGTATAAAAGACACATTTTCACTAAATAACCTGAACAAGTTACAATGATAAGCAAGGACAAGTGCTTGAATGAAGCAAAGCTACAGAGGTCCATGAGAGAACATGTAATTGAGAGAGATACTGACCTAATTTGGAGGATCAAGGGGAAGACCTTTCCGAGGAAATGTTTCAGCTGATATCTGAAGAATGAGTAGAAGAAATGGGAAAAAAGAAGTTGAGGTAGGAGGGGAGAGCAGATTACAATCAGAGGAAGTAACATTTGCCAGGGCCTGATAGCGAAAAGGAACATTCCTTCTGTGATTCTTTTTTTTTTAAATTTTAAAAATATTTATTTATTTTTGTAGGAGAGAGACAGAGTGTGAGCGGGGGAGGGGCAGAAAGCGAGGGAGACATAGAATCGGAAGCAGGCTCCAGTCTCCGAGCTGTCAGCACAGAGCCTGACATGGGGCTCGAACTCACAAACTGCAAGATCATGACCCCAGCTGGAGATGGATGCTTAACCAACTGAGCCACCCAGGTGCCCTCCTTGTGATTCTTTATATTATTTATTAACTTATTCATACAGCAAGAGTTAATTGAGTACCTATTATGTGCTGAGGCTGGGGCTCTGCAAATACAGCAGTGGACGAGATAAAGTTTATGCCCTTATGAAGCTTACATTTAGATGGAATAGACAAAACAAACCAAATGAAAAAAAGTGAATAATTGTCATAATTTCTGCCAAAGAGTGCCAAAAAGAAAATAGACCATTTGGGAAAGTACAAAGTCCATTGTATGAGGATTTATTATCATGTAATTTTAATTAAACTGGGACTGTACAAGGGATTTGAAATTAATGACCTCAGGATCTCTTGAAGGTCAATGAGTCGAAGGAGCTCCTATTAACTGAAATTTTGAGAAGATAATAAATCAGTAAGAGAACAAGGTAGTCAAGGTTTTAATAATTTATTGAGAAATGTAGCAGGACTAATTCTTACCTGCCCAAAGTTTGCACTATCAAAGGCATTCCAAGTCAGAGCATAGAGTCTCATAGGATAGAACGGCCATAAATATTTCCTTGAGTAGAGCCAGGGATAAATTCTCCATTTGCAATGAATAAGTTTATTTATTTATTTTTTAAAGACCAAACAAATAAACTGGATATTTACTCAGGAGTTAGGATGAAGGAACTCCCTAATTACAAAGAATATTAAAGTTCTTTTTTTTTAAGCACAGAAGACTTTGTTTATATTATTCCTTTTTTTTGTTTGTTTATATTATTCCTAATGAACCAGGAGCATAGCATTTTTTTCTTTCTATTTTTCAGAGTGTTTAGAAAACTTGACAAAAGGCATTTTATTTTTTCAATATTTACTTGTTTTTGAGAGAGACAGAACAAGTGTTAGACGGGCAGAGAGAGCAGGAGAGAGAGAATCCTAAGCAGTCTCCGTGCAGACGCGGGGCTCGATCTCACAAACCATGATATCATGACATAAGCCAAAATCAAGAGTCAAACGCCTAACCGACTGAGCCACTCAGGCACCCTAGGTCAGGTGGCCCAACAAAAGGCATTTTTAAAAAGTCTTTTGTAAACGTTTATTTATTATTGAGACACAGAGCATGAGCATGGGAGGGGCAGAGAGAGGAGCAGACACAGAATCTGAAGTAGGCTTCAGGCTCTGAGCTGTTAGCACAGAGCCTGACGTGGGGCTCGGGGCTCAAACTCACGAGCCTCGAGACCATGAGCTGAGCCGAAGTCAGACGCTTAACCAGCTGAGCCACCCAGGCGCCCCCCCAACAAAAGGCATTTTGAACTTAAGTGGATAACATCATACAGTCAGTGCATGAAAAGTATTCCCGGAAGATCACTAGGTCTGTTTCATTATTTTCCATGCAAAAACATACAACACTTGAAGGAGAACTGAATTAGAGAGATCTTATGTCTGGCTCTACCGTTAGTTAATAGGTTGGACTTAACTACCTGTGTTAGTGTGCTAGGCTGCCATAGATGCTTAAATAAGGAAAACGTATTTTCTCACTGCTTTTGGAGGCTCGAAGTCCAAGATCAAGGTAGGAGCAGGGTTAGTCTTTTCTGGAGCATTGTTCTCTGATTTGTAGATGGCCACCATTTCTCTCCTTCTTCACATCACCTACTCTCTGTATGTCTGTGTCCAAATTTCCTCTTCTTATAAGGATACCAGTTGGTATTGGACTAGGGTCTACCTTGCTGATCTCATTTTAACTCAATTACCCCTTAAAAATCCTATCTCCAAATATAGTCACCTTCTGAGGTACTGGGGTTAGGACTTCAACCTATGGATTTGACAGCAGGGGACCAAAAATTAAGTTCATAACACTGTCTAACCTCCGGGATTCAGTGTATTCATCCGTACAATGGGAATATTGAACGAGACCAAGAATTCATAACCTTGAGTTTTACTCAAGGGGTAAAAGGGGGTAGATGTCCCCTTCAAAAGGGGTAGATGTCCCCTTCAAAGATTAAGAAGAAACAAATTAGGTAATATCTATAGTTCTCAGCTCTTAAATTGTAAGAATCTACTCTTTCAAAAGGGCAGACAATGTTCTATTTCACAAGACTTAGAGCCAGGAAATTCTTCTTTGTGGCCTTAATAAACGCTTTCCATTGTAAATATAATTTACTCCATTTTGGCCTAATTCTAAACCTAGTGTGGTTAGGAAAGGTCAAATGGTACATTTCTATTTTTTCTTAGCTTTATGAATGATGTCTCTGGTCATCATTGGACTACTGAAATCTATTTCCCTTATTATTTTCCTTGGAGCTGAACTCGCTAATCTGTCAATAATTTTTGTTGTTCTTCCCTCCTCATTACTCTTGCTCCTTAGAAGATTAACATCCAGATGAATTGTCATCCTGCTCAGCACACACACCCACCCACATACACACGGTACAATTTGAACACGGGCAAAATGACTGGAATGCTACAATGAACATAATAAGTGTTTATTATCATTTGTTCCATGAAAAATAAATGACGGAGCTGAACCCTAGGGAAAGTAGTTAAATTCAGTTAATAATTAAGTAACTACTTTCAAAGCCCATAAATAACGCAACGGCATTAGACTTCTGATTATAGGTAATTACCTCATTGATCACTTCAGGTGGAGAAGATGAACCTAGAAAGACCGTCAAAGAGAGAACGTACATGTGAACGTGCAAATGCTCGATGTGGGGGCACACGTATGTACGGGGCACCTTTTTAATATTTAGAAACACGCATGCACAGCACAGGGACAGCAAGGGCACCGGAAACCGCCTTGCTTTTATTGGCGAAACGTGTGAAACCAACTTGTTTATTTCCCCACCTGGGGGCTCCGCAAAGTGGCTGGAACTGTTCCTCCCCTCCGTCCCGCGCTTACTGCATCACGTGTTAAGAAACCAGGGACCGTGCTGTCCTTTTCACGCCCCTCACTCATGTATTTATTTGCTCATTGCACTTGCGCGGATGCGTCTGGGCGTGGCGGTGCAAGTGGGCACCATCAGGCACACGCAGTTGAGCGCGTAGAAGTTGGCGTGCGATTTTCACGCGTCTGCGTTTCTCTAGCCCACCTGCTCCCTACACTCACCAAGCGTATTTTGCCTTCTGCTCCAGAATATTTAACGTCGAAAGGCTGGGTTGCCCCAAGGCTGGTGAGGAGGCTGGATGTGCGTGTGCTGTCCCGGCAGATTTGCCTCCTATTACACCTGTTTGGGGGCTCCTGCTGTTTGGCACCGTTTGTCTTTTTCAGCACGGTTAACCTTCCCCTCCAGCTTGAACATTCCCTCATGCATTGGGGTTACAGACCAAGGAGAAGTCTGCTTTGGATACTGTAGTCTATTTTATTTGGGGATCATTAATGTCCAGAGAAAACTGAAGCTTTCAAGGGTTCTGCTGAAAGATCAGCGCCCTGTCAGGACTGCATCACAAGGCACTCAATTTATCAGCCTGCCGCTGGGGTGACCCGGCTCGGATTTGAACCTCCGGCTCCAGGGAGTCTAGGTTGAACTACGGTGATGTGGAGGCCACTCAGCCCTGCCTCCAGCCAAAAAAGATTAGTGTCATCAAAAATAGATTAGCGAGTCAGTTAAAAAATTAAAGTAACCCCTTTGTTCTAAAATATTTGTCAAAGTAAGCAAAGAAATTAGCTTTCATTTCAGATTAATTACGGAGTAAATTAGGATTTGGGGCAGGAACATTGGAGATTTTTTTCCCTTCAACTATGGAAATGGAGAAATGTGTCACATTTATAATATCTATCTCTAAAAGCTCAAGCATTTATGCAAAAGCCTGACAGAGCTTCCTGGAGCTCCTGCTTGTAAACTTTTTGTTACTGAAGAATTCCTGAAATGTGGACTCTACCCTTACTCTTATGGAAAGAAAAATGTTTTAAAGAAAATAAATGAAAAATTGACCTTTGGCTCTTTTTGATTCTGACTTCCAGAACGAGGTGCCCTTATCCCAGCTACTCCCATCCAGTATCCCTGATGCAAACTGAATTGGGGCCCCATTCTCACAAAATGATAATGGTAACTCTGTGCATTTAGTACATATAGCCTAGATGTTGTGTGGGGGGAGAAGTGGAGAACCTTCTGGCTGTTTTCAGGAAAACCTTGGGAAGTTAACAAAGGGAGTCTCCTAATAGGGGCTGTGCTGGCTTGGACAAACTAAAAAGTGGTACACTGTTCAGTTCCTAACTGTGAGGAGAGAAATTTAGTTAGCCAACATTCATTCAGTCATGAACAAATGTTTACAAGGTGACTTTTATGTGCCAGGCACCATGGGGATCAAAAAGAGATAAAAAAGAATGGTGACTGAAAAAGTGAAGAATCCTAGCTGACCACCTTCACCACGTGCTTTAAGTCAGTGCCACCAGTAATTGGGCATATGGATATTAGGTACCCCTGATGGGATGTGCTGATAAGCCATGACATCGTTTCTGCAGAATTCTTGCCCAACGTGTAAACTACAACCAATGAGAAGATGCCAGACTAATCCAAATGGAGGGAATGTTGAGGACCAGTACCCTTCAAAAAATGTCAAGTTCATGAAAGACGAAGGATGACCTAGGAACTATCAAAGACTGAAGGAGGCTAAGAAGGCAAGTCAACCAAATGCAGTGCAGGATGCTGGATTGGATCCTGAGCCAGCAGAGAGACATAGGTGGGGAAACGGTCAAAATTCAAGTGAGGTTCATAGTTCAGTTAAGAGTATTGCTTATCAGTATTAATTTCTTGCTTCTCATAACTGTACTATGGTTATAGAAGACGTTAACATTAGGGGAAAATGGGGAAGAATATACAAGACGTCTTTGTGCACTTTTTGCAAACTTTCTAGAAACCTAAAGTTATTAAAGGACTTTTTTAAATCCCCAAACTAAATTATAATCCCTGCCCTCATGGAGTTTACCCTCTAAAGGGGATGATATTCTGTCAATCACACAAATGAGCATGTAATTACAAACGTAAATAATAATTGCTTTTAAAGAACGAAACTCTGTCAGAGAGTATAATTATGGTAATCATTAAGAGAGGCATTTATTTAATGTGTACTATGCGCCCAAAACTGTGTTAAGTATTCAATATATCATCGAATCCCCACCTTCATGTTTATCAGTATCCGTCTCGGATACTGATGAAGTCCTCAGTCAATATTTTAAACATTCTCCTTCAATTTTTCACTTATACAGTCAACCATTGCCAGATAGCTCTATGTGAATGTTCCAAGGATACTCCCAATCCACGTGATCCAAGGTGAATCATTACCTCCTCTCTGAAACCTTAGGTTCTACTTCCTAAGACCTCGGATGACATGACTGTTCATCAAGCACTCCAGTTAGAAAGTTTTCCCCAGCTTCTTTTTATTCCTCTAATTATGCCCCTGAACAAGTTATCCTTCATATGTAAAACTCTAAAAGGAAAATCTGGGGGCACCTGGTGGCTCAGTCAGTTAAGCATCTGATTTCGGCTAAGGTCATGATCTCGCGGTTCTTGAGTTTGAGCCCCGCGTCCGGCTCTGTGCTGACAGCTCAGAGCCTGGAGCCTGCTTTGGATTCTGTGTCTCCCTCTCTCTGCCCCCTTCCCCTCCCTGGTGCATGCCGTCTTTCTCTCTCAAAAATTAATAAACATTAGAAAATATAAAAGGAAAAGGAAAATCTGATTATACCTTTGTTGGCTTGTTTGTTTTACTGCCGCAGTATATTTCCATTACCTATGGGATCAATTCTAAGCTGTATCATGTGCAAATAATGTCCTCCACTGGCTGGCCTCTGCACAGGCCATCCCAGCCCCATACCTCTCCACTCCTCCTCAAAGACCACGTACTGCTATTCTCTTGTTGGGGCAGAGAGTCATGGCCTCCAGGCACCCATTTCCATGCTTGGCTCACTGTCCGCATACCTTGAACAGCATTTCCTCAAGTTGCAGGCGAATCCCTTAATTCGGGGCACATCAAAGTCATTTTCAGTAGAGTTGATGAATGCGTCACAATTCCGCTCTAAATAATTTAATTGCTTTGTTTACTGGTAGGCAATTTTATAGTTTTATCTCTGGTACAACTTTTTCCAAGTGCGTGGCCACCGTTCATGGTCTGGAAGCTCCTAGAGTTTCTTTTACATGTGTATGCCTGATTGGCTCCAATGCCCCACAAGATTCTGATTAAATATGCACCCTAAATAGCTTCACAGAAAATGAACACCAACCGCCACTCCCCGGGTTGTGGGACTCAACAACATAGTCCGGTTAATATAACCACATCTCATCTTTGAGATTTCCACCTGCTTGTGTCTGAATTGCAATCTGACCTTAAAATTTTCAGACGAGTGATGGGGACAATAGTGCTTCTGTGAGCCACAGCCCCAAGAATCCGGACCCATTTCACCATTGATAGCCAAGCCACGTTTAGTAAGACCTTCATGACTTTCATCCTGGTGGGAAACTTTTGCAACTGCCCGCTTCCCTACACTGCCTGCTTTCTCCAAATAAAGCAGTGGCAGTGGAGGGGGTGACTGTGAGTCATCAACACACCATCACTGGAACACATCAGGTTTGTCCACAAGAAACATTTTGATGTCTCTGATTACTTTGTCATTAGTTTAAGAAGACGGTTGAGCTCCCAGGAAAACCATGAGGAAGGGTGATACAGGCATACCTCTATTCAACAGCTAATGCCTCCCAGACATGGAACATGCTGAGACAAACAAGGGATCCCCAGAGTGCTCATCTGCTGCAGGACTTATTTCATACTGGATCAATTATGCAAATTGAGATGTGAAGATAGCTCCCTCTTTTAGTAAGGTATGATTACTCCTGCATTCTTTCCAAGGCAGCCTCACCGGAAATACCAGTCAGATTCTGAACCACCTGGTTCCATCTGGAAAATGTGTTTTCTTAATTGGGGGAAGGGGTAAGGGTTTTTAAAATTTCCGCAGCATTACTATTCATATGCATTTAACATTATAAAATGTTTGCCATTAACTTATCCAAGGAAAGACATTTACATATGTGTGAGCTTGATTTCTCAATAAAAAATATGGAGGAGCATGAGTAGTTCTAAAAAGTTTAACAATCTTAACACTTAGTTATTATTTCACAGACTTGCAAGCTAGGATAATATGACAGGTTCATCCTTTAGGACTGTCTTTTAAAAGCCCCTTTAAAGAGCCGCTATGTATATAAAAAAAAAAAATGTTTAAAATTCCAAAGAGTAATTTATACAGGCTGAGAAAATTAAAAAGAGTGGTTAATCAGAAAATAATGAGATCAAAGGTAGAAAATAACTGGAGAAATGATATCTAGTTAGAAAACTAATGGGCAATAATTATTATTGCTAGAAATGATAATTATTTCCCTCCCCTTTTCTCTGTGTGTCCAACACTCCTATTTCCCACCTGGGGTGTTGAAGAACCACTTTGTCTGCCTTGTACCCACGTCCTGCCTTCTTCATGGAATGCTTCTCTTGGTGAGAAAACCTTTTATTTTCATTATACTACCCAGCTGCTCACTTCTCTGTCTTCTTTTCTGGACAAGCCTCTAAAACTTAGAGAATTCAGCATCAGAAAATTAGGCGCGTGTATTCTTATATTGAGAAATGGCGGGGCAATCTGTAATACTCCAAGGGACTGGTGTGACAGAATTTCAGTGGTTTGTCATAGGTGAGATATAGTCATTTATGTTTACATTTTATTTATTTTTGATAGACGGAGCACAAGTGGGGGAGGGCCAGAGACAGACGGAGACACAGAATCCAAAGCAGGCTCCAGGCTCTGAGCTGTCACCACAGAGCCCCACGTGGGGCTCAAACTCACAAACCGGGAGATCATGACCTGAACCGAAGTCGGACGCTTAACTGACTGAGCCACCCAGGCACCCCGAGATATAGTCATTTTTAAAATGGTAATCATGGCTTCTAGTAGAGACCTACGACGGTGTGGCCCAAATGGCTCTCTTTTGTCCTGCTCTGATGCAAACCAGTAGCTCAGAGAAATTGGGAACATTTGCCCACTTGAATAATTGCACACTCACCTCATTTAAAAAACGACACACCCACATACAAAACTGACAAGTCGCAGATATAAATCTCAACTAGTTGAAAGTACTTTTATTTCAAGGCACATAAATCTTTCTAAGTCCATCCATTAATTTTATGTAGTTTTAATTACAGCTTCTAACCTCTACAATTATTACAAGCCTGGATGTTTCCCCTTATGTCAACAGATGCTGATAGGAAGCATGCAGGACGTAGCAAATTTTGTTCAGCTGAACAAAGAACAAAACACTTGCCCCTTTAACCCCTCTATATTCAGGGTTTTCAATTTGTTGCCAGTTCCTTGCCTCAGTTTCCTTTGCTAAAAGCTGGGAGTGTTGGAGCCCACAGGGGCATGAAAATTATTTTAGGTTTACAGCTTTCTGAAGAGTCGAAAGAAAAAGCTCTCTATGTAAGTGCTAACTGTTGCCTTCAGAACTAACCTATATTTTATCAAATATAATGGAGTCAATTATTTAAAAATGTAGACTAAACCTTGTCTATGGCTGACTAAAATGAAGGGAATTAAAATACAAACCTTTTAGGTGTGTGTGTTTTATAGAGCTCCTAAAACACATGCCATCTAAAATCACAATAGTAGAATTTTCCTGAAAGTTACTGCTAAACGGGAAAGTCACTTACACGGGAAGAATTTGTATTGCATTTGTGAAAGCAAAATTACAATAGCTGACAAAACATGAAAGTTTCATCATGGTGGATTAGAGCATCGCAAGGAACTCAAAGGAATTTCTCGTTATTCAACATTTCAGCTAACATTCTTGTAACGTCTCTTCTGGGAGTAGATTTGTCTCCTCACTCTGTAGGAAGCCCATACACATAAAAAGGTTAGATTAGAGACACATAGTAAATAATATAACAAACAGTTCCTATCATGTTAGACTCCACTCAGCATAGAGCAGGCAGGCAAGCAAAAATGGAATGTTCTGATCCCTGCTCTGCTGGCTGGTTTGTCACCCGCACAGCGGGACCGCTCCCCAGTGTCTCACAAAGCTCAGCCTTGGATGAGGCAGTGCCTTTCGGTATTGTCGAGGTCTGATGCCACTTTATCCCTCATCAAACATAAATAATGCTTGCAAATTTCCTCCGTCCTCTGAGCTGAGGGTTTGACTTTAGGAAATGACATTAGGTGAAAAGAAAGATGGAAAATGTTAACAGTATTCGGATTAAGGGCTTTTCTTTGTTTTTGCCTGGCAAAGTCTTCTAGTTTCTTTAGGGTGCTGATTTGATGTCATTTCCACTTGCCTTACAAGTACCCTTGCCTTCCCCAGGTGTCATCCTATAAGCCACAAGCCCATTTCTTTAAGATTCCTGACCATGTTAGGAGAGAATTGAAATTTGGGGTTTGTTTGTCTGCCACAAGACTAATGATTTTAAATCTTTTGGGCTTGTGAGTTCTCAGTTTAGATTCCCTCAGAAAAAGACCCTGAGACAAGGATTCCAGTGAGAGTGGTTTATTTGGAAGGTGGTCCCAGGCGACATGGTGGGGAAGAGTGGGTAAGAGAGAGGACAGAGAAGGCAGACAGCAAAAGGGACCTTGTCAAGTAGTTACCACTATGGATAACTGGAGTTTAATCCCACTGGGGAGCTCTTGGAGCTACTATAGAATTCAGGCCCCCGAGCTGTCACCAGATGGCAGGGAGAGGTGGACTATACCCTGTTTCCTGTCCATTATTGATTAATGGCTGCTTGGCAGAAGGGCATGAATTCTCACTTCCTGCCTACCACATGCAGGGTCAGAGAGGTGAGATCATACTGGCTATGAAGAAGAGGGGGGAACCAAGATCAGTTTGAGTAACTAATAGCAAAGTGTGAGATCTTTACCTACTTTTCCAATTCCAATGTTGTTGACTGAGAAAAAAAAGATAGGCGAAAATAAATATTGCCAAATATTTTTAAGTAATTCCACGAGAGTTCCAAACCCCGGAAATGCTTTCATGGACCCCAGATTGATAACACTTAAAATAGACTGGAAGCATCTTGAGGGTAAAATATACTTAAGCATTGTAATATTTTTACTACCTGGTACCATTTCTGTCCCAAATTAGCTCTCAATAAACATTTGTTCAATAAAGAAACAAATAAATACGAGTGCAGAGATGGTATGTTCAAATTATTCATGTACAGAAGATTTAAAATTAAGTAAAGTTATCAACTGTGAGGAGAATGATTGTGGTTTTCTAAAACACAAATGACTAAAATAGGCCTTAATTTATTCTAATTAATGCATAGAGTCTCTGAACTGAGAAGTAGTTTCTTTCCATTGTCAGAGAGACTATGGAGTTAGCAATTTAGTAAATAACTAAAAAAGAAAAAAAAAGCCACCCACCAACATTGAGTATCGGTTCCCCTTCCCAAAGTTTTTTGGGAAACTCTGTGTTTCAATTCACGTCCACTAAGAAAAATAGGAATGACATGCTAAGAAACCCAAGGTTTGTGTAATCCTAAGAATTCTGGTTCAACACAGTCTTTTGGGACTGTCTATCCTGGGTCTCTAGATGGGGTACTAGATGTCTATAGTAGACTGCTCCACCATAGATAGAAATAGTCTGGCTCTCTGCCCTTCAGCTGTTGGAACTATGGGACTATGGGAGTCAGTCTAGGATTGGCCAGCTGGATGCTTTTCCCCACACTGAATCTTGAGTGAGTAATACAAAAAAGTAAGGGTGCTCAGAGATTATTCATGGAAACCTGCAGAACTGGTGGCAGGGAGAGAACCAGTGGGAGCACCGTGGGGGAGAACTTCAGACGTGTACTCCACTGAACAGTTTCCCTTAGTTTCTTGACAATTGATTAGCCTCTTTTCCAGCCTTCTGGTTGACTCTGTGCATTTCCAATAAACTTTTTTTTCTGATCAAGTCAGTCCACAGTTAGTTTTGGTTTTTGTGTTAGTTTTGCTTTGTTTTGATTCTAATCAAGAACCCAGACTGACCAGTGTCCTCGAGAGACTGGTTCCTGAGGAAAGGTTCCTAAGAAGTGGAGTAAAGGAGAGGACAGGAGAACAATGGTTGCCTCAGGCTTGGAGGAAGGGACTCCCACCTCCCACTGGAGGGCTGAAATGCACAGACAGGCAGTTCTGGAGACACATCTGCCCTTCTTAGAAATCCAGAAGACAGGGTACTTCTGAGACTTGCCAAATGAGATGCTTTGCGCCACCTGACATTTTAACTTAGGCTAAGTGACATCTGAAAGGAGTTTGTGGAGTGATTTCTCGAATTTCTTAGGCTGTATCAGAAGTCCTCAGAGAGTTTGTTAAAAAAAAAAAAAAAGATTCGTGGGCCCAGAGCTTCTGATTTACACGGTTAGAGTGTCGGAGACTCTGACTTTCTAGTAAGTTTTCAGGTGATGCACTTTGAGAACCGCTGGGTTAGTAGCCAGACTACTCGTTCAAAAGCCAGCCTAAGACTCTGATGAGCTAAAAGATGGAGAGGAAGCCTGGAAGAGACTGGTGAGAGTTGGCCTGTGTGGGAATGCTGGCTCTTTTACTTCGCACTAGTTAGATGACCTTGAGTAAGTTCTCCTTGTGCCCCAGTGTCCTCATCTATGCCGTGAGGAAGCTCCCATCTACCATGCTGTTGATCAGCTACATCTCTCACATCTGCAGCTTTGTCCTTGCCTCTGGGGCACCCCCACCCCCCAATTCTAATTTGCACTGACTAATGTGCCAGGGGATGATTAATCAGATTGCTGGCATTGTCAGGACTGAGGGTAAAGTCTGAATCAGGAAGCTTTGCTAGGTGTCTGACGAGAGCCTCTGGAACCCACCGGCTAAGGCACAGGAGTGACGCTTTCTGGTTCACAGCTGTGACTGCGGACAGGCGATGCTGTGAGAAGCCAGGCCTCCCAAAAGAAGAAAAAGAAAAAGAGGGTGCTGCTACACTGACTTGGCCTTTGGGCAAGGCTGAGCACCAACATTGGAGCTGCAGACTTCTGCCAGATACTGGTAAAAATAGTCAAACCTCTCCTGAGGTATACAGAGCACTGTCGACATTTCAATCCCAGTACAAATAACAACACACGTTTACTTTCCCCTTCTTGTTACTGGTTTCCATGAAAGCCATATTAAATCTAAAGATCATTTTTAACAGTAATATAATTTTTAATATTTCAATACTAAAGTCTTCTAATGAGGGGAACGTATTTGTTTTTCAGGGGGAGACTGGTTGCTAGATTTCGAGGCTACATGGAGAGGGGCGTCTTAATTTTCCAGGTGTTTTCAATGCAGGTGCTTCAGCCCCCCATGTTTAGAAAGGCCGGCACTCAAATCTTTTCTCCCACAAGGTGACAACACTTTACCTCGGCCACAGGGAGCTGAGGAAAGGGAAGTGTCAAGACAACTGATTTGAAACTCCACTTCCTGTGGTTTTATAGAATATTCCAAATTAAAAATTTCTTCCCCCAACTCTGAAGTCTGTAACAATATTTACTTTACATATGTTCTTTGTTCCCACAGTAAAATTATATTCTTGGTAATTTTACAAGAGTAACTACGGATCCCAAAAAGCAATGACGATGGTGTTTTGTCTTTTGCAACGCGTTGCTAATTATTACTCTCAGACAAAATGGTTCAGAAATAGACTGAGATTCCTAGGCTGGGGGTGGGAGGGGGGGAAGAGAAATGCATTATGAAAATTATGTATTTGCCCTCTGGGGACCCCACCCCCTTTATGAAGACTCTTGCCAATCAACCCGCGGAACAGAATCTGATTCAATTCTGGGGCAAACATTTGCCTGCTGTTGAAGCTCAAGGAAAGAAAGATGCTTCATATTCTCGTGCCAAGAAGGGAGGTGGAAGAAAATGGGAGTGAAATCTAGGGGGCAAATAAAGAAATATGTACATGTATATTTATGTATTCTGTATTTTGGCTCTAATTGCTTCAAAGATTATTTATTTTTCTTTTTTCCTTTCATTTAAAAAAATACCTTCCAGCTTCTTAACATGTTTTTCAAAGTAGGAGCTGGAAGGCATAATAAAAAGCAAGCAGGGATATGCTTTTTGAATAGAGTGAAATAATTAATGTAAGAATGCTTCCGTTTGGGCATTTTTTTATGAAGTGAAATATATTATTTTTGCTTTTAAAATGGAGGTAATTTGTTACACAAAAGTGGTGTTTTCTTTAATCTGAAAATAATACTAATTATAACACTATTTGGGAGCTGGAGTTTTGAAGCCTAAAATTCCTTTTGTAGTTTGAAATTACTTCGCTGCCATAACTAAACTGGCTCTACTCCATGAATATTGTCATTTCTTTCCACATTGTTCTTTTACCTTCACTGGCCACTCTCCTCCCTAGGTTTTCTATGGAATGCCTTCTTGCTCCCTAGGCTTTGGGCCACTGGTATTTTTCTCTTTAATTGAAGTTATTTCCTTTGCAGTGAGGCGCTCTTTAAGTTACCCACAACCCCACAACGTTTCATTGTTCAGCAGGAGAGGGGTTGTGTGGTAGGGTGTAAGGGGTCATATATTCTTGGGAGAACTTGTAGTCAAGGGTAGGTGGTGGGTTAACCATAGAGAGCAGGAGAAGGACGCATTTCTCTTTTACCTGGAGGATTCTAGGCATTCCAGTTTGACACTCTGTCCCTTTTTTCCAGGATGACAAGGGACATCGATCAACCTCCTGAATAGTCATTTGGGGGCAGAACTGTAGTCCCCATTTTGTTGGTAAATTGCTTTATGACATTTCTTTCAGAATCACAAAAAGATGGGGTGATGATGTTCAGTAGACTGTTGCTCCCAGAATCTGGAATTTATCCAAATCTCAGAGAAATCCTAAAACAGGACTTGCATCCATATAGACCTGAGGTACACTTTGCGAGGGACAGTAAAAGCCTGAACTTGGACACAGATTTCTACTGAGCACTTGCACATGCATGTGTGCACACCCACACACACACCCACACCCGTCTCTGCCTCTGGTTCTCTGGTTCCTGACACAGAGCTGCTAAAACCCCTTGTAAATAGGAGCACTAGGAGGAGTGTCTTGTTCCGAAATTTAGTCTTTGACCCTGGTTCCTGACACATGGCTCCTAAGTCTCTTGGAATTTCCTGGGTGATAGAAATGTCTCTTGTTTTAATGAGGCAACTGATGGTGGGCTCCCAGACAGCGTGAGGAAGAGGGCTGACCAAGCCTTAATTAGAAGCTTGGAACTTTCATCCCCACCCACCATCCTCTGGGAAGGTGGGTAGGAGAATGAGTTAATGATAGATCATGCCCATGTATGAAGTTTCCATAAAAATTCCAGAAGTATAGGATTTGGAGAGTTTCTGGACTGGTGAACACATCTGTATTCTGAGAAGGTTGTATAGCTCTACTGGGACAGAAGCTCTACTGGGATGGAAGTTCCTACACTGGAGAGCATTCCAAACTTTACCCTTTATACCTTTTTATCTGGTTGTCCATCAGTATCCTTTATCATATTCTTTATTAGATCATACACTGGAAAACATGAGTGTTTTCCTTGAGTTCTGTGGGCTGTTCAAGAAAATGACTGAATCCAAGGAGGGGATCATGGAAACCTCTACTGCTTAGTCAAGTTGGATGGCAGTCACGGGTAAGTCAGGGACCTACCACTTGTGAGTGGTGTTCGAAGAGGTGGACAGTTGTGTGGGACCAAGCCCTTCACCTGTGCCCTTCACCAAGCCCTTCACCTGCACTAGCTCTCTGTCAGGACTAATTGAACTGAACTACAGGACACCCCTCTGGTGTCACAGAGAATTGCTAGATGTGTGGAAAAGCTACACATCTTCTGTCACAAGTATTGCGAGCGTGTGAGCAAAGGAGAATCAGTGGGGTGTTTTTATTCCCTAAACAATGGTCCTTTTTGAGGATTCATGAAAAGAACACACAGAGACGTACGCATGAGGGTCGGTCTGTTGTTAAAGGGGTTCGTGTCTGTCTCCACCACCTGGGATCAAAGTCTCTCCAAAGGTTTCTTGGTCAAGAAGAACTGCTTAATGTTCCAGTAAGGCCTGCCTATTACATTCTTCTTTGTCTTCGTGTTGTGTCATGCACCTCACTGCTCATAATAATTCTGGATTTTCCTGCAACATTGCATGCTTGTTCCTGCTTTACAGTCTTTGCACCTGCTACTCTTCCTTCTGGAGTGTTCTTCCCTTAGAAGGGTTGCATATCGTCCTTTGAAAGTCCACCCAATTCCTACTACCTCAGAGAGGCCTTCACCTACTACTGTAACACAAAGGGATGATTCCCTTTCTTCATCACATGATTCTGCTTTATTGTCTTTCCAGCACTATTCTTACATAAAATACCTGCTAAAGTATTTGTTTACTTGGTTATCGCCTAGCCTCCTCCCTCTTTAGGGGGTCAACTCCATGAGAACCACCATATCCCCACCCTGAAAATGGTGCCTGACACTCAGTGAGCACTTAATATATGTGATTAATGAGTCAATCGATAGAAGGTGTTAAGGGAGTTTCAGAAATATTATGTTTTCATCTTTACAGTTCTAGTGTACCTAAAAAAACAAACAAGAAACTGAAAACCAGTTTTTTTCTAGGACAGGAGTTTTTCAACCTCAGCACTGCTGACATTTGGGGCTGGGTAATTCTTTGCAGTTGCAGGAGCTATTGTGCCCATTATAAAATGTTGGGCAGCCGTCTTGGCCTCTAGCTACTAGATGCCAGGAGCACCTCTCCTCCAGTTGTGATGACCAAAAGCGTCTCTAAACATTGCCAAATCTCTGTGGGGCCAAAGTAATCCCGGTTGAGAACACTGTATGAGAACAATGGGAAATCCCATCAGCCCTGCAGATCTTCTGATTCTTGTGCTTAGATTTGCACTGTCTGGGTGACAGAGAAGACTGCTGTGTGCAACAGGCCTAAGAAATCTGAAAATTAGAAGGAACCAATGGCATTGGAGTAACGCCTGTAGTCTGAGAAATAACTATTCTCAAAGAACAAAGGTGGTATGAATGTTTCCTGTGGACCTGGTATAGGACATATGCATTAGGGAGCTGTGTGGGCCACCAAAAAGATACAGGCGTGTTTTAGAAGGAAGCTGGGGTGGGCCTGTGAGTGTCTAGGAGCTGGAGAAGGTATCCAAAGCAACCGACCAGAACTCAATACATTGACCATGTCCAATGAACTTCAGACGAGACATGCCAACTCCACTGGGGCAGCTGTTAAGAACCCATGAAAACACTCCTAAGAAAAACAGCTCAAATTTAAACCCCTGTCAAACCCAGAGAGCACCCCTCCTAGGTCATCAACCACATGAGAACATTCCTGCATTCTTTTCTTCTCCTTCAATGCCGTGCTCCAATTCTGCTGAGCTCAATCTGAAGTTGGCAAGCTGGGTCAGGAGGCACGGAAGTTCAAGGCAGAGAAATAAACGGGGGGGACCCCAGTGCCTTCCCCACCAGCAGGCCTCCCTTCTGCAGCAAGAGCAAACTGGTGAAGAAGGAGCTTCACATTTAAAGCAGCTGTCATGTAAGTATTACATGGGAATGAAGATTTAAATTATTAGCTTCCAGACATGGCTTAACGGTCATCAGAAAAAACTTGCAACTCCCATCCGCACTTCCATCCGGGGAAGCTTCTGCTCACTGGTTAAACTGAAGGAGATAGGACACAAAAATAACTGTTTTATGAATAAATCCCATGAATTATGTTTGTTTGATATGTCTCATCCCCGCGTTCCCAATGCCTACCACATAATAGACAAAAAAATGTATATAACTATATACTTTAAAGCAATCTGTCCATGCTTCTGTATATTTGTGGGAGTTCACTGTCCTGTGACTAGTGAGTAGACGAATTTTCTAATTTATTCAAGTCACCAAGAAATGGAATGATTTGCAGCCTCAACATTCTTTGAAACTCTTAATAATCCTTTTCCTTTGGTTTGATGAGATTATAAGTTTTTCTACTCAGATCAGGGCACAATACGTTTCACTTTCTTTTCTTCCATGTGGCTGGCCATCTCCTCTATCAATCACTTTCAATTGGCAGGTCTGACACCGGGCAGCAATTGACGCAGCTCAACTCAGCTTTGGTTTCCCATCAGGGCTCGTAAGGTAAAACACTGTAATCATTAGGTCCTGCTCTAAACTGGCAGGATGTGACAGAGAATCTACGATCCGGGATAAGGCCAGTGTCAACTAACTGTGACATTCCATCAAACAGAGCATCCTTAATGTCATGGAGAGTTACTCTCTGCATGGGTGATAAAGTATGGGTGCGCTGACAGGCTCTTGCTTAACTGTTCTCATTGGCCTTGGTATGTTCATGCCAATTCATTGTTTTATAACAGATTGGCTCACATTGAAAATGAGGATTCAATTTGAGATTTTATTGTTAACCTTTAAGGTCCTTGGAGGCACCGTTGGGCTCCTCTGCCGACAGAGCTAAGTGAAGTTTATGCTCCCATTTGTCGGTGTCTAGCGACCGTGATTTTACATTGACACGTCCATATCAGTCTCCCATGCCTTTCCAACAATGCTTAACATAAAAATTACTTATTTTCAGATTTGAATAAAAGAGGGCGACTGGTCTGCCATTCTTGTTATACTTTCTAGTGGAGTTCATTTTTGGGTAGCAACCTATCTGACTTTCTTTTTACGCCTGATGACATTTTTCCTATTTCATACTGTGACTTGAATGTGAACAGAAGTAGAGCAAGGTCTTATGAAGGGTGACTTAGAATATCACTTCCAAGCCAATCATGGAAATAGCTGCCAAATTTCTACTTTAACAATAAAGCCAACCGGTTCTGAGGTCCTTCAGCTTTGTTAAAATAAACGATTACTACAAGTTTAAAATGAGTCTCAGGAGAGAAGCACAGGAAAAAAAAATAGGATATACCTGGTCTGAGAGAACATTATGAGCTACTGAACATTGGACTTGACCGGAGTGTACCTAGAATTGAGGTGTTTGTCTTAGACCTAGAAGAACCTGTAATTTACTAGGCAACAATGGCATCAGGACACCTCAGGGATAATGACAACTATACCAGCCATATCTCAGAAACTCCGTACAAGTAAATTGGAGGAGACATGCAAAGCAATCTCAGCGTCTTTGATGGAATGTTTTCTTTTTCTCTTTAAAGTGCTATAGAGTACATGAGATTCATTGGATTATTTCATTTTGCTTTATTTGTGCCCTTTTAAGGCAAGAGGTTGGGCAAGAAAAGAGTACATTTTCCTAGAAGTGAGTGAAGTCATAAATAATGGTCATGGTTGCGTAAAAACCACTTCTGTGCAGAGAGATGTTTTTGAATCAATGCAAATATTTCTAGTTTTTCATGTGTACAGCCTAGATTTCTTAAGGTTTGGGCTGTTATCCAGCATAGCATCAGGTATGCGACGGGGTCTATTGTGCCCAGTATTGGCTAAAAGCTTACGAAAGCGAAGCTAAAAGAGTAATGGCATGTAGCCAATTCTACTGTCAATTCCCCTGCTTGTTTCTCTGTTTCTCCCTTGGAACCCAACCATTTCTCCCTTTTCATTTATATAAAGAACAAAGCAACCTACTTCTATTAGGAATTTTTACAATCTTTTTAGCGCTGTTGGTGACAATTGGCAGTATCAATGGCCGTGACGGCCCACCACGCTCAGACGCTAAAATGACACTTTCCACCAGAAGGCTAAATTTCACTGTGGGACAACCAAAAAGTTGAAGGATGTGAAATGTCAAAAACATCATAACAGTACATCTGTGAGTGCTAAATTATGATTATTTTGGCGACTCTTTCCACACGATGAAGTTCCTAATAAGTGGGAGAAAAAAATAAAGGGTTTATTATTTAGCAGAAAGCCTACAGCATAAATCTCTTGGAGGGACAAGTGATCGAAAGGTTCTGATCACCTCATAGCAGAGCCGAAGATTTTATTTTGGGGGATCTTTAACCATAGTAGAGTATGCGTTAGATATCTTTCATTTCTTTCTCTATACCTCTCCCACACTACTCCATGTGCTCTCTGCTCTGGGGAGCTCATATTTGGGGTTCTCATATGGTTCCATCAATGGGGACCCCTTTCAGGAACTTGGTGGAAGAGAGAAGAGTGAGGTTAGGTGTTAATTTTCTGGTCCCTTCCTGTGATTTTCCTTGAGCCTGCAGGATACCTCCTCAGAAGGTAGTTCTTTCTTTCAAGGTAGTTCATTCTAAACAATTCTCATCTTCCACATTCCGATAGCCACTATCTCCATCTGATTTTTCAGGCATACGATGATACAAGTTCAGATGTTGCCAGCCCCAATTATAGTTCTACACACACACCTTTGAAAATTCCCTTTGTGAATAAACCTTCCTTAAATTATCCTATTTTGAGGGTCCCATCTGTGTCCTATTTTTACATGTTTGCAGATAACATGGGGAAATAGAAAACTGGAAAGATGTTAATCATCTATCAGAGAAATCATGAGTAATATGTGTGGACGGGAGGCTAATCTCAAGGGTGACTAGTGGACGGGGTTGAAGAATAAGTTCCAAGTCCAATTCTATCATTAGATTAAAAAATTTTTACAGAAAAGATACTGAATACTACTAAATAGCTCAGGAACTATTATATGAATAGTAGACTAAGGTGATTTTGTATAGAGCAGGATCTGTTGCAAATTGATGGAAGGAAGGTAGACTTTGGTTCAGTGTAATAAAGCATTTACTTTTATTTAGAAATGAAATGTTCTGTCTCATCAGGGAATGAATACTAAACTATAAACTCATTAAAATGAGAGTAGGGGCAATTCCTGAGATGAAAAGAGTAAATCCTTGCATTGGGAGACATATTAGACTGCATATCTTTAAGTTGTCTTCCAACTTTTAAGAGTCTGTGTTGCCGTGATCTCAATGTAACCCAAATAAAACACAGGGCTTCTTGTGATTCGTTTTGGAGACACAATGAAAGAAATACAGACCATATATTGCAAAGCAAGTTAAAAGTAACTACAATCTTTTTTGTGTGTAATTTCTTGGATACCTTTAAAATAGATGCAACCAATTACTCACATCAAAACTTTGTAAATTCTTTCTTCCACTGCTTTGGTTTCTTCCCCCTCCCTCAAAGCTCCTCCTAGTAACTCTTGTTTTTATCTATTCTCAAATCTCTCCATCAATATTCTACCAATTATCATATCAACTAAAGTGTTGCCTTCCTATGACCCCATCCAACTTTTCTTCTCCATTTTTTTCTCTCTTTACTAAGAAATAATTCCCTGTGTCTTCTTGATTTTTCTCCCCACTGACTACCCCTAGATACACAGCAGGATGGATAGAGCAATGGAAATTGCTGTGTTGGCAAGGTCTGGATGGTAAAGAAGAGGGTGGTGGTACTGGACAGAGAGGAAGGATAGGAAGTTTGATTGATTAAAAATGTGGGTCCCTATCACATTAGCTTCTCGAGCAAATGAGCTACCTAGAATATGAACATGTTACTTTTAATATATCATGTCTCTGTGAGGATTCGTTTAGGAAAAACATTTTGAACTAAGAAAAAGTATCGATAAAAACTGAATTTGAACATGACAATCACAAAGCTTTCGGTAAAGCATTTTGGGTTCAACTTTAATGGCAAGCTTCCATGCATTTAAATCCTACCATTTTATTAACTGACTGCATCACCCACTACTTTTGGCAAGCTACCTGCATTCTCCTATGCCCCAATTTCCCCATCTAAATAATAGTGACGATAATACTATCCACCTCAAGAGGAATACTGTGAAATTTATTTATTCATTTTTTATTTTTAATGTTTGTTTATCTCTGAGAGAGAGAGATAGAGCACAAGCAGGGGAGGGACACAGAGAGAGGGAGACCAGAATCCAAAGCAGGGTCCAGGCCCTGAGCTATTAGCACAGAGACCAACACGAGGCTCAAACCCACAAATCCCAAGATCATGACCTGAGCCGAAGTCGGATGCTCAACTGACTGAGCCACCCAGGCGCCCTGGTACTGTGAAATTTAAATGATACATCTCTAAATAGCACTTAACACTGCGTGGCACATAGTAATGTCTAATTAAGGACACCATTATCATTGCTTTTATGATATAATTTTTATTATATAAGTGTTATAGTTTCAAGGCTCTATTTACATAGATATTAAGTTTTAGTTTGAAATTTTGTAGAGAAATAATGTAAAATTTTGATAATATTGATGATAAAGACTGGCTAGGGGGACCTCCAACTAATTTTGTCTTCTTCCTATGTTTTCTAGTCTCTTCTGCAGATGGGTGTGACCATACATCTGAGATATATCCGATGGGAAGGGATTGTAAATAATATGTGTCATCTCAAGAATTGCTCTATAAAACTCTTCTCATGTCCAAGCCTCCCTGATGGTTACCCTTTTAAGATATGATAAACTCAAGATGGCAAACTAATTAGCTATATCTTGAAGATGACAAACAAAACTACAAGGTGGAAGGAACCTTGGGTCCCTGACTCAGTGTCGGGAAGAATCACTTGCCAATCTGAGACTGGTTGGTTTTGGTTTTGGACTTGACGTAAGTATGAAATAAATTTCTCTCGTCTTTAATCTCATTCTCTTATAGGTTTTCCTTGTTGGTGCTGTAACACCTAGGGGTACCTAACTAATATTATACTGAACATAGTGATTATTCTGTCCAGTTTAAACATCTTGCAAAACTTCTCACCCAAATTATCTTATTGGAGTAAAAAGTCTTTGACATGATTAAATCACACCATCAAATATTTAATTTTTTTCATTTGTAGATCTTCCTTCTACCTTCAATATTTCTTTTCATTTCTTTTCCAAGGGTTCTCCTCATTCATTTCAAAACATTTTAACTCCTCATTTGATTATTATGTCAATATTTTACTTCTACCAGACCTGCAGTTATTTTTTTCTTTTTGTAATTTTGTTCATAAATACTTACAGACAGTGTGTTTGGTGCTCAATATAATGTCTTACATGAGTAGGTATTAAATAAATGTATTTACTAATACTGGGGTGTAAAAGATAAGTGGAAAACAATGACAGAAATTGTGCCCAAACTCCATGAACTTAGTGGGAAGCACTGGGAAAACCATAGTGACATTATAAAGATGGGGAAAAACATGCCTTGATGAAAATCTTTCTTTTTAAATTGAGTTGTGATGGTATTTTATGAATTTAGTTACTCTGTTCCAGGTCCTGTAAACTGAGTCAGAATCCTGTAAAGAATACCTAAGCAGGGGTATCTGGGTGGCTCAGTGGCTTAAGCAGCTGACTCTTGATTTCATCTCAGGTCATGATCTTGGGGTTTCTGAGTTTGAACCCGGCACTGGACTCTGTGCTGATTGCACAAAGCCTGTTTGGGATTCTCTCTCTCTCTCTCTCTCTCTCTCTCTCTGCCCCTTCCCTGCTTATATGCTATCTCTTTCAAGATAAATACAAAAAAAATTTAAAAAAAAAAGAATACCTAAGTAAATTAGCATGATTATTATGTAACTATCTATGAAAGCAAACCTGCTATACATTAATAGAAATTATGACAATAATAGCATTCTCCAGGCTCCTTGGGAACATGGAAAACTCAGTGCTTCAGTGGGTAAAATGCTCTTAACTGTTAAGTGGTTGGGTGAAGATACTAAGTGACAGAGAAAATGAGAGAGCTGGAGGTGGTAGGGAGGATTTAGACAAGTGTATAATTTTGGTTGTAAATGCAGATTTACACACTAAGTATTAATAATGGCAACATCATCATCACCAATAATAACACCAAGAGTAATAACACTTCTTTAACATTTTAGAGTTAGGAAAATTATTTCATATTATTTAATAATATAGCACTTACATAATTTTATGATTGTGGTTGACATTGTTGACCTGGCTTCTTCCTTGCTAACAGAACTCAAATTTTATCCAGTCAGTGGGTGCTGGTATCTTCATCTTACCAAGACTTGGCCTCTACCCCAAACCTTAAATGAACTGTGACTGGTCTAGTTCTGTCTGTCATAGCAATCCCCTTCTAGGAATGGGCTAAGTTTAAGTCTCAGCTTTGACCAATGATATATAATGAGAAGCTAGCTAGTCTGCTTCCCGAAAGAAACTAAGATAGAAAGACCAAGTGAAGTGCAGGTTTGAACGAAACCTGGAACCACTGAAGGAACACTGGAATGAGATGACTTCCTGTAATGTAAGAAAAATAACTTCCATTTGATCGCTAGTATTTGAGAATCCTAACTAATACAGTGACATGGGCAGGAATGATTATCAATACTTTTGTTAAAGTAATCAGATTAGACCCAAAATGGACTCACTCATGTTAAGTCCCATGTCAGCATACCAAAGCTTAATTAAGTTTCTCTGCTTAAGTACCCCAGAAAAGGAAGGCATGGGTCAGCTTGCTTCCTCTGCACAAGTTACATGAGCTGGGTATAAGACTTCCCTGTGCTCCATAAAAAGAAAGAAAACCTCTTTAACCAATCAGTATAACTTCCTTAATCCTACACACTTTGATCTATAAAAACTCTCTCACCTTATACAGCTCTTTGGAGCTACTTCCTGTCTGGTAGATTGGATGCTGCCCCTTCGTGAATTGCTGAATAAAACCAATAGGATCTTTAAAATGTGTCCAGTTGAATTTTATTCTTTACTAGTTTAACAGTGAGAATCTGAGACCCAAAGAGGCTAAGTAGCTTCTTAATTCCAGCCAGGTCTTATGCCTTAAAATGTAGTATTCCTGCTATCTTATATTTGTAAATTATCAATAGTAGGGTGAATCTTTATTATTATTTTATTCCTCACCAAAAAATGTGAATATAATGTTAAGCCTATAATTGATTACCTAACTTCCATCCATTAAATAAATGGGATTCTCATCCTTATGCTAAAGAGAATACATCCAAAAGCAAATAATTAATATATTTTCCTAAGGATGAGATATCTCTTATACAAAAAGCTTTTTGTGTCAGTACAATTTTAGGTTCATATATTTAATATTTTTTCCACTACTGAGAAGTTAAACATGCTTAACGCTTTCTGTGTTTTTAAGTGTTTTCCTTTATAATGCCCTTTGAATGGATATGCTCCAAGTCATAAGCATCCTTCATGAATTCACATTAATTAGAAAAGAGAAGTTTGTTGATTCTATACTCGGCTACACTGTGACTAAGATATTATAATAGAAGTTATCTGTCTTCAATCAGATAATTTCATCCTAAACAAGAATAATTTTTTGCATGTGATATTTCATAGTAAAAAAAAAAGTCTCATGATTTCAATTGCCTGCAACTCAAAACATTTCTCAGATTTTAATATATTTCAAACTGTCTGTCAGATTGGAAAGAATGGGAAAACTCTGGGCAGGAAAAAGTGAAGGATCTGTTTCCTCCTTGCAGTTGGAGAAAGTAAGGCAGACAAAACTAGTCAACACGACTTAAGAACATGTAGAAAACCACAAGGCAAAGTTCTAAAGAAATTGTGCCACACTCGTACATTAAATGACATCCAATTTCTAAATCTGCCACCGAAATACATGTATTTTTGTAGTGAAGAGGCGTTCCTGTTTGAGTCTTTTAAAATAAACATTAGCTTTAATACGGAGTCATTAACATTTTCAAAGTTGTAATAGTCTACATAAATCTCAGTGAACTATAGATGTTTCTAATTGTATTGTAGTTTACTTATCGTTGCTGCACCCCCAAGGCTTTCTTTTGTCCCACCTCTAGCATAAATAAATCCCCATTATTTTCGTTTGTAGAGTTTTCTAAAACCTCATTCTTAATTCTCTTTTTTGCTCAGCAGATCTGTCATAGGTATCGGGTTACCTAAATCCGAGCACTCAGGATAAACTCTGATTTCCGTGATTCTCCCTGCACCCCCTTCCTCACAAGGGGAATACTCATTTATTTCCACAATGCTCTGCCCTCTTCCTACAAACAGGATTTTCATTCTCCAGGCTAGAAGCACCAATTGTATAATTCGATACAAAAATTATCCCGGAAAAGCATAAGGTAATTATAAGCATAATTATTCTGTGAAGCAGAAGAAGGAAAAAAAGGTGCTACTTTAACAGCTGTAAAACTTAGCACTTTGTCTTTTCTTGTGGCTACACAATGCCAAACATCCAGATGCGACGTGATCATTCAATCGGCTAGATGCCTCCAAGCTGGAAGAGTTTAGGAGCTGATAAACAAAGCAGCCTGCCTGAGTGGCTTTTTCCCTTGCGCATCTGGTTATTTTGACACTATCCAGGCAGAAACTTTATCATAACATGACCAAAGACGAATGTGTGGTACTTGGTCCAATGACTGGAGGTGGGCACAATGTGTACAATTATTCTCATTTGTGTGATTGCTCAACACTGCTCCTTCCAATCTCTTAACAAAACTTGCACTACTTTAAAAACAAATTGAAAGAGTGGTTACATATGTAAAACTTTTTTTAACTTAACGAAAGCACTTAATCACCCTGGGGCATTTTTGCAAGGAGGAAGGGTCTTCAAAATTGTATCCACACCCACCTTGCCATAAAAAATGAGGTGTCATATTTTGTTGGGAAAAGCTAGTTCTACTGTTAGGAAACTGAAAGAATTCACTTGTTCTTATTTATTCCGACTCCAACGTTCTGTTTGTCGGCATTTAGACACAGGCTGAATAAAGTATATCATATTTACAATCATAATGGATTTCAAACACACTCTTAGCCAAAGCTTTCAACAGTAAAAAAAATGCAATTTAAAAAACAAATCAGCTTCGTCAAAAGACTGTTCTCTTTCCCCAGCTCAACCTCCCAGTCATGGTACCCCGGCAAGACGCTTGGTCTTCGAGGGGAAGAAGGACTGGGACCAGGGCTACAGAGAGGAAGAGACAAGGACACCTGCATTAATGAAACCTATCGTCAAATGATATCTTCTAGGATCAAAATTCGAGTTTTATAATTTCAGATAGAAGTATATTCTGCCCCCAGTTTTGGGTGGGGCAGGCTGCCTTTAAGGAACTATTTTGATCTACTTTTGTTTAGCCAGTTGAACACTTAGGAGAGCTGATTTTATTATCTCTCTAGCCAGTGATGTACCTAGATGATGGTCAAAGAGGACTTTAACTTCCAGTAATCTTAACCCTTTTATGAGTGCAAATTGATCACTTAACATTTTTTAAAAAGTCCATTTGGTATCTGACCTGTTAACCTTCATATGACGCCATGACATCTTAAAATCAGAGAAACTATTAGAAAAATTATGTCTTAAATATGGGCCTTTGTATCTTTTACACATTCTCTTCTCCAGTGGTTATTACCTAATAATTTTTGACACTGGTGATTAAACATAAAGTTTTACATTTTATGATTTTCTTTCAAACACACGATTGCGAACATATATATCAAGGCAAAAATTAAACATTCTTCAAGAGTCTGCAATTATATTTATACATTAAAATGTCAACTGGGTGAAATGAGTAACTTCAAACAATATTTTAATCTCATTGTTTTAAAACAAAACAATTCATCAATGTTTTATCATCAGTCCTAATAATCTCACTTTTAAACAATAGAAAGGGACACTGGTAGCCTTTTTTAAAAATTAATTTTAGTGGTGATTATGATTAGAAAAATTCAGTTAATTATTTGACATGTTCATAACCATATCCTATCTGATTAGAGAGTAATCTCCAATCCTTACAACTTGATTACTGCAACACTTATTATACTATCATTTTTTCCTGAATCTTAGTACTTGAGGTCCCTTCTAGAGGTTAGGTCAGTGCTGAAGTCTCCGT
Source organism: Panthera leo (assembly GCF_018350215.1). NCBI lineage: Eukaryota > Metazoa > Chordata > Mammalia > Carnivora > Felidae > Panthera > Panthera leo. Next base: position 37,734,779 of record NC_056680.1, on the reverse strand, counting down.
GCCTCAAACGAAAACCTTGACTTTATATTGTTGCGTACATGCTGGCAGTCTGCCTGTGCTCAATTCTGAAACAGAAGGTAGAGATCGTCTGAGAGAAAAGCCTTGTTTTGGACAGAGTAGGAATTCTCTGAGCAAAGTTTATCTTCCAGCACCCCTTGACCTCACTTTCTGTGTTCTCTTCGCTTTATAAGGATAAACAACATCTACCATTCTGAGATGTCCTCGCGATGTCTATTTCATAAGTCGTCTGCTGTGCGTATCTGCCACTCCAAGGAAAGTGGCTGATGAACTCAGTTCCTGAGCTACAAATGGCTCATATTCTCCGTTACCATTTGCCCTTAGCACAAACCAAAGAAGCAGTTAGGTAATGTGGCGGCGTTACATTCTCTAACGTTCCTGGCAGAGAAGGAGATTTAAAAAAACAAAAGCGAAAAAAAAAAAAAAGATGAACAAGACATTTCTCTGGCCTTTGAGGATCTTACAACCTAGTTAGATTGATAAAACCTAAAAATAAATGAGCTTAGATGTTTCATCTTTTCTTTCAAGTCTTTTTACTGCATGGTCAACTGAGAAACCCCTCCTGTGGATAATGCGTGCGTGAGAGTCTGTGTTTGTTTTTTATCAAAGCCCTTAAAATACTCCAAGTAGCCATTCACTGTGGAACTGTGGACTCTGTAAGACCAGTGATGGTCTTTTATTTCTTAGCATCTAGTATGTCATAGGTTTTTAATAAGTATGTGTATTTTTAAATGAACAGATATAGAAGTACATTCAATAGCTATCCAAATACTTTCTTTTTCTGGATATGCTGTGCACAGGAGGCAGCAATTGAAGCTATCTACAGTGGAAAGAAAAGAAGAGGTGAAGGAAAAAGACAAGGGAGCCATCTGCATATGAGGGACAGGAGGAAACAGAGAAAGGCAGGCAACTGATGAGGGAGGTCAGGAGGCCGGCAGTCCCCTCCCACCCCCCCGTGACTCTGAACTCCTGTTACACAACTAGAAATACCTGCTCATAAAACGAGTTTTGAGAAAGACATTTACCCAAATACCAAGGGTTTGACAACATCTCTTTAGACAAAGTAAATCCCCAAATATATGATGTATGCATGGTGATGGAGAGACTATACTCCTTCAAGCCAGTTGGATGAGTTCAAAAGTACACATAAAAAGCTCATTAGTTAAAAGTATTTGCAGAGAGGGATGCCTGAGCGACTCAGAAGGGTGAGCATAAGACTTCGGCTCAGGTCATGATCTCACAGTTCATGAGTGTGAGCCCTGCAGTGGGCATCGGCCTCTCTGTGGTCAGGGCAGAGCCCCCTTCAGATCCTCTATCCCCTTCTCTCTTTGCCCCTCCCCTGCTCACGCTCTCTCTCTCAAAAGTGAATACACATTTCTTAAAAAAGTATTTGCAGAGAAGGACAAACACTGTATGATAACACCAATACGTGGAATCTTTAAGAAAGCCCAACTCACAAAAACAGAGTGGAACAGTTGTTGCCAGGGGCTGGGTGTGGGGTAAAGGATATGAGGGAATTGGGAATTAGGGAAAACTGTTTAAGGGTATAAACTTTCAATTAGTAGATAAATAAGTCCTACAGATCTAATGCGCAGAATAATGATTCTAGTCAATAATACTGTATTCCAGACTCCAAAGTTGCTAAGTGACTAGATCTTCATCGTTCTTGTCCCCCCCAAAAAACTGCAGGGGTGCCTGGGTGGCTCAGTTAAGCCTCTCACTCCTGATGGCGGTTCGGGTCACGATCTCACAGTTCATGGGATCCAGCCCCGTGTCCGTCTGTGTGCTGACACACTAAAGGCTAAACCCCAAGGTTTGCTGCTATTAAAGGAGCAGCAAAGGCTGCTATTAAAGTCTAAACTCCAATGTTTGCTGCTACTTAGAGAAATTAGGTTTCCAAAAAAGAAAGCTTGATAGTATTACTTAATTATACCACATTCAAAAAATAAAAGTCCTTGGTATTTTAGATCATTATTGATGCAGGTATTTAATTTTCTGGTGTTTTTAAATCCATTATTACCAGCTATAGACAACAAACATTCTTAAATAGTTTTACATGCTTTTCTGGGAATACGTGTTGAGTTCCAAAAGAACTAGTATTATTACAACCATTATTGTTAGAAGTACATCGTCTTGTCCTCCCTTGTACTGCTTAGAGCTCTGATGTGATGGCTGGAGATCAAGCATCCACATTTTACAATGAGGATGGAGGCTATGTTAAAAGGCAGTGATTCCAGGGTTCTAAATGATTTGGGGGAGTCACTATTCTAGTCCAAGGCTGCTGAGAAAAATAAATTCCCATATTGTTTACATAATAATCATTCTAGATTTTGTTCTGTTTTGTTGTGCGCAACCTAAAGCAAACCTTACCTGATGGCCACGAGTTATCTCTATATCTTTGGCTTAAAAATCAGTACATATTAAATATGTATATGAAAATAGTAACTTGCTTTCTTAAGATCTAGGTACAGTTTTGGAAACATTGCCAAACTCCTTTATGTTCTAATTCGGGTTTCTTCCTGACAGTTTTTTCCCCCCAACACTTTTATAAGAAGGTGGAGCACGCTTGATACTTTTTGGAAATGAGATATGAGATCCTGCCTGTGAAAACTCTGTTACACAGAGTTTCTGAATTATTATTTAAAAGTCCCGTTCCCACACACTGAAGTTTGAGAACATCTGACTGTCTCTGTAAGTCTTTTCAGCTTCCAGAGCGGGATGAGTTAGAGCATAGTGTTTAGAGCCAAATCTCTCATTAGGACCTCACGAAAAGTTGTGGCAAAAGGCAAAAGAAATCTAGTCAAATCATACTCAGGCTCTAATAGAAACCAGATTATCTTTTATTCCTATCACTTTGTGATTTTGCCTACTGATGGCTGATGTGCCCAAAGGCTATACGAGAGAGATACTTTATTAATTTACAAAATGAACAAGTACAATGGAACTTTAGCTAGTATTCTGTAATGCTTTACACAATAATATAAACAAATGTTGGCTATTTTGAAGCCTATAAACAGGACAGAATATATACACAGAAACAAGGGCTGGAACATACGAAATGTGGAGATCCTATGTTAAGTTGTAAATGGAATAACAATGGCCAGATACCGCCAAGAAGAAAATAAGGGAATAATTCCTATCGAAATGAGAATTATTGTGACCGATTGTCAAGAACTCACACATTGAGATGCTTCTGAATTTTTAGGTTTAAATTTGGAAATATGTAACTGAAAGATGTAGTCTGTGAAATCTACATCAGGGTCTAATTACCAAAGAGAATAAAATACATCTCAGTGCCCTGTTTTATGTTGGCAAAGTGTAAAAAGTTTTTGTAACTTGTACAGATAATGCTATTTTTAAATTTTCTTTACTAAGTTCTGGAGATTTTCACCAGAAATTCTGACTTTCTTAGAAAACAAGGCAGGCAGAGGAGAAAGAAGAAAGACGAAAGGTAAGGGAGAGGCCCAGGCAGGGAGAGTCAAGAAAGGGAAGAACATAGAATAAGGTTTCTCAGAATACGTAAAAAGAAGAAAATTACCAAAAGTGAGGGACAATAAAAGAATAATGTGCTATGTAGCCTGTATGAGGAGGTAGAACAGATTTCATCACTTCTAAGAGATTAGCAAATTGATTCACATATTTTGGGGTTTACTTCTTTTACCTTTAGAACCAAAACACAGATGGCAAGGATATTTTTACCTATTGTTTTCATCACCCAGCAAGTGCTTAAAGGTTTAATGTTAAAGGAGAAAGAACAAAAGACTGTCCCAGATGCTAATTAAGTGCAGGTAGAAAGGAAGAAGGGAGCGCTAGAGAAAATGTGTGCCAGAACAAACACAAGATTTTTCTCCATTACTGGCCTCATATTCTTTACGGTGCTAATGCTTTCAGTACTTATTGATTTACTAGACTGGTAATTACACTAACATCGACCTGCATTTTTCTTTCCTGCATAAATGTTGAGTTTGCTAAAAGCTGGTGCCATCAGGTAACTATAATGCCAAAATATAATGTGGTAGACATTTTGAAGTCCTACTGTGTGCAAGGCTCAACAATGGCGTTGGGGTTTCAAAGAACCCATTTCGTCTCGGTTCTCAGTTTTAAGAAGTTATCAGGCTACTTTGGAAGTTAATCATATTTTCAACAAAATTATGATACAACAGAGAGAGAATCTCATAAAAATACGAACACTTGCTTTCGTTTGGGGGGCTTCAAAGAAAAAAAGGAGCCATTATTTTGCAGACCTTGAAAAAAATCTTTGATAATATTGAAGAAGAAAACCAAAGCGGGAGGCATCACAATCCCAGACTTTAGCCTCTACTACAAAGCTGTAATCATCAAGACAGCATGGTATTGGCACAAAAACAGACACATAGACCAATGGAATAGAATAGAAACCCCAGCACTAGACCCACAAACGTATGGCCAACTAAGCTTTGACAAAGCAGGAAAGAATATCCAATGGAAAAAAGACAGTCTCTTTAACAAATGGTGCTGGGAGAACTGGACAGCAACATACAGAAGGATGAAACTAGACCACTTTCTTACACCATTCACAAAAATAAACTCAAAATGGATAAAGGACCTGAATGTAGACAGGAAACCATCAAAACCCTAGAGGAGAAAGCAGGAAAAAACCTCTCTGACCTCAGCCGTAGCAATTACTTACTTGACACATCCGCAAAGGCAAAAGAATTAAAAGCAAAAATGAACTACTGGGGCCTCATGAAGATAAAAAGTTTCTGCACTGCAAAGGAAACAATCAACAAAACTAAAAGGCAACCGACAGAATGGTAAAAGATATTTGCAAATGACATATCAGACAAAGGACTAGTATCCAAAATCTATAAAGAACTCACTAAACTCCACACCTGAAAAACAAATAATCCAGGGAAGAAATGGGCAGAAGACATGAATAGACACTTCTCTAAAGAAGACATCCAGATGGCCAACAGGCACATGAAAAGAAGCTCAACGTCGCTCCTCATCAGGGAAATACAAATCAAAACCACACTCAGATACCACCTCACGCGAGTCAGAGTGGCCAAAATGAACAAATCAGGAGACTATAGGTGTTGGCGAGGATGTGGAGAAACGGGAACCCTCTTGCACTGTTGGTGGGAATGCAAACTGGTGCAGCCACTCTGGAAAACAGTGTGGAGGTTCCTCAAAAAGTTAAAAATAGACCTACCCTATGACCCAGCAACAGCACTGCTAGGAAATTACCCAAGGGATACAGGAGTGCTGATGCATAGGGGCACTTGTACCCCAATGTTTATAGCAGCACTTTCAACAAGAGCCAAATGATGGAAAGAGCCTAAATGTCCATCAACTGATGAATGGATAAATAAATTGTGGTTTATATACATAATGGAATACTACTTGGCAATGAGAAAGAATGAAATATGGCCTTTGGTAGCAATGTGGATGGAAGTGGAGAGTGTTATGCTAAGTGAAATAAGTCATACAGAGAAAGACAGATACCATATGTTTTCACTCTTATGTGAATCCTGAGAAACTTAACGGAAGACCATGGGGGAGGGGAAAGGGAAAAAAAAGTTACAGAGGGGGAAGGAGGCAAATGATAAGAGACTCTAGAAAAAACTGAGAATAAACTGAGGGTTGATGGGGGTTGGGAGGGAGGCGAAAATGAGTGATGGGCATTGAGGAGGGCACCTGTTGGGATGAGCACTGGGTGTTGTATGGAAACCAATTTGACAATAAATTTCATATTTAAAAAATAAAATAAAATAAAATAAAATAAAACAAAAAATCTTTGAAATAGGTGGCATTCAAGTTACGTGACCCTCACCAACTTACATATGGCCAATAAACCTCGGTTTCCTTCTCCGTAATATTGTTATAATAACAGCACCTACTTCATGAGACTGCTGTTGAAGAATTGAGTAGAATACAAACTACCAGCATAGTGCCTGCACATAATAAGCACTGTGTCATGTTAGCAATTAACATTTTATAATTATTCTATTTATTGTTATTTTTAAGCTTGAACAGGTACTCTCAGAATTCTAGTGAGACCCAAACCACGTTGATTTTCTGAGCCACCTAGTATGTTGAAAAAGAAATGACAAATGGGGCTGTTAAAAATTGAGGTGTATTTTCAATGTTCACATATAAAAAATTAATGCCCTTAACACCAAGAAACGTAACATCTCTCATCCCATCACAGGCAGCACGACGGAGAAATGAACGGAATAAGAAGGTTGAGGTGGATAGGAGGGATTTCAGGTGAAAGAAATAGAAGGAGCAGGGTTATGGAAGTTAGGGGATACAAGGAGATTTTGGGCAATGATGAACTGTTTATTTTAGAGGGGGGCATAAGATATATTTAAGAAAACAAGGGGTGCCTGGGTGGCTCAGTCAGTTGAGTGTCTGATTTCAGCTCAGGTCATGATCTTGCGGTTTCTGAGTTCAAGCCCCATGTCAGGCTCTGTGCTGACAGCTCAGAGCCTGGAGCCTGCTTCAGATTCTGTGTCTCCCTCTCTCTTTGCCCCTCCCTGGTCATGCTTGCTCGTTCTCTCTCACTCTCTCTCTCAAAAATAAACATGTACAAAATTTTTAAAAATTAAAAAAAAAAAACAACATAGATATTTTGGGGAACACAGGGTGGTAGATCATCAAACAATTCAACAGGGAATAAGAGATTAGTTTCTGAAGTCTCTCTTTGTGCATGTGTGTGCACATGTGCGCATTAGTGTGGTCACAGAACTGATTTTAGTTTTTCAAGGGATTAATTGGCAACTGTATACAATGTGAACCTAATAGAGACAGGTTGGCAGGGACACTCAGGCAGAGAATTCCCATGAGCACCTGGAAATGACACTAAAAATTCTTACAGAAGAACGGTCTTGGGTATACATAGATCATGAATTTCTGCCTCACAATGGTTTTAGCAGATAGCCTTGCTTATTCTCTAACAGAATAAAGAGAAGCCATTACATACACAAAACAATGCATAGGAAGGAAAACAGGAGCAGCAAAGGAAACAAAGCAGAAAATAATACAGCCCCTTCAGCAAATCTCTTCCTTAATTTACACAGCCATGTTCACTCTCATAAGTATCTTCCTGGTTTCTCTGTATCCCAAAGGACCACGAAAGGCTATGTTCCAATGCATGAGTGATTCTTCCCGATGAACTCAGTGCTCCACCCAGGAACCATAAACAAATACCTTTCTATGGAAACGTCTCCACTCTAGTCTGAATCCCTTTCGCTTCCACTCCCGTAGAACTTCTTTAATCCTTCTCTTCTGTCTCTGCAACCCTTCCTTAATCCTGGTTCTTCCTCCCAGATTTTAAACCTGTTTAACGTGTTCTCATTTATGATTTCTATCTTCCTGGCCCATTTGCATCCTTTTATGTGGACCCTTTGTCTGTTTTTATCTGCTCCACCAAGGATTCGTTCTTTGGTCTTATTCTCTTTCAGCGTACATACCTCATCTATGTGGGTTCAGTTACCACCGATGTGTTTATGATTCTTAAATATCCGAAATTAGGACCAGGTCATATACACAATGGATTGTTGGCATGACTGGTGTATCTACAACAGAACTCATCATCTCCTCAACCGTCTCGTTTCTGCACATTATGTATCACAAAATGGCAGCACAATTATTTCAATCATCCAACCTACAGACCTGAGTGAAATCCTAGATGCTTCTTTCCTTCATCATCTCTCGCGAATCAGTTTCTAATTCCTGGGCTGTGTACGTTGAGATTCTTTGGATGAAAGCAACATACAGAAACAGTAATTTATTACAAGCACACCACTAGGAGTTGGAAGTTTGGAGAACTCGGCAGTAATAAGTTTTGGCAAGGATGGGAAGAAATTGGAACTCTCGTACATTGTTGATAGGAATGTAAAATGGTTCAGCTGCTTTGGAAAGTAGTTTGGTACTTCTTTAAATTACTAAATATACATATGACCTAGCAATTCTACTCTTGAGTATATACTCGAGACATGAAAACATGCTCACACAAACTCTTGTGCGTCAAAGTTCATGGCAGTTTATTTGTCATAAGCGCCCCAGCATGGAAACATCCTAAATGTTCACTGGCTGATGAATGGATAAACAAAATCTAGTACACCCATACAAGTGGACATTATTCAGCAACAAGAAAGAATGAAGCACTGATACATGTTGCCACATGGATGATAAATGTAAAAAGCTAAAGAAGAATACATGTTGGATTTGTCCATCTATATGAAATGTCCAGAAGAGGCAGATCTGTACAGATAGAACATAGATTAATGGTTGTCAGGAGGTGGGGGAAGAAGAAGTGAGTATTAGTAAATATGGTGTTTCTTTTAAGGGTGATGAAAATGTGTAAAAAATAGATTGTGCTGATGGTTACTTGACTCTGCAAATATATTAAAAACAACTAAACTGTACACTTTAAGTGGGTCAACTTTATGGTATCTCAGTAGATATACATATGTATATTGAAATATATCTCAATAAAGTTGTCTAAAAAACATAGTGAAATTATAGTTATTTAAAAGCCTTCAAGAGACCCCCACTATCTGCCACCATGTTTCTCTGGCTGGGCATATTCAGTGGTTCACTGGATGAAATCTGAAACACATTCACACAGTGTAGAAGGTCCTAAATGCTGTCTGCCCACAGTTCTTTCACAGTCGTTCCAAGTATTAGCCACACATCCTTTGTTCCAGCCAGGGAGAACTACTTGTACGTGGCTCTGCCTTGTATCTTTGCCTTTTGCTATCTGCTTTTTCTCGATGTCCCCACTCCAACTCATATACCCAATTCTTAGTCATTCTTTAAGATGTTGGGGCGCCTGGGTGGCGCAGTCGGTTAAGCGTCCGACTTCAGCCAGGTCACGATCTCGCGGTCTGTGAGTTCGAGCCCCGCGTCAGGCTCTGGGCTGATGGCTCGGAGCCTGGAGCCTGTTTCCGATTCTGTGTCTCCCTCTCTCTCTGCCCCTCCCCCGTTCATGCTCTGTCTCTCTCTGTCCCAAAAATAAATTAAAAAAAAAAAGTTGAAAAAAAAAAAAGAGAAAAAAAAAAGATGTAACTTTGCCTATCACTTCTCCCAGTGTGTCAGTTATAATTTTACTCCCTCACAAAAAAGGTTTTGGGGGGCAATAGAATAAATATAACTTGGGCAATAAAATATTTTGGAAGAAAACAGAATGGCTCAAAGAATGATAGAACGAATTGAAGAAAGGAAAAATTCAAGATCTATACTGCAGGAAATAATGGATAGCCTCTCTCAGATGAGGTCCTTAGAATGAGCTGGTTCTGTTTTTGGACTCCATGAGATTCAGTTCAAGAGTTAACATGCAAAGGAAGATATCTTCTGATTGCCCAACTTGGGTAACATGCCCAGGTCTCAACCAGGAGCTGATAGGACATCTGGATGGACAGTCCCACCAAGACCGCAGGCAGTGACATGGGTGGATGGCCCCATATGTCCTCTCATGCTTCTAAGCCTTCTTGAAGTTAAATGAGACCATGTAGTTAATTTGAACCAATGAGACATGAGAGGAAGTGACATGTCTATGCAATCATGTCCAAAGCAAAGCAAAGAAGAGCCAGCGCAAGTCCTTCCAGCTGTAACTGCCATGTATTCCTGGTAGGATAGCTAAGGAAGGTAGAACCCTAGTCTCTGGGGGGCATTTGGGGCCAATGAAGCCCTCTCTGTCAGTTCAGAATATGTAGTCTGGGAAAGATAAAAAAATTTGAGGGCATTTTCATTAGCCTATGCAGACGGAAATATTTCTTAAACTAAGGAGGTATTGTCAGAAGAAAAAAGGGGGAATGGATCGTGAGAAAGTAAACCTGCAGCTGCCCACTAAATTGAGTGAAATCTTCCTGACCTCCCTGGAGACACTCGCCACTTCCTACTCTGTGCTCTTGTACTATTTTGGGATATACTTTAACTATTACATGTTAAGCAGCTGTAATTATTTGATTACGTGCTTTTTTTTTCTTCTTTCACCAGCTGCTGAGCGTTACATCTAAGAGACAATGAGCAAATATTTGTTAAATGAAAGAAAGAATAAGTGAGTAAAAAAGGAAAAAATGAAACAAATCTGGTAATTAGGTATCACAAATCTGGTAAATCTCTATCACGTAAAAGTACCACGGTTTTCTCTTAATGTTTTTTTTTTTCCCCTTTGTGTATATGCATGTTTTGTTTCAATCTTTGGTAAACAAAAGATGTTCCGATGCAAAATGGGTCAAGTATAACTTGCTGGCCTACCTAGCCTGCAAATGTGGTTTCCGTCTGCTTGGCATCTTAAAAATTGTGACTTAATTACTGCATTCTTTTAAATATAGAAAATTTTACCCATGTATCTGGGGTTCTAGCTTTTTTTTTCTTTTTAATTGGGACAGGTTACAACAATGAATCCCTATTTCCTTATGAAAAGAATTAGATGGATCTGAGGGGCCGTTGTTTCTTCCACACACGGAAAAGTTCTTCCAACTTGCCTGTAGCATACACCGAGCCTGCTTTTCAGTAACCTGCATTCACTTATCCATTCTGGCTACCTGCCAGGCTCTGCGAGCACTTTTGCTCAAGATCCCTGTAAATGCTTGAGGAAACTGAAGGGTCCTGAAAAGGGCTCTGCTGGGACACTAGCACTGTTCAAGTCTAGGCTGCTGCGAGAGTTCCTCTTTCCAGTGAAGAATGGATCTGTGCCGTCACATATCATGAATAAAGTGCTAAAGTTTTTAAAACCATCCGGGTCAAGCATTTGTTATATATTATGCTGTAATGGTCACTGTCTACTAAGGGGGCAGGCGATTAACTTTTACTTGGTGATTTCTTCAATTTTCGGGAAACATTTTTGATTTGGTCTTGATGTAGTTTAAATGCATTGTGTGAACTTCCTTTTTTTCTGCACGAGTATAATTTGGTTCATAAATTGCAGATGGTGGAATCATGCTAAATGAATATCCTCATTGCTCAGAAAATTAATTCTTTTGACAGAATCATTCACTTAAAATGGAGTGAATATTTAACTTTATATATTAAGAGGTTTGAATGAAGTATCAATGCCTTCATTTCCATATACTGCCTCCCTCAATAATTTCATAGTTCATTTCCCTTTTATTGAAGTCAGGGATATTTGAGCCATATTTGTAAGTTCTCATTGCCAAACATTTTTCTTTCATTTTTTTTTTCTTTTTGGTGTAACGTTTCCGGTTCTTCCGCATTAGCTATCGGATGCAAATGGTCATAATCAATACGTGTACCTTCAACAACTGACCTTAGCCTGTAGAGGATAGTGGTTTAGGCCTAGAATCGGACTGGCTGGGATTTAAACATGGCAGTCCCCATCTTCTGCTGTGTGACCTTGGGCAATCTGCTAAACCTCTATGAATGAATCTCAGTTTCTTCATTCATTCAAAAGAATGAATCAGGTTAATAAGATATATATTATTATAAATATATTTGTATAATATTATATATTACATATATATAATGCATGTCCACTATTATTAAGATGATACCACAAATTCTATACCTACCGTCAATTCTGATTTGCTAAAGAAAATTGCTTTGCATGTATTCCAATCTTCCCGGTCAAATCCCTCCTACCACCAACGCCCACGAAATGGAATCCAGTTACTTTTCTTTTTAAGGTCTTCCACATTCTAAACTGGTCTTTTACTTACTCTTACTCGAGGACCACTGAGTTTTATTCTGTGTTTGTTTTGCCGCCGATCACCCTACCTACCTTCCTTCCTTTATGCCGCGGCTTTTGCCATTCTCCTCGACTATAATAATTCTCTTGCTCCCTCCATTTATCAGAATTCCTCTTGTCCTTGAAGGTGTAGCTCAAATAACACCCTCTCTCTTAGACTTCTTTTCTCAAATGTAGAAATTTTAATTTTGGAAACGTAAATTTGGCACTTCTATGGCATTTATCTTTTTTATAGTTTCTGTTAATGGAAGCAATTGGGGAGGGATGTGTGGAGATAGAAATAGATGGCCTAAATTTGGATACAGGAAAACAGATAGATTTGAATCGTACAGGATCAGATTAACCATGGTTTAACAGGTGTCTGGAAGTTATTTGTCCTTGAGCAGGTCTTGGCAGTATGCGGCAGGAGTCAAGCCTCAAGATGGGGCTGCTTTGAGGTCAGAATGATTTGGATGCGGGGCAAGTTGGAAGAAGCAGCAATGGAGGTGAATTTTCAGCAGAGAGACTGCAGGAAATGAGGACGACCTACGTTCTTGCTGATTTTTTTTTTAATTTTTAAAAAATGTTTATTTATTTTTGAGACAATGCAAGAGACAGAGTGGCAGTGGCTAGAGAGCCAGTGCAAGCAGCGGAGGGGTAGACAGAGGGAGACACAGAATCTGAAGCGGGCTCCAGGCTCCGAGCTGTCAGCCCAGAGCCTGACGCCGGGGAGGCGGGGCTCGAACTCACGCACCAAACCGGGAGATCATGACCTGAGCTGAAGTCTGACGCTTAACCGACCGACCGAGCCACTCAGACACTTCTTGGTTCTTGCTGATTTTTAACCATGGTTTATTGTGTAACCAACCCTGACTAACTCGCAGGGATCAGCAAACATTTTCTGTAAAGGCCCAGAAAGTAAATATTTTCAGCCATACCCACCATGTTACAACTACTCGACTCTGTTGTTTTAGCACGAAAGCAGCAACAGACAATATGTAAACAGACTGTGTTCCAATAGAACTTTATCTACTTATCAGGATGCAGGCTACAACGGGGTTGTAGTTTGTTGATCCTTGGAACTAAAATCCTTATAAACCAAACATAGACTTTTGAGAAAAGGGTGTCTCTTTCTTCTGTACCTCTAACTGCCAGTAGAGGTTTGATATATTTGAAATATTCACTAAAGATGTATTATTCATTAAGGGTGAAGATTATTTGCGGCATAACACATCTCATTTATAATATATATATGGTAATTCACTCTGATACCTGGAACGTTTTCCTCCCCTGCCATATTTGTGTTGACACTTACTATTTTGGGGGTGACAGTTTTATTTCCTAAATATGTTCTCTGTACTGCATTCTCTGGATGTTTCATTAGTTAAAAATAATATAATTTTTCTATTTGAGTTTCATAAAATTGCTCCTTCTGCTGATTTTAATCTCTAAAGACTCTGAAAATTAAGCGAACATTATTTATTAACCTTTTAAAAAGAGATGGAAGGCCATCAACTTATGTACTAAGTTACTGCAACAGGCTCATACTTGTTGGTCATAATTTTTTGATGACATGACACGAAGCCCCTGTTCCCAGGGGTTAGAAAGCAGTAATTGACTGATGTTGTCTGTCATGGGCGGGCAAAGAAGGTGTGATAACATTCAGATCTCGTGTCTAGTATCCTTAAGCCAAATAGTATAAAAACAACTCTATCCATCTATAAAAATATGTACATTTATATTTTGTGAGTATGTTCCAAAGATATCCACCAAATTATGAGGTAGGATCATCTGGATGGCACATGATGGGCGATCTTACGTATTTTTTATTTTGAATTTTGTGGATTTTCTAAATGTTCTACAATGAAAATAGTTACTTTGGGGATTTCTGCTTCTGGTAATATGGGGGGCTAGATACTCAGAATGGTCCATATGTCAGAGTACAACGTAGGTCCCAGATAATGTACATCTAGTGTATTTGTTTAAAGTTTATTTATTTTGAGAGAGAGTGAGCGCATGTGAGCAAGTGGGAGGGGGGCAGAGAGAGAGGGAGAGACCTAAGCTGACGTCAAGAGTTAGTGGCTTGCATTAAGGAGTAAACTTGCAAAGTGGGAAAGTGGTTCTATACCACAACTGTAAATTTCCTCTAGAATAGCAAATCCCAAATGTATGCTGTTGGTACATCTATAGATCAAATTCAACCAAATTTTAGCTCCTGATAGAAAAGCAAATCACCAAACACAGAGTGAAATACAGTGTTATGAGTGAGAGTCAGTACAAAAAATGAAGGTTCAGACTCCATCTGAAGATCAGAGATAATGGAATTTTCAGACACAGAACATCAATTACTGATATAGTATAAGTTTCAGTAAATTAACAGTGGAATAGGGGTGCCTGGGTGGCTCAGTCAGTTCCGTGTCTGACTCCTGATATTGGCTTAGGTTGTGATCTTGTGGTCATGAGATCAAGCCCTGCATGGGGTTCTGCTGATCAGAGTCTGTTTGGGGTTCTGTCTCCCTCTCCCTCTCTCTCCCTGCTGCTTCCCCACTCGCACACAACTGCATGCTCTCTCTCTCGCTCTCTCTCTCTCGCTCTCTCTCTCTCAGTAAATAAATAAACTTAAAGAAAAAGTAGAATAAAAAAGGGAAAATTATCAAGAATGACCAAGCAAACTGAATTTTTAGAAATGAGAAAGGTAACTTAAATTCAATGTATGCATGACATAATAGATGAAACACTGTTGAAGTGAGTGCTAGGGAACTAAAAGACCCAAAGAAACTACTCAGCGACAGAGATGCAAACCTTGAGAGGTTAAGATACACAGAGAATACAGTCAGAAGGTGTAGGACATTCTCAGTGGGCATCCCAGAGAAATAGACTAGAAATGATGGTGAAGAAGAGGAAAGTCTGAGGCTTTTCTACAACTTATAAAACACATGAGTTCACAAATAGAAAAAGCACAATATATGAAATGCAGAGGGAAAACAAACACCCAGGCGACCATGGAAAAACTACCGAACACCAAGCTCTCAAGAAAAGGTCTTACCAGGAGCTCCAGCGAAAGGATGGATCAAATGAATGCAAATCAGAGGTCGGCAGCAGTGGAAGGAGGAAAGTAAAGGGTATTTACTCCCAGAATTGTGAACCTAGCAAAACTCTTTTAAGAAAAAGTGTGAAATACGAACAGACTGATTCTCCTGAGGGGTTTGTTTAAAATTGTATTTCTTCTTTAAATAAAACTGGTGGCTTCACATGAGCCTGGAGTTTTCTTTGTTGGACGTTTTACTTCTTCAATCTCTGAAACAGATAGAGGGCTTTCAGTTTCTTCTTGCGTAGTAACACAATAGCCACGTTTGTAACTTTCCAAATTTTATCTCAAGTTTCAGATTTATTAGCAAGTAATTTTTCAAAACACTGTTATTGTCTTTTGGGATACATACAGTGATGTTCCTCTGCTCATCTCGGATATTGATTATTTGTCTTTTCTCTTCTCGTCGTTCGGACTTGTTGAGACTTTATCAACTTTGTTTTTAAAGAAAGAACTTTGGGTCCTATTGATCTTCTATATTTCATTAGATTTTTTTTCTATTTAACTTGATTTCTGCCCTTACCTTTATTTCTTTCTCTGATTTTCTTTTAAGTTGCTATTCTTTTTCTAGTTCCTTGATGGGGAAGCTCAGGATAGATTCTCCACCTTTCTGAGGTTCTGACATAAACTGTTGAACTCAGTAGTTCTCAAAGTCAAAGCCTGGACTAGAGAATTAGCACCAATCCAGAACTTGTGAGAAATGGAATTTCTTGGCTGAAATCTCAGTTCTATTAAAATCAGAGTTCTGAGAGGAGGGGCTGAGCGATTTGTGTCCCAGGAAGTTTTTATTTAATAACAGAATAGTGTTTATAACAGTGTGAAGAGTAGACACTTCGATTCAAACTAGGCTAAAGCCTGTAAATTCAGGTGAAATAGTTCTTTCTCTAAACGAAAAACGTTATTACAGAGATACATCCTGAACCAAATTTGGTTATGAAAACCCTAGTGGCATCAATATCAAAAACAAACCAAAACAAAACCATACACAATGCTTAATTTCCAGTGAAGTTGAATGGTTGACCACTCAAATATTAACCACTAAGATTCATAATTCATCGTTTTAATTCATCCTTATGTTCTTTTATCAAATGATCTGCGTCCTCAGCAATGGAAGTTTTTTAGCCATTGGTGCGTATTTCAAACTACGTAAAAGCAATTTCCTCATGATAATCAGGCCCTAACTTCCTTAAGGGTAATACTCAAAGAAGCAAGATCTTTTGGCTATTTTATCAAATTATTAAAAAAAATATAATTTTGACTAAACATTAACAAAAGAAAAAAGCCACCAGGAACATCATCTCAAATCGATTATTGCAAATAGTAGAAATGCTATACTTTGCAAGGCCCAATAGTTCCTAAAATAACATATAAATCCATAAATACAAAGAAAAAAGCAAGCAGACAGAGCAGAGCTGGTGAAATGCCCTTGCAGGTGGAATGGAGAATGCCCTGTTTTCAAAAGAAATGTCCACAGCCAACAGCACATTAAGTACTGCTAGATTTCATTTTCAATCTTCACAAAGAAGAGAACAGGCCAGAGTAGCAATATCAGTAAATAAAGACCAAGAGTACAGTCATTTGAATTTTAAAGAAGAGAGTATCAGTGAGAAAAAAAATTATATATGGAATCCCAAAGTCCTAAGAAAAGCTAGAGTAAAAAAAAAATGCAATCCATTTATCACCACTGTGTAATTCAGGCCAAAAAAAAAAAAAAAAAAACATTGCTTAATTCTTATAGCGATAGATTTTGTTGTGTGTGTGCCAAAATTCACAACTTTCGAACTTTTCCCCAAGAAACCAAGGAATTGTGCTTTAATGTAGAAAAAAAAAAGGAGACCAAGACTTTAAATGTAACAAATAACAGTTTAATTTTTCAACTAAATTAAAGCAAATGAAATGTCCCAAATCTGTAAATTGTTCCTAATTTGACTACAATGGTTGGAAATTGTCAGTCACTTGAGAAAGAGACTTTTTTTTTCTTTCTTAATCAAATCACTGAAGAGTGAGTCACATTTCCCTTTTTACTCCTTCCTTTAAAAATCTTCCCTTAAAATAGTTCTGAGACACTCAAAGGGGATAAATAATGGAAGAAGAGTAGAAAAGCAAAATTATCAGGCTGACCGAGGAAATGGTACTAAGCTTTGATTTTATGCAGAAAAGTTTAAACTCCATAAATACCATATATCATGGATCACTAAGGAGATTCTTAAATTTAAATTCTTATGCACAGGAATTATATTTCATGCTCAAATCAGTAAACATTATGATTTTTATAGACTGATAGTTGATTCTGCATGTGTGTGTGACGACAATATTTTTTATTAGAGATTCTAGGGATATTTCAATTATTTATATAGCAAAATATAAATATTTTATAAAATTAACCAGTTGCATCAATGTTGTTTTATAGTCCATGCATATTTTGAAATAAAACAAAGCAATTTAAAAAGTGTCTTTAAGAGGCGCCTGGGTGGCTTAGGTGGTTAAGCGTCTGACTTCGGCTCAGGTCATGATCTCAGGGTCTGCTGGTTCGAGCCCCACATCGGGCTCTGTGCTGACAGCTCAGAGCTTGGAGCCTGCTTGGGATTCTGTGTCTCCCTCTCTCTGCCCCTCCCCTGCTCATGCTCTGTCTCTCTCTCTCTCTCTCAAAAATAAATAAACATTAAGAAAAGTTAAAAAAAAAAAAAAAATAAAGTGTCTTCGTCTGTGCTTTAGTTATTGAGTATGCCCAAAGTAGATCTAAACAAAAACTTTTATTATTCTTTGTGGTCACATAAATATTAATGACATGTAAGTTTATACTATACCTACTGGATTTCACTTGCCAAGTTTTTGCAGAGTGAAGAAACCTCTTGAAACATAATGACTAACACAACAAGTGACTTTTACTGCTGCATATGACCGTTCTCTTTAAAGAATTCCTATAGTCCCTACATACGGGAATACAGTATCGAGGCCAATCTAAAGGCGTCACCAGTATTTTCATGGAAACAATGTTTGGGCTGTGAAGAATACCAGCCGGCATAGTGAGTATGAACCCTGTTAAATGTTCAAGTATTAGCTTTCAGAAGGGATAATAAGTTCTATGTCAAGGTTGACAGCGGCAGAGAATGAATAAATCAAAAAGTAAACCCCGCATTTAAAATAGCACCGGAACCAAGGAAAACAATGTGAGCTATCAAGACAAATAAACAAATGGAAACAGTGACTGTGGTAGACGGAAGCGTTTTGTTGGTACTCCCTTGCTCTTCGTCTAGGTCATCAGGTAGATGAAACTAGTCGCAAGCTGTTCATTCATTGCAGAGATGTGTATACGTAGCAGTAAATATGTCCTACCGCACTGAGAAACTTTCAGAGCCTCTAGGCCAAGGGTTTTATGCTCTAAGAGCGATATTTTTGCCAGGTGCATGTTCTTGATGCTATCACACCCTACGTGTTACTTAAAAGCCTATCACAGTCTACAGAATTTATCTTGTTGGTTAAGCGTCTGACTTCGGCTCAGGTCATGATCTCACATTCGTGGGTTCGAGCCCTGAGTAGGGCTCTGGGCTGACACCTAGGATCCTGGAGACTGCTTCAGATTCTGTCTCTGTCTCTCTGCCCCTCCCCTGCTCATCCTCTGTCTGTCTGTCTGTCTCTCTCTAAAATATATATAAAAAAAAAACAACAACAAAAGATTAAAATTATTTTGATAGTAGAAAGAGGACTAGATTTGGAATACAAATGATTTCTTCTATTTTTAAGCCAGTTCTTTTAAGTTTTCTGTCCCTTAGATTTCTCATCTGTAAAATTAGAATAAGTATATGGTAAATATATGTGGGAAAATGTCTTAGGGATGTAAAAATTGATTTAAAATGAAAAGTTATTGTTGATATACTATGTGAAGTCTCTCTTAGTATTCTTATATTATTTTCAAATACTGTTTAGAATATTTAAAATGAACGATTATTAATATATGACATTATTTTGAATCTTTCTAGCTAGCTCTCAAGACTTTTTTTTCTCATTTTCACGAATTTATTTTTGATACCAATCATAGAAAGGATAACTTTTATATGATTAAAGGAATGTTTGAGGTAAAGATACGTTTAAGACAGGAAAAAAAAAAAACTAACAAAGCCTCATATTCTCAACTTCCATAAATAAATCCTGAAAAAAACCTTTATGTTCAAATTTTATTCTTTTTCAAAATTTTTTTATTCATTTTTGAGAGAGAGAGAGACAGAGTACAAGAGAGGGAACGCCGGAGAGAGAGGGAGACACAGAATCTGATGCAGACTCCAGGCTCTGGGCTGTCAGCACAGAGCCTGACACGGAGCTTGAACTTGTGAACTTGTGACCCGTGAGATCATGACCTGAGCTGAAGTCAGATGCTTAACTGACTGAGCCACCCAGGCGCCCCTATATTCAAAATTTTTTGAGGGCTGATCATGTTGAGAATGCTAAACACACAGTGATGAACACAATATACTTCCTACCTTTGTGGATCTCACAGTCTATTAAAGGTGAAAAACACATAATCCTAACAACCACAAAAATTATATCAGTACCACGGTCTAATGGTGAAAGATCTACTTCTAATTTAGTCTAATGGGTGGTAGCAAAAGAAAGTTTGGTCTGTTTGTTTGCCTATTCTCCACAAAGTATTGTCTTGCTATGTGCTCATTCTACTCAAGGTTTACTTCTAGAATGGACTCGTGCAGTAGCAGACGGAAAAGTTAGGATGACAGGGACTTGTAGAAGGCACTTGTTTTGGGCACTAACATGCGAGCCCTGTCTACTCTTTAGGGGATATGTTTTTATGTCAACTATGTGCAATTTATCTATACTTCCCTAAATAGTCACACTTTATAAGGAGTGAAAGTGATTGAATCACTCTTCACCACCCTACGTATAGTGAGGCTTTCTGTTTTAGACTCAGTCGTGTGTTTCCTTATCATTAAAAAATTCCCTATCATTCCGGGTGAAAGAAAGTAAATAGCTGAGAAGAATTGGTATTTTGTCCCATTTTTGTTTTACTAAAAGTTGGTAAAATAGTATTGATTTTATGAGCATTACTTTCTATAGCTCTTTGCATGTTAAATGAAACTGCTGATCACCTATTCTGGTATGTGTGTGAGCAAGAAGAGGTACTGATAAAAACATCTCAGTTTATTACAAATATAAACAATAAAAAACAGCATGTGCAAAGATTAAACAATATCTTCTATAAGCAAAAAGTACTCTTTATTTCTTATCATGTTATGACATAAGTAGAGAAAAAATGTTTTGATTTAAAAATCTGTCAGCTATCATGTAATTTAATATGTAGTGACATATACCGCTAAAAGGTATATATTAACATTAAAGACCCAAACTCCAATGATTAATATTATAGTGATGACAGAATGAGTGCGCCTAATTTTAATCCACTGTTTATCTATGTGGGGTAATTTATAGATCACTCGACATGTTTTAATAGTAGACATAAAAAGATATCCTCTAATACCCACTTGCTTTCAAGATATGACATTTGCAATTACAAATACAAAGAAATACCAGGGGTTGCCTTCATTGGCTATGTATACAAATAGCTAGTCATCCCATATACAGTTTATCAAAAGTGATCTATTAATAACAAAACTGCTCCAAAGACCCAGGGTCTCTTAATATTCTAGTTGAATATCAAGGGGTTGACTTAAAATGAGGGCAGAAACACAAAGAGGAGAGAGAGAACACATTGATTTGCCCGCCAAATATAGTTTTACCATCATAAATCTCAGGCTGACAACTGCACAAAGCTTTCTTCACCCAAACACTGCCAAGTCAGGGCGTTTATTCGCTGATTGGCTGATAGTTGCCATGACAACTGATGCCACAATTAGACAAGTACAATCCCACTTTCAAACATGCACACAATTCATTAATTCAGCAGGACTTTGTTGGTGATACATTATGAGGTTAGTATTCAATACCATTCAGAGACTGATATATTTGCCTCTTATCTAGGGTAAAATAAATTTTAGGAAGTGATGAAAACAACCATTTAATTAGACTCGAGTAAGTTTGACAAGCAACTCAGTGACTTTAAGTGTTTTTAATAATTTTTACAGGTGTTTCATTCTGTAAATGACTATTGAGTTAACTTTCAAGTTATTTTCCTATGGGTCCTTTAAAAAATTGGAAAGAATGTGAGTCCAATTTCCTCCATACTAAATAAGATAACAATAAATATTTCTTTGGCACTTGAGAGGAAACAATTTTATCCAATGTTGAGTGATCACTGAATTTTGCAGATATTCATCTATAGAGACCCCAATGAAAATTGCAAAAGGAGTAATTTCCTTATTCTTTGTCTACCTCAGAAACCATATTTACCAGAGATGTTTCATAAAACAGACTAACCATGTAGACTAAGAATCTAAGTACAGATAAAAGTAACTTAAAGAAGAGTATAGTATAATTAAAAGCTGTATTCATCAAAGTTCACATAATTTTAACTTAGTCTGATCAATCAAACTGCTGGAAGTAAAATGCTGACATTTTAACCTCATTTTCCCATATTATGATCCAAAGGGTATGTAAAAATGTAGTTAATGAGTTAAAACCTTATATATCTGCGTTTCTATTTGCTTCTGTTTGTAGGAACATACAAAGGAAGGTGTAAAAGGCTAGTCATTATTGTTAGTAATGTTTACTTCAAAGATGTGGGTTAGGAGAGGGTGGAAAGAGAATTTCTCTACGTATTTTTCTTTATATATTCTTCATATGTGTTTACTAGTTGTTTTATTTACAGTGAGGTTTAATTTTTAATTTTAAGTAAAAAACCCAACAAAGTACTGAATACATGACTAGTATTAAGACAGGAAAATATAATGTTCAATATGATCTCATTTTATTATATATGTACCATATGTATCAGTGCACATCTGTGTGTTTGTCTTTGTGTTGTGTGTATGTGTGTCTAAAATAGAAAAAAAAAAAAGACCAGAAGAACATACACTAAATATTGACTACTGACTGTCCCTAGGTAGTGGAATTATTTTTTATTTTGTTCTTTCCACTTACGTGTATTGTTTGTAGTGAGAATGATTCAATTCTTTCATGAAGAAGAGTCATTATGTTATAAGCAAGAAAAACGAATGAAAGAAACATTTGTTTCTTACCTTCTATGAGAAACACTCATTGTTAGGAACTAAAGGACATGCAAAGAAGAGACGCTCTGTCTTCAAGCTCATTACCATGTAATGGCAAAACAATGTTAAGTATGAAAAATTATAAGACATAGTATGAAGCGTACAGATGATTGCACAGCAGTTCAGAATAATCATCACATACCTTTTTAAAGATATGAATTTGCCATATTAATACTACTATTTTTGGTAAAGTATAAAGACTAAATTATTTGATCCAAGTAAAAAATGAATAAGCATTTTTAAAATACCTATCAAATTTGTTGACGCAATAAAAGAAGAAAAATAATTTCAAAAGCTCTTAGGATAATAATTAAAAAAAGGAATTTAAAACATTCCTTTAAAAACATAGGACAGTCTAAATGGGCCAAATTTACAGACGTCCAAACCCAAAATATTTCATCTTATTCTTTGACTCTGAGTATAACCCAGAAACTCATTTAAAAAAATGGCTTAGCCTTTAATGAGGTTGTATAAATTAATTCCATTATTTACCCTCACTTTAACATGCTTTTTTCCTAGGACATCACACATTGATTCCCCGGTAGCTAGAGGACTTTCATCATACTGTAAATCATTTCTGTTATTATAATGTTTATGGAAATATTTTTTATGTTTGCTTTCCTAATTTGTCTTCTAACTAATAATCAGCCTCATATTTAATTAGAATTTACTGGGATATTAGTTCATATGAAAATAAGCAGTTATGATGATGAAATCTTACATCTCCTGAAATGCCACATTCAAGTTGTCTATAGACTGCTGGTAATGTGCCTGAAATCAATGGCTCACGGAGTCTAGGAAAGATATGTTGTCTTTTGTCTAAGAAGGCCATATTCCTTTGAGAAAATCCAAAAGTTTTAATCTGGATTCTCCCAGAAACAGAACCTACATGAAGAAAGAAATATCAGGGAATAGGATTGGGGCTAGAGAGGAAGAAAAACAGAAGGAAGGAAAGGTAATTGAAGGGTGTGTTCTTGAGTTAGTCACCAATGAGGACACCTGGTGCTTCATTCTGCTGGGATCTTCTGAAGAGCCACAGAAAATGCATCTCAGAAGTTTTGCCTGACTGACAGAGGAGAAAATCACTGATCCACTGGCTTCCATATCCTGTTAGTCAAGAGTTGCCCAATGAGATGCTGACCTTTACACTCCGTGGTTATGCAACAGGAGTTCCTCTGAAAGTATCTCATGCCTAGATATCACAGAAGCCCTGAAGTCAGAGGAAAATCAGTTGAGGCAAAGTAATGGCTGGTTGTGAGTACAAGAAACTAGTTACTCCAGCCATGGCTATTGTAAAAGTTCGGCTAAGATGTGAGGAAGGAGACAAGGACAGACGAAGTCAATGATAACAGGTGCCTTGAACCTTTGCCAAATGTGGCCAACAAGACGGATATTTGGCCCAGATTCAGCCAGTCTTAGAGCTCTGTGCTGCCCAACCTGGTATATGAATATTAGGATAAAAAAGCTCTCATTCTGCTTGGATTGCTAAGGTGGGAAAACGTGAAGGTGAGGTTTCTAGTAGACATGTGCTTTATGAAGAACCCTTGCCTTTGTGAGGCAGCCAAGCGAAGACATAGGCATACAGTATCCTGAAGTCTTGATTCCTGCATCCGTGCCTGTGATATTCTGAGCTGCCCCAGTATCTTTCCTAGCTGGGAGAGCCAACAAATTTCAACTTCAATTTGTTTGTGTCAGCTAGTTTGAATTGATTTTCAGACACCATCAACAGAGTAGTATACAACTCATCCTCCAGTATAGAGAGTATGTCCTACAATGGGTGGATGGACCTGCTTCTCTCTCTCTTAGTCTTCTTTGTCTCAGTGGAGAGCTACCAATTTGTCCCTGTTTTTTTTTTCTTCATTATATATATGCATAGAGTTCAAAAAGCAAATGATTTCTATCACTTTTGTTATTAAAAAGAGCTTCCGTGCAAACTTACATCACTTTTTCAATCTCCCCGAGGCAACAACTTTTAGCACTTCTAGCTATTTCTTTTTGTCTTTAACTCCAAATCTTTAAAAACACAATATGCATATAATTTTACTTCTTGCACTATCATTCCATTTTAGCTCTTACTTTTGGTAAACCCACCAGTACTCTGGTCTTTGATGTTTTGTTGTGACCTGATTTTTTTTTTTTTTTTTTTTTTTTTTTTTACATTTCTGGAAGTTCAGATCCATCTTGTCTCCAGGGTTCTGAGATTTTGTGATGATGTATTTTGATGTGGTTCTATCTCATTCATTGTGTTGAACACTTACGAGGCTTTTCGATTTGGAATCTCACATCCTCTACTTCTGTGAAAAGCATTTGGGTGTTGAATTTCCTGGAAGGATCCTCTGTCTTATCCTCTCCCTCCTGCTTTCTAGCTCTGTGACTTTTTGCGCCAATTTCAGATGGATTTTCTCAATTTCAGAGGGATTTTTTTTCAACTTTATAACCCAGTCCTTCTACTGAGATTTTTTTTTTATCTCTTTTCCGTTAATTTTAATGCCTAAGACCTTTATTTTTGTTCTCTAATTTTTTTCTTCTTGTTTTATGGGCTTAATATTACCTTTACCTCTGAGGATACCAATGATAGATTTTTTTTAAGTTTTTATATTCCTGCTCCCAACAATTTGCTTTTTCCATTTGTATGTTAAGGCTATGCCCTTCATGTTGGAGGCTTTCCTAAGATCCCTGGCAGTCTTTGCCTGTCTGCTCATACTTTAAGAGTGAGACTAAAAAGCTGATAGAAATCTCTATGCCCAGGAACAGTCACCTACTGACAATGCATCTCGGTGTAAGGTAACATAGGTAGGCTGGTTCAATGGGAAAACCCAGTGTCTGTGTTCTTAGGGTTTTGCTTTCAGGCTATGGAGACTCCCTAAAGAAGAATCTTCCACTGACTGCCTGTAAGATATATAATCAGCTGCCCACTCTCTGGTGGCCAGAGGAGTAAGAGGGCTTGGGGGGCAGCTAGTCTCAACATTCATAGCTCTGTAGACCCTTCTTTAATTTCTCAATTTTTAATGCGGAATCACACCTTCACATGTGCCAAGATCCCCATTTGGGGAATCCCAAATGACATACAGTTTTAGACATTAATGGCTCCTGCTGACCACAAAATTGGAATGGGTCTCTTTCCTACTGCTAGGGAACAGGCATCCAAAATGTTACCCTCATGAGAAGTTTGGCTTCTGAACTTTGAATTCTGGACTAGTCATGTGGGATGTGGGATGATGGGGGTCATCCTTATGAAGGGTGTCATACAGGTCAAATTTGTACTTTGGTGCCAATATTTTCTGCAACTCTTGCTGTAGGGCCACTTAGAGGGTTACGGATTGTTGCCTGCATTCCAAGAACTGTCCTCCAGGCTTTCTTCAATTTTGAAAGCCCTTTAGAGTCTGCCAATAAATTCTATTTTTGCTTGAGATGACTAGCATCAGTTTCTGGTGCTTGCAACCCAGAATGCTAACAGACACAAATGCTCCATCTCAAGGTGCATGGTGCCTAATGACAGCACAAAGAATGCCTAAATTCCACGTAGATACCACATGGCTTATATGTGGCCACATTTCACCAAGCTGCCATTGATGTACAAATTATAACGTGCTTAAATAAATTTGGTAGTCAATAAAAATGGACGGAATTAATGAAAAATAAAATCTCAGAGGGGCACCTGGGTGGCTCAGCTTCCAACTTTGGTTCAGGTCATGATCTCTCACAGTTCATGGGTTCTAGCCCCGCATTGGGCTCTGTGCTGTCAGTACAGAGCCTGCTTCAGATCCTCTGGGCCCCTCTCTGTCCCTCCTCTGCTCATGTTCTCTCTCTCTCTCTCTTGCTCTCTTAAAAATAAACATTAAAAAAATAAAATCTCAGAATTCTTCTTAAGAAATTATGTTGTTTTCCTTTAGTGGAAAGATCGACAAAAGAGTTTCAAATCTGAATTTTCTTATAAGCATACATAATCAGAATGCAGTAGTTTCCCAGTACAGACATTTTTATGGCTTTTCCCCCCTTGCAACAGCAACGTAGAGGAAATGATTACTTTTTTTGCAATTAGCAAACACCTTTGTACAATAATGAAGAAATAAAACCTTTACTCTGAATGTACACTCAACTCTATTTGCGTGGCTTGTGGATTCTTGAATATTATTGCCTCAAAAATATGACCAGTCTTCTGTACAACTTCCAAATATTTCTTTTTGTCACCTTATGTTGAAGCCTGCAAACGCTTAAGATTAAAACTTTCTGAGGCAATAGTCAGTAGTCAGAAAAAAACAGCCATCCAGCTAATCTTTTTTTTTTTCCTTTTGCCAAACATTTATTCTGGTTCTAAACTGGAGTGTCTTGACACCATGAAAAAAAAAATTGATGCCAGCTTTATTTTTCCTTCCTTTTTTTTCTTCTGTTTTTGGAAGTGAAGGGCATTAAACAGTAATCTTTACTTTTTTGCATTTTACATTCACTGGACCTTACTTTGTACAAACTGTTGTTTTTACTGAAACCCTCTGATTTGATAGCAAAAACCTGAACAAAACAAAAACGTCTTTGGCTTGCTAACTGGGTTAACCCTAGCTAGTTACTGATTTTTTTCTGAGTCTCACTTGTCTCAGTTTTCAATAGAGACTACTACTTTCCCACCTCAGAAGGTTGTTGTGAGACTCAAATGAGGTAATTAGGTATGTGACAGCATTTTATAAATTGAAAAGTGTTTTTAAAAATAAGGCTGATGTTCAAAGGGACATAGACAACGTTCTCTGTGTAAAGCTACCCTTGCCTGTAGCACTTCAGCAAGTCTCACAAAAGCAAATGCTTACGTGGAAAAATATTCAACCTCATGGGGAATAAAAGAAATGTATTTTCCAACAACAAAGAGATACCATTTTTACTTCTTACAAGAAATGTTTAGAAAATAAGGTTACAGCAGTACCAAAGAGACTAAGGTGAAAATGGGAGTCGTTCAATGCAGGTAAGATGGTAATAATACTTTTGTTAAACAATTTGGCAATATGCCTATGGAGTCTTAAACATTTCATACGTTTTACCCACTGACTCCATTTACCCAGGATCACTACAGATGTTTTACAATGTGGTTATTTATAATAGCAAAAAATGAAAACAAGCTAAATGACCAAGACCAGGAGAATGGTTCAGCAAATTTTATTATGTTGACACAATGGATATCCACACAATGAAGTCCTTAAATTATGCTTTCAGAAATTTTCAACAAGCTAGGGAAAATAGGTCTGATACATATTATTGGCTGTGTTATACATTATGTGCGTGTGAATCTGTATGTTATAAATTAACTGAAAAGAGCAGAATATAATATTTACATAAGGCATAATTTCAAACATTTTAAATGTATCAACAAAAAAACCCACCTCACCTAGAACTACTACACATGTAAAAATATTAACATGGATTGTCCCTGGATGTTGGCATGATGGCAGTTTCATTTTCTATTCGTTTATATTTATTAGATTTTCTATATTAAACATGCATTTTTTTTGCAATCAGAAATCTAGAAATTGTCATCAGGGACACGTCACGCACTCAGGGTCAAACAATATTGCTCCTGCCTTAAACTTATGACTTACTTAAGAAAAGCAATGGTAGTTTAGGGACTTTTTGAAATGTAGATGCATCCAACAGGCTTCCATACGAATGTCCATTACTCAACACTCTCAGAGAGCATACAGCATTTTTATGCTGGTATTGAGCTTTCTGACAGTCCGAAGAATCTTGCTTTCACGGAAGTCTTCAAAAATGCCATACTTCTTTAAAAGTAAGTCTGGCAACGTTCCTCGTTTATACATCTTTGCATCTAATTTATATTGTAGAGGACACCATCTAACAGCAAGATTCCTGCGAAGTTCTCTGCTTTCGTGCCTCCCTATGGGAAGAGGGAAGAGGTCTACCTAAGAGACATGGGTGTTTTTAAGAGATAACACCATTATAGTTCAATCCCTTTAACATAAGTTGTCCATTTCTGTGCTACCCTATCGTTCCCCGGGGGACAACAGTTCTGGCTACTACAACTGATGTGACATTGCAGGCACAGGGGAAAGAGAGAGAGACAGAGAGGGAGAGGGAGGGAAATGGCACAGAAAGGGCCTTTTATCTAGTTGTGACATATGTAAACTAGTACTTGGGGAAAATTGCTTCCTGGGATTCACTGGATATGCACTGTTTGAAAGTCAAACAATTACACTAAATTCAGCACTGTGTATTTTACTTTTTAATTACAGGCTTGAAGCAAGATTGAAATGTGTCTGTATGTCTTCCAGAAATACGGGAATTATATTTAAACAGTTTTATTGTCTATTTTGCAGAATACACACATTTGAGAAAGAGTGGTACATTGGTCATACTAGGAACCTTTCTGAGGAATCAGTTTAAATGGTAAAACAATTATTGGAAGTCTATTAAGAAGCATTACAACTTTATGCTTAGTGTTATTAATCAACATCTGCTCTATACAAATCCTAACACTGGAAAATGTACAAAATCAGCAAATGGAACACTAGATCTCTTCCTATTCTTGAGGCTCACAGAAACATTTCCACAATGTTCTTTGCCAAACAAGGAAATGGTAGAGATAAAAGAGTAGGTTTAGCTTCCAAGTTTGGGGGAACAACTAAAGGCATGAGTTCAAACTCCAGAGACAAAGCAGGAATGACTAATGGTACAAAGGACATGTTTACATTTCGGGTGGACAATGGCAGACCATTAAAATGAGGTCTAACAAAGACCAGTGTGAAGGTGTACGTGGGTCTATGATAATCAAATGAGATGTGCATGGTAGGAAAACATTTTAAAAAATAACTGGGGCCAATTAAGTGTGACTGGTAAGTCACCTATGGTAGCCTTAAGGAGGTGGGAGAATTGAAAAAAAATTGCATAAGATATCTAACATTGGCACGAGTAAACACTAGTTGATAAAGGTAGTGGACACTGAGACATTTAGCAATTTTCTAAATGAACTTGGAATGCCACAAAAAGGCCTTTTTTAGTGTGTTGTATCGTAGTGTGTTTCATTCCAAATGTTCAAAATAGGGGTTGCAAACCCAAAGCGCAGTAAGGACCAGGTAGGGAAGTAAGTAAGAGACACAGGCAGTATGTATGAGAATAGAAGACTGTGGAAACGATGGCACACCAGGAGAAGTGTGCGTCCTTCAAGTGAGGGCCGATCACTACTTGGCTGGAAACTGTCACTATGTGAAAACATCACCCTGATCTGATTTGTAAGGAAGCTGGAAAAGAGGAATGTACATGAAATTTCTTGATATTTAAAACAGTAAGTTGTGGGCCACAGTTTGTAACTTCTGACTTAAAGATAGAAAAGACATTTCTGAATGACATTTTAACCATTAAAAAAAAAAAAGGTAACTGGTATGGGAGAGTGTCCATAATCTACTGCTGAATGAAGAAAGTCAGACGCAACTCAAGATATATTGAATCGTTCCATCTTGTAAAAACCTGCTTTTGCAACTATGGGAGATGGAGAACAAATTATCTACAAAAGTTTGGCGGCGAATAACAGCTACGTAGATGTGTGTGTGCTTCTTTCTCCTCCAACATGTATCGCTTGGGATTATCAAATTTCATTGATCTTAAGATCCATTTTTTCTACATTTCTCAAAATTGAGATCACTCTTATAATAGCACATAAAAGAGTGGTGCATTATGCAATCAATAAATCTTAGATTCAGTGAAATGTGATTTCAACAATTAAAAGTAAAAATCTTAAGAAGAAAATTCATTCAGTACCATTTCTTTGACACTGATGGCTGAAGAAAGTAGTCTGGTACTTACATTTCTTAGAATTGTTCTGTTCGTTAAAAAGGATAAAAATATGCAGATAGAAACTGAAAATTCAGTTGCCTTCTTGGTGGACTGCTCAACAACGCCAATTTCCTCTATGCATCTGAGTTCTGTCCCTTTTCATTTTAAAGGTTAATGTGTCAAGCACCAAAACTCCAACTGTTTAGGTGACCCACACAATCTGAGGAACAGAGTTGGGTGTATGTAAAAATTCTTGCTTCTAAAGAAAGTGATGGCCCCAAATATTAAAGACAAATGGGTGGAACCTGTCATTGCTCCAGAAAGCAAAAATAGGTTTATCGCAGGTTTCAGATCAGAGGTAAAGTGCGTGCCGTATGGCTAGCTGCATTATGGAGCTGGGAAGTTCCTCTTAGCACCAGCTGAAGCATCCACAAGGTCTAGGGTCTGTCATATCATTAAATTATGAATAATTCCTGGGAAATACTTAATGAATAATTTCTTCCCCCCGTCATATGTGCCATTATGGAGTAGACCCTAAAGAAATTTCTAATAAAAGTATATTACTTTCTCTTTTCTTCATTAGTAACTACAATATGTATGCCGTTGGTGTCAGGGGAGTTCAGTATAAATTTGCAATCAGGTATATTGTGCAAGGTACCACAACAGCCAATGTTAAAATACAACACACCCGGATCTGGGGGTATGATGTATTTTTTTAGGCTATAGACCATGAAATTATAGAATCTCCCATAGTTCTGACATATTATTTCTCCTCCTAAATCATTATAATCACCAGACCCATCTCATGCCTCAATCTCTAAATGATAATGGAAGCAGAGGCACGGTATAATCAAGGAAGCTCTCAAGATTCATTTTCAGAAAAATATGATGCTCACCCTCACTAAGTAGAATTCTTCATTAATTAATAGTGTCATTGATGGTATTATGTTACCCACCACCAAGTTTCTGAAAATCTTACTTTATGGCACCATAAAAATCAGAATCTGTGCAAAGTGTTATATGAATAAATAGTCATATTATAGTCAAACAGGAAGAATGGTCTGAAGAGACTTTTTTAAAATTCCTCAGTCTTCGCTGTTTTCAGGAATGGCGCTTCCTCCTATGAAAGGTGCGCAGGGACTGAATTTTGCCCTCCAAACCACCAATGCTGCCAGGGAGTGGCTTATGGGAGAGACTCCAACACTAGAGTCCAGAACAGGTGGAGTATATGAACTTCACCCTCGCTGTCCCCTGCATTCCCAACGTGACTACCTTAGTCCAGGCTCCTACTAGCTCACTTCCCGATTGTGGCTTGGATATCCATGAAACAAACTCACATAATGCTTCAAATTAGAGAGCGAGGATAAGACTCCAAAGTGTAAAAGAGCACACCTGGCCGGAGTAGGCATACAATAACTGTGTGTTCAATGAGAGATTTTTAGACTTTGTAAATATCACATATGCTCATTTGAGAGAAAGAGACAGAAAGAAAAGAAAGTGTAAGTCCTGTTGACTGTCATTCTACTGTATAATCTCTTTCTCTTTCTCCATTATAGGTACTATTTCCAATGATGGGTATAGTTGCGACTCTGTCCAGTAGATACACACACATGTGAATATATGCATACCTCATTCTATAGTCTGTTCTCATCTTCCTAACAAGTGTGATATCTAAGGATAGAGATATTTCGTTAACTGCAATGGCTTCACTAACAGCAATGGTTTAATGTTTTCATCTGATCCCCTAATGATGGTCATAAAAATTGATCCCAGTGATACACTATTGTAATCAAATCAACACTTCATTAAACAACTTGTACACTGCAAAATATTTGAGCCTTTGTGGGGAGACCTCCTTTCTCTCCTAAGGATGTAAATTTCTTACATCTTTGAACAAGTTGTCTCCTGACTGCACAAAGTCATTTGCACTGAGTTTTGGCTTAACATTAGACACATATCTATGTCATCGAATCCCAGACCTGGGATTTACCACCTGTGTGGCCAGATATCCTTGAGCCTTTATAACCCCAAACCTCATCATGTGGTAGGAAGATTAGAGACTGAAATATCTGTGAAGCATTTAGTAGAGTGTCTGGCATAAGGAAATTCTCTACGATGAAGAGGTTGATATTGTTGATCTAACTTCTATTACAAGAAGACTTGTTAGGTGACCTAATAATACTGCCATAGAGCAAGAGTCTAGAACCTGGTAATTCCCTCAGCGAATAGGAATTAACCCTTCCTGTCAGCCAATACTACCAAAGGATAATATATAACCAGCTGAAGCCACATGATACTACTCCATGCTAAGAGACTGCAACCACGATCATTATTAAATGAGTACAATTTTAGATAATTTACCCCCGATTTATTTACTCTTATCCTAATTTACAGGGCAAGAAACAGAGAGTCACTGCAGATTGCAATTTGTGGCTGTCTGACTTTGAAGCCACTGCCCTCAATCAAAACACTAACCTGTTTTCCACTCACTCAAGTTAAAAAGGAAGAACACTTTATAGGAAAATGTGAAAAAAACTGCAAGTATATTCATAAAAAGAAAAATGGTGACTGTGTTTTCAAGTAACTTTACTGATCTATACCTCACACA
This sequence comes from Panthera leo, assembly GCF_018350215.1. Lineage (NCBI taxonomy): Eukaryota > Metazoa > Chordata > Mammalia > Carnivora > Felidae > Panthera > Panthera leo. The sequence goes on along the minus strand of NC_056680.1, from coordinate 37,702,446 downwards.
CCACACAATTCACTCGTTTGATTATTGGTGTTTTTTTTTTTTTTAACAAAATTTCCTGTTGAATAGGTTAGTAACTTCATAGTAATACTTGCTCTTGAATACATGCATCTTTGTTGATACCCTGCTATGTGGCGGGTCCTGTTCTGGGCCCTGGGGATAAGGCTTAATGCTACAATTCAGTCTTCTTCAACATCAGTCCTGGTAACATTTTGGGCTAGACAGTTCTTTGTTGTGGGGCTGTCCTGTGGATTTCAGGATGTTGAGCAGCATCTCTGGCCTCTACCTGCTAGATGTGAGTAGTCCCTCTTCCCCCCACTTGTGACCACCAACAATATCTCCAGATATCTCCAGGGTCAAACCATCCTGTTACAAAGCACTCCTCTAAACCATATAATCAAGCTCCATATAGGCTCAGGGAGGTTTGGTTATGATAACACTTTCCATACCTTGCTTTGATTTAAACTGTGTGTGTGTGTGTGTGTGTGTGTGTGTGTGTGTGTGTAATTTGACTCAAGTTTTGATTGTATAGTCAGTTCTTAATCAAGTGGTTCATATCATTTCTTTATTGCATAACTCAAGGTATATGTGCTAGGCAATACATTCCTAGCTCATAATAACAGGCAATCTCATAATCTCATAATAATCTCATAATAATAGGCAAACTCATAATAATCTCAGAAGTTAAATTAGAATTTGTACAGTGTTTGTGCCATATACATACCACTGGGTTTATTTATCAACTTACATTTTAAATATATGTATCAGAATGTGTCTGTAGAGCTTCCCTACTCAGCATTCATGCAAAAGAAACAACAAATCATTCAATAACTCAAAAAATAAAAGCGACTTTGTCGGGATAAATATTCTTGCCCATATGCTGGATGGCACTGATTGATGCCTGCCTGCTGGCATTGTTTAGACAGCTCAAAATTTAAGGCCATTGTGAGGCCCCTGCCATGTCATTCCTAGCTCTAAATTCCTGAACGGACGCCATTACACTTGCAGAGTTGTGCCGTCTGTCTTCAGAACTCTCTACTTCCTTTATTGCCCACAATTCATGTTCTGTTTTCTCTTCAAACTATAGTCAGAGAAGTAGAATATGGACAGAAATGGCTGCTACATCCTCTTTAATGCAAGACAGAATGATAAAAGCCAAGAAGGTAAACTCCCTTTAAAGAGTGGCAAAGGAAAACTCCATTGTTCGTTATTGGCTAGTTGGATAAGTTCCTGGTGGTGTTTTACACAACTGTTTGAGTACTCAGATTCTCACACACCCAGTACACAGGATTCCCACTTGACATGCTTGATAATAATTCCTATCTGGAAATTACACAAGAACTATAATGAGACACCATTACCTAACAGCTACTTGCTTAAATGATTGCATTAGCGAGGTGTAAATCAATAAATGGTGATTAATGAGGTTACATTTCATTTGTGTTAATTCCGTGGTGCTCAATAAAATAAACTTTGGTTTCTTAGACCAGTAAAAAGAAAGGAACAGAGCCATAGAACTATTTTTTTCTTGTTTGACAAACATATTCTTTTGTGATTTGTTTAGTTATCTGTGGTTATTTTTGTGGTAGCAACACAAAGAAGAAAACAATGATGGTAGGGATGTGCAACACTGAGATCACACCATGGTCCTTCATTGCAATCAAATAGGCAAAGGTATAATAATAAGAAGGCCTGGCTTTATTGAGTACTTGCTATGTGCCAGGCATTGTGCACAGAGCTTTATGTGCATTATATCTTGCAATTCTTGCAACAGCCACATGAGACCATGTGAAGGGCACTCTACTGCATTAGTCATTGGAGAAAAGAATAGGAGAACCAGAAGACAATACCTCAACCTGTCAGAATGGCTAAAATGAGAGAGATACTAATGGCTATTCTTGGTGGTAATGTGGAAAAAGCAGAACACTCACGCACTGTGACAAAGTAAACTGGGATAACCACATTAGAATGCTGTTTGCCCGATCCAATCAAGTTGAATATACACATACTCTACAATCCAGCAGTTCCATTCCTAAGTGTAGACCCAATGGAAATGTGCACATGCATTTACTGAAGACATGTATAAGAATATCTGTGGCAAAATATACAAAATAGTCCAAACTATAAAGTGAACAAAGAGCTATTAACAATAGAACACATAATAAACTGTGGTATATTCACAAAAGGGAACAATGCAACAATGAACAAACTATAGCTACATGCAACAATAAGTATGATCTTTCCAAAGAAGTCATACTCAGAGGAATCCATATTGTGTGATTTTATACATGTAAAGGAAAAAGAGGTAACACTGATCAATGAGGCTAGAAGTTATGACACAGGTGAACCTTGGTGAGCTTCTATTGATGAAAAATTGTAAAATAATATTGACCAAAATGAGGTAGGTAGGTAAGACTGATATGATTTTGTTTCTTCATCTGAAATTGGGGTGCGTAAGTGGATTTGCATTGTAAAAAGTATGTTGAACTCTGTACTTATGATCTGTGACTTTTCTGAATGTGTGACATCTCAGTAAAGCAGTTTCCAAAGACATTTGGAAAGATCAGAGACTAATATTTCCCTTTATTTTATAAATCAGATATGGTGGGTTGATGGAATTAAGTGACGTGGCTAAGGTCATGAAGCGAGAATACGAACCTAGGCAGCCTGACTATAAATCCCTTGTTCTTAATTATTGCTCTGGATGCCAGGCATAGAAGTTTAGTTTTATTCCTCTCTCCCATGCTCATCACTTGCCTCTGATTATCCAGAGTTGAAAGAATGGTAGGAATTAAACAGATTCACTAGGGACTTTTCAGGCTGTGTCTTGAGTTTTCTTGCTTGGTGAGACTTGAGGAAAAAAAAACTTACTCTGACCACAGTGACCACATATCATGAGTATGACAACCCACTGTGTTTTCTGTTGGTAAATGACAAGTCCAATTTCAGGTAATGCATTTCCCTCCAGATTTTATTCCAAGAGGAGAAATTCAGAGTTGAAGACCTCTACGCTGACACTGCTGAATGCTTTGGAATATGGAATAAAGAAGGTAAGAACTAGAAAGGGTTCTGGTGAGAGCTCCTTAATAGGACATGAGTAGCTGTTAAGAAAGCTTCCAGAGAAGAACACACAGGAGGAGGCAAATGAGGTAGGTTCCTCACCAGTACTGACAGAGGAAGCTGCTATGGACATTATAATGGAAAGCAGGGTAATGAGTCTTCAGTTGAATAATTAGGGAGTCAGTGATTATGCTGTGCTATGCGATTCTTATGGAATACTTACTGGGTAATTGTGTTCAGCCATAGTACATACTGAAATGCAAATAAAATGCAAAAATTTGAGGACTATCCTTAATGATTCCTGTCTGAGGCAGAACCCAAGGATCTGATTGTTCTTAACAATCTAGCATAGATAGCTCTAATGCAGCAATGAGGCTTGGGGATACCCTGGTTTAGTGAGCGCTGTATGAGAGAAGAGAGAACGGGATACACTGGTTTAGTGAGTGATGTATGAGAGAAAATGCCTGCAAGGGGTCCTTTGACTTGTTTCAGGCCCTTGAGGTAGAGGGGCAAGAGCAAAATAGAATGGCAAAGAGAATTAATTCCTTTCTCAAGCAACCCTTTTGCAGGTTAAATTTTAATCTAGTTTTAAATTGCTTTACAAATACGACTCTGATTAAAATATAAGAAAATCGAGAACAAAAGAAAGAATAAAATAAATCCCCAGTAATCCAAGGTATGCAAACCAAATTCATTTCTTAAGTACACTCTTACACACACATACACACAATTTCTTAAGCCCTCCAGGCTTTCTAAAAATTTTAGCATGATGGATATCCTGGAGTTAATTGAAGAAATAATTTAAAATGAATGTTGATATATTCTGGGAGTTGAAAAAAATGATAGTAACACTAGCGGCTTACAATTTCAAAGCGTGATATAAGATTATACTTACTATATTCTATACATATACCAATAGAAAATATGTTTATTTTTCCTCAAGGTGCTACTTATAATTATTGCCTGATTATTTCTATGCACTAGAAAATTAGTATCTGATTTAACATTTTACTTAACCTTTTCCTATATCATTCTTTAGAAAAATAAGGTGTAGTGTGTTTTAGAGAATTCTGCCTTTCCTGACTAAATTTAATAGAGAATATTGTGTGTATACAAACCTGAGTTTTTAGCATATTTATTAATGACATCTTAAATTATGCACCCAGAGATCGTCCTATACTTTTACAAACCATTTAAAATTTTCTTTAATGTTGACTTATTTTTGAGAGAGATACAGAGAACAAGTGGGAGAGGAGCAGAGAAAGGGCGAGACACAGAATCCGAAGCAGGCTCCAGGCTCTGAGCTGTCAGCACAGAGCCTGATATGGGACTTGAACTCACAGACAGTGAGATCATGACCTGAGCCAAAGTCAGATGCTCAACCGACTAAGCCAACCAGTCACCCCTACAAACCACTTAGAGGAAAACCTAGAAACAGCAGTTCAGATAAAATAACATGAACAGTATGACATGTATTAAATTTTAAAAATTTGCCTCACAGTGTTTAGATTTTAAGATTCCTAAAAATTTCCAATGTGAGCTTCTGCTTCTGAATAGCATTTGGTAGCAACTGAATAGTCCCAATGGCAATTAGACAAAGCTGGGTAAATTGCAATCATGGTATCTTTACAGGCATGAGAAAGCAACAGACATCAAGCAGACAGCAAGATAGGAGAGACAGGAACTAGTAGGAGGTGAGTTGATAAGTTGAGCAGTTTTTTCCCTGCAAGTATTTATCATACTGGCCACAAGAATGAGATTCTAGGGCAAGGAGAAGTCCACTGTACAAAGAAGGAGAGAAAGAAAAGTTTTTAGTGGTACGATGAAGCTAGAGTAATTTAATTTGGAGATTTGAGGGCTTTCAAACAGAGAGCCCATTGCTACATGAATTGATTAATCTCACACTGTGTGAAAGGCTAAAGAAATGAACCAAATGGTTGTGAAAGGGAGAATGAGAAATTCCATAATCCTGCAGACTTAAGGAACAAAGACCTTCTGGTGGAAAAGGCCTGATAAGAATCCTCACGGGAGGGACGGATTAGCGCCAAAGATTTACAGCTGATATTGCAGGGGCACACTGACTGATTCTAGATGCAGCTGAAGCCAATATTCCAGAAAGGTACTCTGGAGAGACAAGAAAATGTATGATTTTTTGATATTTGTGTGTGACTGACAAATAAGGTTGGAAGCTTAGGGGCCTCCAACACATGGCCTTAATACATTTACTATATTCTGAAACTGCCCAACATAAAAGGTCAGAGAGCTAAGTTGAAAATTTTTCTAGGGCAGAATTGAATCTTCCACAGAGATAGACTGGGTTTGCAAAAGCTACACCCCAGCCAGCCTGATTGCTGATTTCATTTGGCCAATCAGCCCCTCCCAGTATTTGCCTCAGGAGAAGAAAGAATAGACTTCTTTTGCAGAAGTTAACATTTGAAGTCTGTACAGTTTTTAAACACAGTGTCATATTCAGTCAAAAATGATTATACGTAAGATGTGGAATGGCCATAAATCAACAACCAAGAGCAAAAACAGACCATAGAAACAAACCCACAGATAAAGCCAGATGCTGAAATTAGCCAATCAGATCTTTAAAATAACTATGATTAATGTGCTTACAGAAAGAGAAAAAAGGATTAACAAAATAGAGGACAGCTTCAAAATACATGCATCTATAAAAATAATTAAAATGGACAGTTTAGCACTAAAAATACAGTATGTGAATTTAGGAAATCACTAAAAGACAGGATTGGGAAACTGATGACGGGTCAAAAAAGACATTCAAACTGGAGCACAGCAAGGAAAAAAGGTGGAAAGAACAAAAGAGAGCACAAGAGATATGTGAGTTGGTCAACAGTACTGTCATACATAAAAATGGAGCCCCGGGAGAAGAAAAAGGCAACAGAAAAGTCCCCAAACAAATAAAAGACATCTATGTCAATATTCAAAAAGGTTAGAGAACCCTAAACAGATTTTTTAAAAACTCCAACAAATTATCAAAATCAGAGAGGGCGAGATTCCGCTCTAGCCAGCTCTGTATTTTGCAACAGTATGCAACAGAAAAGATGCTTAATAAATCTTTGTTGAAGTAATTACTTCTTGCATAGCCTCCTACTAGCACCGTCAGTTTTTGCAAATATTTTTGTAGAAATTTTACAAATGGTTAAACCTGTGAGTCAATTACCTCTTAGAATTATGAAATGTTTTCGTGAAAAGGGGCTTGAGGAATCCCCTAGCTAATAGTTTTAAATTGAACTTTGTTGGTTCCCAGGGCTTTGATTTTGTTCCATTAAAGAGGGCCATGGCGGGAAAGAAAGTTACCGTGCAGGAGGGCTCTGGGGCACCCATTCCTGCTTTATACAAAATTGCTCTGCTTTTATCTGTTTCACTGGTTTGTGCTCACATTCCATTTGAAAAAAAATGTTCTTCAGAGCAAAAAAAAAATGGTTGTAGAACCATGAATCTATTGCATGCCCCCCCCCTTTATATAACAGATAATATAATTGAGGCCTGGAGACACAATGTGACCTTCTCAAGGTTACTTTGCTAATTAATGGCAGAACAAGAACCAGACTAAATGTCTCCTGAATTCTGTTCATGGCCTTTTCTAATACGTCATGCTGCTTCTCCTCATCCAAGACTTTATGCAAAAAAGGATACTTTTGCAACATAATCATTAAGAACGTGGTACTTTCTACATTATCATTTGAATATTTGTTCTGAACTCCTATAAACTCATTATTGTGCTTTCACTGCAAAAGAGACATAATTCAAAGTCACTGTACCTTCTTCTATTCTTTTTCTGTTTCCACAATCTCTGCCTCTTTCTAGGCTCCCTTATCTCTACTTGCTTGAATGATGGGGCCATAAGCTTGTATCATATGGATATGATTAAACCATCTTAGTTCATGGTAATACTTCTTGATCTCAATTTTAGGTTCAAATCTACCTCACGACCCCTTAATTCTAAACCTTCCTTGAATGGCATGACAAGAATGGTCATTTTTTAATTAAAAATTTCCTAGCACTAAACATACTTTTTGCACTTGCCCTTGTATTATCTTAACCCACTAAAAAATTAATTATATAGGCACAGGAAATGTTTGCACAAAATCAAAACTATACAAAAGAACAGAGAGTAGTAAGTTGTTATCCCATCCCCCAACAAATTCATCTCTTCTGGGATAACAAATTTTCTTGTGTGTAGCTTTAGGAAAATGTATGCATATGGTAGCATCTGTGTATGTATTTTATGTTTTCTTTTTTTTATTTTTTACACAAATGTGAGTTGGCTGTAACAGTGTTCTGTACCTTGCTGTTTTCCTTTAATGATATTCTTAGCTGAAATCCTTATTCATCCTGAAAGAGATGCTTCATTCTTCAAACGGCTGCATAGTATTTCACAAATGTATGGAAATAAATTTATTGTATCCTCTACTGACGGATAGTTGAGCTGTTTTCACTGTGTTTATTCAGCAAGTAGTGCTGCTACGAGAGTTGTGTATTTTGCCCACAAGTGAGAATGTCCTAGAAATAAAATTATTAGGATTATTGCGTTTTGGGGATAGATAATGCTAAATTTTGCTCTAAGGATATTATAACAAATTAAACTTTGATCCTTATAATGTTTATAACAATTTACACTCACACCCTCGCTAACAAGTTGGTTATAAAGCTGTTTTTTTTTTAATTTTTTTACCAATATGCTAGGTGAAATGGTATTTCGTTAATTTGCATTTATCTTATGAGGACTGTAAAGGAGCATTTTCCCAAACATGTTAGTGACAGGTGCGTTTCTTTTTCTTTTGTCTATTTTCCTATTATGTTATAGATTTTTACATAGATATGTAGGAATATTATTTTTATTAAAAATTAGTTCTTTCATGATATGTGTGGGAAAAACACTTCCCAGTTTGTTTTCTTTTGATATTTTTATGACATTCCTTTGCCATGTGGATTTTTTGTGTTAATACAACATTTATCATTTTTTTACAACGGTTTGAGTTTCCCGTCATATACAGAAATGTCTTTCCCTTCCCCTTCCCTTTAGTATATAATAGTAAGATGATACAAATATTTTAAAAGGTCTATGTTTTATTTAGTATGTTAATAATTTCATTTTCCAAGTTTTAGTCTGATCAATTTGGAATTTATTTTACTATAAGCTATGAGGTAGGGATGTAGCTTTATTTTTTCTAGACACTAAACCTAATTTTAAGAGATTTTTTTTTCTTCCCATTTTATCAACCTTTCTATTAACCTTAATAATTCACCTTTTCTCCTAAGGTTGTAGCTTAAGGTCAGAGACCTATTTTTTATAACGGTGCAATACTAAACATGAAGTTTGCTCTCAATACATGTTTATGAAACTGAAATGATAGAGACAGCATGGTACTACAGAGATCACTCCAATAAAATATGTGGATATCAGATCAATTTCATTTTATAATTTTTTCCTTTTTTTCAAGCTCAGATGACTAACTTAATTGATTCAGTTTCTTTTTTCTTTTTGCCAATGTTGGAAAACCTATTTAATGAATAAATCATATTCTCTAATGTGATCATTTTTATTTAAATCTGTTATTTTCTCTTCAGTATTATGTATTTGACACACTGAACATAAGTCACTGTCAATAACTTGTAAAAAATTAGTCAAAAAAGGGAGAGACAAAGCAAATCTTATAACTTCCCCTAGAGAAGCGTAGAAAACACTCTTCATTTCTTGGTGCATGTTACAGCCTCAATATTCTCTCCAGTATGTATACTACAAAGTGGAGTTTGGAAACCACATTAAAAAACAAACTTTATGCATTAGATTAAGAATAAAGAAATTGAAATAAGAATATGCTGTAATTAGAAAAATGCCTATAAGAGTTAGAAAGAGCCGCTAGTGACCATATGTTACTAAAGTCCCTGGACAAGAGACCCAACGCCCATCAATATTTTATGTATGTTTTATTTGCCTATTTATTCTGCGGTTCAATAAAAATTACATGTTGCTATGGAAACATGAAAAATCACAGATACCTGCTCTACTCAGTGGCATAGCATTTCACTTTCTTAATGAAACACACACATCATAGGGGCTTAAGCCTTGTATTTGGTCATAACTTTTGGAAAGTAAAATTTGTTATAGCATGATCAGTTAGTTATTTTGGGTATTGGTACTGATTTGGCCAAAGTGCTAGAAATACTACTTAAAAATAAAACATAAAAAAACCCCAGACATCTACAACAAGGTAAGTAAAATCTCTGTCTTCCCCCAAAGTAGGAAGATTTTTTTTATATATACCTTAAAAAATAGTATCTAGGGTAATGCCCACCTGTTGGTAACATGATTCTTTTTAGAAAGAGGATATAGATATTTTTTTCTAACGGGGACCAGAAGGGTGATTTCAAGAAACATAAAGCCCCCACCTTCTTGAGCAGACATGTTTCCACTGTCCTGTTTTCTAAATCCATTCCAGGAGCACTAAATATTCCACACCAAGATTTCCTGGTGCCTGCCACTGGTACAAACAGTACCTAGTGATGTCTGCACAAGTGTCAGAGAGGTGGAGAAATCCTTCAAATCTGTTAAATGTGGAATAAAGAGGAGAATAACTTGAATTAAATTCCTGTCCCCACTTGAAATAGACTCTGACTGTGCCTCTGTACCTGGCCCTGATTTTTGCATGAAAATATTCCTTTTGTCCCTATCTGGTGCTAGCCTTCAAAAAGGAACAGGGTTTAAAAAGCAGGAAATAATGTGAGATTTTAAGCAAACAGTTCAATATTCTTTTAGAATGCTCTCTGTATTCAAAAGCACTTTGATTTATATCTTTAGGAGTCTTTGAAACTGTACCTCTTTTAAAAGACCATCCCTGATTTGGGGTCTTTGTTCCTTTATGAGCTTTGTCCCCGATTTCTAATGTAGAGACCCGAGAGGCATGTTGTTAAAGGAAGGAAAAATAATTTTTAAAAAGCCTGGCAAACTGTGTTAAATATGCTTTTGAAAATTAAGTTTAATATAAAGTTCAGTATAACCATCACCATTGAAAGTATTGTCTGTGCCAAATAACTCTTCCGATAAAAATATCCTTTGTTTTCCTGTAATGTAATTAAAAGTGAACCCAAAAGGGCAGCAATAAATCAAGGTGCACAAAAGCATAAAAATATTATAATTAATATTTAACATAAGTTTTGATTGCTTTTAGAGTATTAAAAATATCAATTAGAATATATATTCAAAGTTTTCTTCCTTTCCCATTACACAGTGGAAGGGGCTATTTTTAATTCTGGATACTACAAACCAAATAATACATAGTCCCTAATTAAATAAAAGACTGCAATTGAATTGAGAGTTTCTGCTGATGTCATACATAATGAGAGCACAGCTCGAGGTATGAATGAATGGCAGCCGAACCCTGAGAATGAATTACAATGTTAGCATTCAATCAGGGACTAGGTATTGTTATTTGTAATAGATGTAAAATGATTATTATTATTTTTAAATACAGACAAAGGGAAGGAAATTTGAATTCAAAAATCTGAGACTAGGAGGCAAAAAGATTAGAAAGTATGTGATTAAAATGAATATACTGTATTGGAAAATGAAATGTACAAATTTACCGGGGAATAATTGCTTTATATATTATATATAGATAAATAGCTAGGTATAACCATATCCATATCTATGGGGGGATAGATGTGTGTATAAAGCCTCTAAATAGAATAAGACTTTCAGTTTAATATTTTAAAATATTAAAAAGGAGCTTATGATATAATGAAGGGGTAAAATGGTATACATTTAACTTAGCTAAGATTCTGCATAAAATGCTAAGATTTATAGCTGCTATCAGAACAAATCAAAGACTCTCTCTCAGAACCTTATTTTCAGAGGCACATTTTTAATTTTCACATATGGTGAATTAAGTATGCAAATCCAATATGGCTAATTATTTATTGTTGTTGAGTATTGACAATATGCTTGACTCAGCATAAGGCAGAGAAAACAATGTGTTTTGTAGCCTATGGGGTTTCAGACAAAAAGAGACAATGATTTCCAGCTCTTCCCTCTTTTCCCCCCTCCTGCTTCCTAACTCAGATCATCACTATAATATAAGTACTTGAGAATGTCATTCCCAGTCTTTCACCTATTCCTTCCCTTAAACTTTTGCTGGTCACACCCCCTGTCTTACTGACAGGTGCGAAAAAAATGGACTATATTCAATATAAGAGGCATTCAACTCTGGAACAAAAGTGTGGAATTTGCCCTTAAAGCATCAAGACAGGTAGACACTCTCAAAGTTTCCAAGGGAACAAGGAGAAGGAGTAGAGAGTTTTGAAAGATTGTGAGAAAATTAATAGGTCAAGACATGGGTACATAGGAGGAAAAAAGAATACAACAAAGGAACAATCGTACAGAAAACCTCCATCAGTTCTGTCGAACCAGACCTCCATAGTTATAATATTCATCAATTCAAAGTACTACCGGGGACAACAATTTGGCAGCCTAGTGTCGAGTTATTTGTGAATAACATCTACCTAGAACAAAGTAACTACAAAGTAAGCAAAAGTTCTTGGGTCTCAAGGACAAAGGGAACGGCAGAGCTATCTCACAATTACTCACTGGCTTTATCCCACGTTACAAACACAACTTTCTTAGAACAATCATACTGGTATTACCAGCACCTCTTGGATTCCCGAAAACAGTTAAGTACTTTTTTGGCCATCGCTTTCCCCTTTCTTGCATCATTTCTTTTAGAAGTGTACGATGTCTACATTGAAAGAGCATGCAATCTTAGTTCCACAAATACACATATACACAAAAAATCTTTGTTGATGCCTCTCTGGTCATTTTGGTTACCAGAAATTTTCTTGGCTTCTGGACGGATGTCAATAACTGGCCGATACTTGGGTTTTGTTGGCGTGAACTCATCCTTCGTATTTTGGGGCTTTTGGTGATAGACTACCACTTTATCTTATTGCAAATACTGTCTATGAGATTCTAGTGTGGCCATGTAGTTGTTCTGTTGTTTCTGTGAGGGACTGAGGAACATCTAAGGACTATATTGCATGACAGTTGCTACCTTTCTAAAAAGCGAAAGATTTACGCAATCTGAAGAGAAACCAGAGTATAGTTGTTGCTACCTTTCTAAAAGTCTGTCCTAAATGTCTTCAATGCATTATTTCACTTAATTTTTACAACAAGCCTAGAAGTCAGTCTTAATGCCCCTATTTTACAAATTGAAAAACAGAAAATTCATAAGTGATAAATACTTGTCTAACGTCAAATAGCTAATTGCTGATTGGAAAGCTATTTGACCTCAGGTTGAACTTGTCAGTCTGTATGCTTAGCCCTAATCCTGCACTACAGAGATTTCATATATGGCATGTTTTCTTTTTAAACTGGGGCCTTTTAACTTCTAGATAAGATGAACTTTCAAAAAAATTTTAATGTACTATCCCAGTTTTGGTAATCTCAGCTATACCAAATAACACAACATGTATGATTATACCTGTACATTATTTCCTTTCAGAACTTTTGTATTATCACTGAAGAAATTTCCACTGGATTATTTTAAAAACTCCTTCATGAATGCTGTTTCTGGTAAATGGATTGCTTTCACCAAGACTTTACTAAACACTAAGAATAGGTAGTATCATTTGTGGACAGAACACAAGACAAATGATCGGAATTCCCAGGTTTCATTCTTGATTCTGTCATCAGCGTACTGTGTGGCCTCCTGAAAGCCCATTTAGTCATATGATTATAGTCTCCTTCAACACTGACATTAATTCACTCCTGCAAAGTTAGTCTCTGGTAGCTAATGTCCTTTGACATCATCTTGAGACAGTAGTGGGAGCAAATACGATAAGAGGCACATAATGGATTATGTATTGATGACATAAAGGAGGCATGCATAATAAGGAGTGGAAAAGAAATTCTAAGCAAGTATGACAATAAAGGGATTGTGCTGTTCTCTTTAAGAATAATTAAAAAAGGCATTTTTAAAAATTTTCAAAACCCACTCAGATAAGAGTTTCATTAATAAACTAATTTCTCTGATTGTGTTGGTCAGAATCTGAGATGGATTTTTATACATGAGAAACTTCCATGGAAAATACCCTGTTTTCAACTTCAAATTTGTGGCTCAGCAGCAAGAGTGCCAAAGAAAACCCAAGGTTACTTGGGAGGCATCAGTTTCAGACATACATATATTTGGATATTTTCTCACTAAGAGCTGAATGTTGGATTAAGTGTTGAGGGCTAAATGTAAAACCATAGGGACGGTCAGAGAGCAGTGGGATTTCTTGTGCATTTTGGCTTCAAAGTCTTGAATTTTCATAGAGTTTCTCTGTGTATATGTAGTGAGAATTAAAAGGTAAATCCATGCTCTGAAATGTTTTCCTTTTTCCTCTCACTGTCAGAAACAAATTTAGAATTATTATGTAATTCTTTTATTACTAACATCTGTTTACACCAAGTTATATAGGATAAGGAAACATGTGAATCTCTCTGGTTTGGATTCTTTCAAAGTGACCTAAAATCTTTACCACACTGGAGCATTTTCTTTGTATACACATGGAGGAGGAGAAAGTTAACAGAGGCAATGCCACAGAGAAAACAGAGTCTAGAAATCATTTGGGCCGTGCCCTGTAACTCAGTCTATATGGTTAAGAAGCCACCCCTGCTATTTTCCTTTATTGTGAACTGACATTCTAGAAAGAACTTCACCTAACCGGACAGAAGATCCAAAGTGTTTTCATTTTAAATATGTGTGAGGAAAAAAAAAATAGTAATAGAATCACTTCATGAAGAGGGCAAACCATGTTAATTCACAATAATTTGAGGCTAATTATGTGTGGATGACACTGAATAGCAGTAATTATTTTAGATCCAAATCATAGCGTCTTCAAGCTATAAGACAAGTAGGAAGAACGTAACCTATACTAAGATTTCTTTAAATTTTTTTTTTCAACGTTTTTTATTTATTTTTGGGACAGAGAGAGACAGAGCATGAACGGGGGAGGGGCAGAGAGAGAGGGAGACACAGAATCGGAAACAGGCTCCAGGCTTGGAGCCATCAGCCCAGAGCCTGACGCGGGGCTCGAACTCACGGACCGCGAGATCGTGACCTGGCTGAAGTCGGACGCTTAACCGACTGCGCCACCCAGGCGCCCCTTTTTTTTAAAATTTTTTTTTTCAACGTTTTTTATTTATTTAAGATTTCTAAATGGCTCATTCAAAGAGTTCAGAGATCCTCTGAGACCATTTTTAAGTATATAAAAGTGTAGATGCCCTGGGATAGAAGTGTGATGGGGGGGTGTGAGGAGATACAAGAGACTCTACTGACCCTGATCCCCGCAGAGAAATAAGTCCCATCCTTCCGCACTCTGACATTTCTTCTGTTCATTTCACTCCTTTATCTCACTGTGAAAATACTTGCATCTTAACCACTCAGTGGATGAAATTTTACATTTCCTGGTCAACTTCATAGGTAAGTAAATCCCAGCTTGAGCAACGCAATCTCATTAAACCCAGAACCAACAAGAGAAGGGAACAAATAGAATCCAAGAGCAAAAGATACACGTTTTGATGCAAGTAAGAGCATGGGTAGAGTTTTGCACATTGAATCTGCTTCCAAAGCAGCTATACAGGCATTATGAAGTTTTATGGAGCTACGTGTTAAACAGCATAAAAAAATGATGATGGTGATGATGAGGATGATGATGAAGATGAAGAGGAGGAGGAGGAGGAGGAGGAGGAGGGGGGGGGGAGGAAAGATGATGGAGACAGGAAAGGAAGAGTAAAATCATCTTTCCTATATTTGGTTGTTATTTGGAAAAATCTAGCCTCATCCACTAAAATTCTGATATTATATTTCTATGAGAGACAGACACCATTATTTTTATCTATAAAGTAGGTATTTTTCCATTGGGGCACAACGTGGGGTTTTTATCCACATTGCCCTGTTTTTGTGGGACTATCAATTATAGAGCCCAGGGCGCATAGAGTTGAGCCCGTGACCCAGGGACGGTCAATCCTAAGGTATCTCATCTACTGGGCCACAGTGGTTGACACGTGACTTGCACGGGTAGAGCCCTTTTACAGATTTAATGCAGATATCAGGAGAGACAAGGTTCTCTTGTATTTGGACAAAAAGCCATATAGAACTAGTCTGAAACTATAATGTTGCCAGTGGCAACTTTCTTTCATATGAGAGGAACTGGACCATCAATGGCAAAATAGAAAAAAAGCATCTACGAACAAAATCTAGCTGCACTAATAGTTGGCGAGAGAGCCCCGACACCACCTTTGAGCCTCTGAATCCAGCCCTTCCTGAAGCCAATTCAACACGTAATTTCTCAGTGCATGAGCAATCACTGTTTCCTCCAACCATTTTAGTTCAGCTTTTTCTTTTTTAAGAAAAAAGTTTCTTTTTTAAGGGGGCTCGCTTGAGTTTGTCTTTTATTACATAAACCTAGAAAAGTTTTGACTAATGTGACTTAAAAGAGCAAAACTATTCTTTTGCATTTGCGTAGTTTAAAACCCAGAAGATGGTGAGGAATAATCAATTAGGGTGGGTAAACTGATCTCATATCTACTTGCAACGGCTGGTTTGACTATTTAAAAAAAATTTTTTTTTCAGTTTATTTTGAGAGACAGAGAGAGCAGAGGAGGGGCAGAGAGAGGGACAGAGAGAGAATCCCAGGCAGGCTCCATGCTGTCAGAGCGGAGCCCGATGTGGGGCTTGAACTCACGAACCATGAGATCATGACCTGAGCCGAAACCAAGAGTCAGATGCTTAACCGACTGAGCCACCCAGGTGCCCCATGATTTGACCATTTGTCAATAACTGAAACATAAGTAAGTAGCAAGTTTGCCTACTGAAAGTTTATAGGCTAGAAAGTAATTCAACCAAAACAAAAATATACATCAATAAAATATTTTCATATATTAATTCACCTGGGGTTTAGATTACAGGCTGGGAAACTCTTATAACAGGCC
This sequence comes from Panthera leo, assembly GCF_018350215.1. Taxonomy (NCBI): domain Eukaryota; kingdom Metazoa; phylum Chordata; class Mammalia; order Carnivora; family Felidae; genus Panthera; species Panthera leo. The sequence goes on along the minus strand of NC_056680.1, from coordinate 37,686,395 downwards.
AGATAGAAAATATTTTTGGCTTTGTGATCATACGATCTTTGTCATAACTAGTCAGATCTGCTATTACAGTATGCAAATAACCATATACAGTGAATCAAAAAATAGCACGGCTTTATTCCAATAGAACTTTATTTATAAAAACAAGGGATAAACTGGATTTGGCCCATGGGCTAGAGTTTGCCAACCTCTATTTAGAAGAGTCAACTCTGTATTTTTCTCAGTTCACTTTACGACAAATTTCCTAGAACAGCTACACTACACCAGGTGACATATTTAGCCTCATAAAAGATTCAGAGCTGTGTATGGAAAAGTTCCTACCCTTAAGGACTTTGCAATATAATAGGAAAATAAGGCAAGTTTATCCCTAAATTATCATTCAAACCAAATATCAAGTGTCTTAAAAATAAAATAAAATTATATGGAAGCCCAGAGGTGAAGATTAAATCTACTGAGAGCATTGCTTCCCCCAATGGTCTGGAAGGATATTATTTACTTAGGATGATACTTAACCCCATGTTACTCTATGTTGCTATGTGACAAGGAGAAAAAAACATAATGATTTTGCACTCTTCTCTTTCCTCACCAAGAAAGGTAGGTTCTTTGTCCTGCTCAGCAAAAAGAGACCATTTTGTCTTGATCTGAATTTGATGATGGAAATGGGCAAGTAAACCTGAGGAAAGATGGCTGGTGGCAATATAGCTCTACAAAACAAAGGACACGGAGATGCACAAGGAAGAACTTTCCAGTTCGTTTTCTAGAGTTGAAACTAGATTACTGGGAACAAATCCTTCTTCTAAAAAATATCTCTATCACAGCTGAATGTTTGGAGTCATACTCCCGTTGCTTTTGAGAGTGAGAACATGCAACAGAGGGAGTGAAGATGGGAGGGAGAAGGCCCAGAATAAATTGATGTTAAATATATAAATGATAATGGATGTTGTGGATGAGAAGTGTCTTTGGAAAGCACACACAGTATGACCTTTTTGTACACCGTTTTCTGTAAAATCCTCATGTCCAAGACAGATCATGAGCAGGTGGAGGTGAAGACATAAGAAGGAGGCTCTGTGGGTTGGACTCTGGGTCCCCTTGCCCCCAGCTCAATCAGAGCTAACGGGTTTGTTTTTAGACTGTTTTATACATTAGGGTTCCAGATAAGGTAGCTGAAAAGAAGGCATGAAGGCCAGAAAAAGAAATGCTTTAACACTACTGAGTTGAACCAGAGATGTCACACTGGTTGAGTTGGAGCCAGGACTAGACTCTCACAGTTAGTTTCCTTTTTGACTACCCAGGACTGCTCTTTTGTGTGCATTCTCAAATATGAAGGTGAGCTGCCTGAAGGCATAAAGGGAATTAAATTTGGTGTAAATGATCAGTTCTGAATTCACTTGTTATGTTTAATACCAGAATCGCTGCTATGGCCAAGTGCCATGCTTCCTGTGTGTTTGCTTAGAGCAAAGGGCTATACACATATTTTTAAAATCAAATTGAGGGTGCTTGTGCCTCCTTGCTTGACAAATTAGATGTATAATTCTATCAGATCAATCTCTCAGATCAATCTCCTTGGAACTGGGCTTCACCTTTGCCTCTTACATAACTGCTTCTGCCATTTTATCAAGAAATGTTGGCTATCTGAAAAAGGGAACCACACTTTCGTTCTTTACTGTAGTACTGAGTCTTGGGACACATGACTCCAGATGGATCTGGTCAGACTCTGAGAACATCTATGATGTTATCCTTTTACACTATGGCTTGCTTTTCTCTCCTACCACAGTGTCTTTCCGGCTCGTAGAAAATCCATCCAAGCATAGTATTTATGTTTATATTCACTTGTGCATTTAGTATAGGAAATTTTTGTCATTGAAATTGAAAATTTCTACTGAAAAATTCAATCTGAATGATTTTTGGTAGCATTCTGTAGTTTAGTGGAAGTGAAAGGTGTCTGCTTAATTATTTCTCTGGTTGATGAGTCACATCTTACTCCCCTTCACAGAGAAATAAAGCGAGACTCCTGATCTCATCAGCAGGAATGGTGTAACAGTTATAAAGAAAAAGATGGCACACGGAAGAATAACAATGGTAACAAGATGACAGTACAAGGAGTCGTTAATTTTGGCTGTCCACAAGTTCTTACTCATAACACACACACTCAGATAAAACCTTAATGTTCAATTCTTACTGATGTATTGTATTTACTGTTCCATTGAACAGCTGTCCTCTGGCATGCCCACCAGATACCAATCCAAAATTACCCAGGAATCTGTTTTGATCTGATGCACGACAATCCCCAGAACGACCAATAATTTGAGGGGCTGAGGGGGTTCCAAACCCTGTTCTAAGTACTTCAAGTTCACCACCTGCTGGGGGTCAAGAGCCAGAAAAGAGTCAGATTCCATCCATCTCTCTTGAAGCCTGCCATTTAGGCAAGAAGCACGAGGACAGGAAGGTAGTTCTATGACAAAATATTGCATGGATCGTCTCAAAAATACAGTCCACAGTAATGAAGAGCTCTGTGTTAACCTCCATGAAACGAACAAGCTTGAAGGAGAGACCACTATACTGAAGACAGTAACGAATAGTATCCTGAAATCAATAATGGAATACCATTTGCTCTATTTTTTTTTAAATGTCAGCTTTTGGATCAATGAACAAATTTTAACAAGCATTTATTTCATTTTGAGTTTCAGATATTTTGTATAGCTGTTCACAAAGTTCTGTGTGAATGTATTAACCATAAAACATTTACTGAATTAAACACAGATTAGGAATGTCACAATTTTTTAAGTAAAAGAATTAAATATGTATACTTAATGACTTTCATAGGTGCTCTTTCTGATCTAAAAATAGGATAACATACCTTAAGAACAAAATTCTTTCATCGACAATCATTTGTCGCCGTAACATTAAAACATTCAAATTATAGCTAGAAACATACAAGTTTTAAAATTCCACTGAAGCACAAATTATTTTAAATAATTTTTTATATAAATATTTAGTTGCTGGCATAAAGGCTAAAGTATCAGAAGCCAGGGGGAAGGAACCTGTAATAGTCATAAAGGTAACAATAGGCTCAAAATATAAAAAGGACCAATTCAGCTGGTTTAAAAAAAGAAAAGAAAGCACAATAGCACACCAGTAAGTTCACCTATTATATAATTACAGGTTTTGTATACAAGTGCAGACAAGCAGACAGAATAAAAACCTCCTCTAGGAAATCCAAAAAACTTGGCAGGTCTGGCCAGGTAGGATGTGATGCGGGTACCAACAACAAAAAGAAACAGACTGCAATGAGGGTTTGGCCTAAGTCTGCATTTGGCTTCTCTTTGCTAAACAGCAGTTTGCGGCAAAACTCCGGGAAACAAAGGGAAAATGGAAAGTGCTAGAGAATTAAGGCAAAGAGCTCAGGTAACTAAAAAAAGATGTTGTCAGTCACAGGCTTTGCCAACCAATGTTTTTGCCTTCATTTATGAGAACAACTCACTTGAGATCTTTCGAGAACTTCAGAAGACGGGAATTTTATAAACAAAGCTCTTTATCAGAAGGCAAAGAAGGAGACAAATAAAACTGTTCTCAGAATGTAGAATGGTGGTGATTATGGACCATTCACAGATGTGTTTTGTACTAAAAAAAAAAAATCTCAGATTCGACTGCAGTCCTGGGAAGTGATGAACCCAGACTTCAGAAATGTGCGTGCAATTTATTTCCTTTTTTAAGCATGCTTACCTTTTTCCCCATTGCTTTCCACACTATGTTTACTTGTCACTCAGGGAACTCAAAATATAACTCAGTGATTCCACATCTGGTTATATATGCAAATAATTGAAAGCAGGGACATCAAGAGATATCTGTATATTCACGTTCATAGCGATAGGCAAAAAATGGAAGCAGCCCATGTGTCCAGCGATGGGTGAATGGATAAACAAAATGGGGTATATACATGCAATGGAAAATTATTCAGCCTTTAAAAGGAACAGAATTTCTGACACACGCCACAATGTGGATGGGTCTTAAGGACCTGATGCCACAACAAATAAGCCAGTCACAAAAGGACAAATATGATATGATTCCTCTTCTATGAGATTCCTAGAATGGTCAAGCTCATACAGACAGAAAGTCCGCTAGAGGTCCCAGGGGCTGGAGAGAAGGGGAACGGGATGTTTAATGGGGGAGAATTTCTGTTCTGCAAGATGAAAAATCTTTGCTGATGGACGATGCTCGTGATCACACGACACTGTGAGCATATACAATGTCACCGAACCGTATGTCTACAAATGGCTGAGATGGGAACTTGTAAGTTGAGTGTATTTTAATGCAATTGAAAAAAAAATCCAGTATCTGGAGGCACAGAGGGAGGAGGCCAATAAATGATGATGGCTCTGTCATTCAAGAAAGTCCCAACACCAGCCAGAGGTTGGGACTAATTAATGATGGGTTGCTTACAAATGGTAGCAGATGTTGTCAGTGCCTGGCCCAGAGTTCTTTAGCCACTTGCCGTCGGGTCACGCATCAATCTGAATTCCAGCTGCCAATGCCGGCACCTCTTTGCCTGATGGATTTCATTAGCTGCCAGAACTTGCTTTTTCTTGGGTAAACCAGGAGGCCAGAAATGCCGGGAAATTGAAGTCCCCTAGGAACAGCCCTCAGTCAATGACTGATGGGAAGGGGTGTACAAATACCGCAGCTCCCTCACCCTCTTGACTGGGATGGATGACCGTAAGAGCAGTGTTTTATACCATTTCCAAAATTTCCCAGCAAAACTGCACTCCTACTTCCCCCAGAACTTGCTTAATAATGCAACTTTTGTGGTTTCCCCCCACCTTTCCTTTCCATGAAGTGTCATTTTATGTGTCAACCTGACTAGGCCACAGTACCCAAATATTTGGTCAAGTATTTTTCTAAATGTTTCCGTGAAAGTCTTGTTCAGACAATGTGAGCACTTAAATCCTCAACGCGAGTGAAGGAAATTACCCTTCATAAAGTGAGTGGGCCTCATCTAGTCCGTTGAAGGTCCTACTAGATAAAGACTCCTGTCCCCTGAAGAAGAGGGAATCCTGCCAGCAGACGGCCTTCAAACTTGAGAGGCAGCACCGACTCTCCCCTGGGTCTCCAGCCTACTGGCCTACGGTGCAGATTTTAACCTTGGATCTCCACAGTTGTGTGAGCTAATTCCTTAAAATGTCCCTCTCCCTCTCTCTGGATCTTCAACCCATTAGTTCTATTTCTCTAGAGAATGCGAATATACTTTCCCTTCCCACACTAGTGTTGCCTGGGAAACACTTTCTAACTATACTGCCCTTGAACCTTTGACTTAAAGATGTGGTTCTCCATCCAGAGCATACTTAGTAATGTCTGGAGACATTTCTGGCTGCCCTGAGGATGCATGTAGAGGCCAGGAATACCGCTCAATGTCCTACAGGACAGGATGGCTTCCCACAAAAGTGCCAGGGTTGAGAAACCCTGCCTTAGAGTTGCCTGTCAGGAAACCCAAACTAAGGCAAGGGCTAATATGAAAAAGGTAGAAGTTGCTGAATTAGGGTAAGTTCTAGAATCAGGGTTATGGAAAGCGTGAAAACAAACCAATTTAAATACTGGCATGAGGGGTGCAAATCTATGTGAACCAAGTGAATCCTGACAACCTGAGGGTGCCTCTTCCCTTTGAATTGGCTGTACCTCAAAATGGAAACAAAATCATGTAAGCTTTGCTTCTGTGCGGGCATTCTTCACACTGAAATCGGCTCTAAAGAAGGGCCCAGGAGGATGGTTGATGGTGGAAAGAGATTCTTCCTGGGCATTCCAGTGCTATGCTAATGCGCTAATGTGCCCAGGCTCCAGCCTCGTAGAGCATGGAATGCAAATTCGTGTCTCAGCGAAAAAGACCAATTACTTAACATCACCGAGCTTTGGGAAGGTCCTCAAAAGGTCACCCTTGCCAAGGTTGCATCTGTGAATTCCCTGGGCCTCATGTACGGGATTTCCGGCTTTATGAAAAACATGATTGGTTGTCATCTGTGTTCGCTCATTTTCCTCCACTGGAACCAAGTTCTTTCTTGGCCACATTAAGAAGTGAGCCTGTCAACACTTCCATATGCTCTCCAGGAAGAACGGTCACTCCCTCTCAACCTGCCTTGCCAGAAAAATCTCTTTTCAGTGTTACCTGTCAAGTCTCTTGTTTCTCCTGGGAGATGCTATTTTCCTCAGTCATCTGGATTGTTCACGTTCTCTGGGAGTGTGACTTTAACAGGCACTTTCGGGTGTTGCAATATCTGTTCCTCCCTATCTGTGTGTTGTTCATTTTCAGACAATCAATCGCAAAGTTTGCCTTGGCGTCTTTGATAATGGGGTTGGATCCAGGGCAAAAAAGCAGGGCCAGCAGTTGGTGAGAAAGTACGTGAGAGTCAAAGAGAAGCCTCCAAGAAAACGTTTCTGGCTGCCTTGCTAACGCTTGGATTGATCTGCTGCAGAGATATTCTTGGAGAGTTTTGATTATTAATGTGCCTAATTGTACAGCTTCCATGTAGGAAGTGGGTTCTTCTATGAAGTGAGATCCCAGGAGGGTTCACAGCATGGAATCAACGGCAAGTTCAGCCCCTTGCCTCACACAATATGTTGACCGGAACCTCCACGATTAAAGCTTCCATGCTGCCACTGAAAATGCCAGACACTCTTCTGGAGCTGTAACAATAGCTTCTATGCCACCTGATTCTATTCCAACATGAGAATAGCACAGAAGAATATCAGAACCTGTCGTTTTACAGACATGGTTTGAAAAAAAATACATGAGAAGGAAACAGTCAAACATGGTATTGAGCTGCGAAAACTGCGAACTGAGACCCTTGTGTACTGAAAACCCATCGGTTTGTATTCTGATTTGCTCTGTGCTATGAGTTATACTCTTGGACTATTCCACTGGGCCTTAGTTTCCTCGACTGTAAAATAAGGGAATGGGCAGGACCTGGTTCAAGGATCCTACCCACTCAAGCATTCTATGAGATCTTAGCAAAGATGGGCAACTCCAACTTCCTACCAGAAAGATTGATTTCATAGTATTAATTAGCCTATTCCTCAATCAATTGCAAAAACAGTGCTGACAGAGACCAAGAAAAAAAAAAAAAAAGGAAGAGACAGTTTTGCACATGTGTGGTTGATTTGGGACTGAATCAGTGAATACCTTGTGAAGAAAACATTAGAGAAACAGTTTCTTTAAGCCAGTAAGATATACTTAAGTCTATGAAAAGATGATTAGCATGACTCTATGTGGGAAGCAGAGAATTTTTAGGGAGGTATTCTCTCTCTTCATACGTTCTACCATTTATCATGGGCAATAGGACACAATGACTTCCTCTGAGATCCAGAGAGTAGAAACATAAGCTGTTAACGTGTGTAAATTCTAAGTTGTTCCCTGTCTTACTTAGGATTCTCCCCACAGCAGACCCTGAGTCAAAGATGTTGACGCAGGTCACTTACTGAGGAGGTGACAGAAAGAAAGCAGAAGAGCGGGAGCAGGGAAAAGTGAGACAAGGAAGAGAGAAAAGACAAGAGGGAACATGAACGAGCAGGTTGCCACCGTGGGAAACCAGGGCTCAATCACAATGACGCCAAACTGAGGAACTGCAGAAGAATGATGCTCATAAGTGACTCACTGAAGGACCGGAAGTATTGGGCATCTGTCTGCTCTCTCTCATTTATTTCTCTTTGGGTTGAAGGCTGTTCTGGGGGCCTTCGACTACCTATAATCATGGGTAGTGACTGCCTGCTGCCTTCTTCTATCTGCCACCCTCTTACAGCTTCAGAGAAGGAAAAATGGCAAGAACCTCAGCACAGGCTGCTCATGGGACATTTGCAAGTAGAGAGAACTGCCCGTCACAGCTGCCTTCAAATTAGCTGGGCCACTGAATGTGTCACGATGCATCACAGTTTTTGTAATCACATTTATTGTAAGCAGATACAGTATATTCACATCTTAGTTCAGCTAATGGGAGAGAGGTACATGTGCTAAAACTTTTTATTTTCTTATTTTTTTATTTTTATTAACAAATTTTTTTAATATTTATTTTTGAGAGAGAGAGAGAGAGCACGAAGAGAGGAGGGAGACGCAGAATCTGAGGCAAGTCCAGGCTCTGATCTGTCAGCACAGAGCCCAGCGCGGGGCTTGAACTTACAAATTGTGAGATCATGACCTGAGCCAAAGTCAGTCACTTAACCGACTAAGCCACCTGGGAGCCCCTAAAGCTTTTTAAAACCTATAATGATAGTTAAGTTGGAAACTTGAATAAAGTTATCTATAATACCAAGTTAGGAAGATCTGTCAAGGGCGAGGCTTGAAGAAGCGGCTAGAAGATGTGCATGGGGATCCCCATTCTGGACACTGTAGCCAACAGCTGAGCAAATTAGCTCAGGCTTCTGTATTCCCTTTGGTCATGACTACACCAACAATGACAGCCAGAGAAGCGTGAGCCAGCACCAGGCAAATGATTGTTTACCCTTTCACGTCATTCTTCTATACATATTTTTCCCTCTGGATTTAAAAAAGACAAACAAAAAACTTGGAAAGGAAGAGGGACAATAAACATGACTTAGAAAAGCCACAGGCTCTATTCTTCTTTAATTTTTAAACTTTATTTATTTAATTTGAGAGAGTGAGAAAGAGAGTGCATGTGGGTGCAAGCCAGTGGAGGGGCAGACAGAGAGGGAGAGACAGCATGGAGCCCCATACAGGGCGTCAATTCACCAAGACCAGAGCAGAACCCAAGACCAGAGCAGAAATCAAGAATGTGGCGCTCAACCGACTGAGCCACCCAGGTGCCCCCGTAAGTCCTATTCTTTGTACACCTTTATTTAGCAATGGGCATCCTATCTCTGAAGAACAAACTTATGAAGCCTTGATTTGGACTTTGATACTCCAACACTGAAAACTTACAAAAGAAAACAGAAGGAGATTTTTATTTAGGTGAATATAAGAAGAATGCTCATAACATCATTGTCTAATCATTGCCCTTTGACTTAAGCAGCAGAGTCTCCACTCAGGCTCAGGTAAGCAAAGGGGAATTTATTTTAATGAGAGAACACAGTACACAAAGACTCAAACAAAGCACATTGGGGCTTCATAAAGGCTGTAATTAGAAACTAGAAATTCAGGGGTGCCTGGGTGGCTCAGTCGGTTAAGCATCCGACTTCGGCTCAGGTCATGATCTCATGGTCCGTGAGTTTGAGCCCCGCGCCGGGCTCTGTGCTGACAGCTCAGAGCCTGGAGCCTGCTCCAGATTCTGGGTCTCCCTCTCTCTCTGACCCTCCCCCGTTCATGCTCTGTCTCTCTCTGTCTCAAAAATAAACATTAAAAAACATTAAAAAAAAAAAAGAAACTAGAAATTCAGCAATGAAACCTTTCTCCACTTACTAGGGGCTGTGTTGTTCTCTCTGTCTCTCTCTCTCTCTCTCTCACACACACTCTCCCTTCCTACCCTATCTTCTTCTACTAACTTTTACTTCAGGACCTCAAATAACCCCCACTCATAACCTTCTTCTTCTAGTAACCCTTTTCAACCAAGAATTTCCTGTGTCTCTAACACCAAATTTCCATGAGAGGAATCCATTGGATCCATTCCAATTCACACTAGACCAGACAAGTCATAAATTGTTGAAAACTATACAGATAGGTCAAGTTCCTATCTTTTGTTCAACTGGCTGTTGCGAGGGCCAGGGTCACAAAGACCATGCGTACTCAATTCCTGCCAGCTTCCTGTTTTTATAAATAAAGTTTTGTTGAATCACTATCACACCCATTTGTTTCCATATTATAACATTTCAATGGCAGAATTGAGTAGCTGGGGCAGAGACCTTATGACCCATAAAGCCTAAAACATTTACTGTAGGCTATAGACTAACCTGAGTCGTTCTTACCCCAAATTGATATGTTGAAGCCTAGCCCCCATTTGTGATGGTATTTGGAGATGGGGCTTTGGGAGTAATTCACTTTACATGAGGTGATGAGGCTGGGAGCCTCCCAATGGGATTAGTGCCCTTATAGGAAGAGCAAAAGAGAGACATTTCTTCCTCTGTGAATACACAGCAAGAAGGCATTCATATGCAAGCCACAAAGAGTGCCCTTATGAAGATCTGAATCATCCAGCACCTTGATCTTGGACTTGCAGACTTCAGAACTGTAGAAAATAAATGTCTGTTGTTGAAGCCACTCAGTCTATGGTATTTTGCTATGGCAGGCTGAGTAGACAAAGACACCATATATCCTTTTACATGCCTAGATTACCGTGAAGATTAATTATGGTAGTGCCTCCCACAGGACATAGCCTGGTGACCACACATTTTCTCAATGTGTATTAAATTCCTTTTGCTGCATTTAGAACACATTCAGGCTGTAAGACCAAACAGCTCTGGGGGGAAAAAAAAGTAGCCTACAAGTTCAAGATTAAGGAAGTGGTTTTTATGCTTTCAATATAACTCTTGAAATCTTCACAGGTTTTCAGTTAATCTGTTAAATGTAGCAGTGTGTTCATAACTTAATTTGTATATTTTAGCCATTTGCCTTAATGTAAGTAATTGGCAGGTACCACATTAACACACAAAGGTAGTTAACGCCATGTACAAAAAAAAGCATATTTAGTTCTTTGTGATTTCTGCTCAATAATAAAATGTACAAATCATAGAGCTGAGGGGCCTGAAAAGATGTGTGAAGGTGGATTCATTCATCCCTCAGCTTCTGGGCAGCACTTTACATCAATTATCCTACAAAAATCATTGTACGTTAGTCATTAAAATCACCAGATAATGAGATTCCACAGAATCCCTTGGTAATATGCACCAGGGCCTCACAATTCTTTTACTGGGGTATTTTCCCGAAATGGAGCCCAAATTCTTCCTGCTGCTAGGTCTTTTCATCTTGTTCTCAAAGGTCCGAGCCGTTCTACCTGAGTCTGAGCATGGCAGAAAGTCAGCGCAATGACTGGCTCTTTCTCTGTCTCCGTGTGAAGGAGGACAATAGTCACTCTGCCTTCCTAACACCCCGGGCCTTGGAGATCCCCCCTTGCACAGTCAGGGCTGCATCAGAGCAGGGGGAAGGAAGTTAAAACCACTTTTCAAGAGCCTGTTTCCAAGAGGGGAGGTGGCGAGACTTCTGGAACCAAAGAACATAGTTTTCCTCTAGCTGGTACACAGGGGACATTGCCCTTTTGCTAACTATAAAGCTCAAAGGTTGTCAGTGTCATAGTATTATCAACAATACCACCTCCTAGACTGAGTCATCGCTTCAGAATGTTTTGTGATAGTTTTTTTTTTTTTTAAGTTTGAAATGCATTTTCTTAAACCTATATCCTTGATAGGGATAGAAACTTCAGGATATCATGACAGTAAATGCTTACAAGTTTGAGAAAAATGAACTGCTTCAGGATGAGAGAGGGTCATTTCAAAGTCCTATCAAATAAGGACTGGGCTTTCCTGAAATCACTTTCCAGGAGGATTAAGCTAACCAACAATATACTCAAATATATTTCTATGAAAACACTGTAGGTAAAAGGAAAATAATGTAAGTGAAGACATGTTTAAAGCTACGTTTCTGTATTTCTCTATCTTCACAGAAAATTTTTTTTTCTTTTAAGACAGGCATGAAAATATACATTCATTATTTTAGAGCCTTCTTCTCATGTTAATGATCAACTTACATGGAGTGTTTGGGGGCTTACGTACCATTCCTGTCTTTTTTCCCCTTCTCTGTGCTCCTGTAATCACATCACACTGGAACCTAAGCACACACAGATCATTTCTGTAGCTTAATTGCCATCAGTCATCAGACTTGATGACAAGAGGTGTTACCCTAAGAATTCACAGTTGTAGATACACCTCTATGTAAAGGCAGAAATGGAAATAAACTCTCCTAGGTAGCAAGAGAGCTGTTGAAGAGAGGGACCAGTGACATTATTTGGTAAGATTGGTTCTCTCAAATCAGAGATGCACCCCTTGGCCTTCCTCATGGGACTTGAGGTGAAAGAAGGAAATCAGCTGGAACATACGGTCTGACATAGAAACAAACCAATAAAAATTGGAATGTTTCTTGGTAACCATGTCATATGGAAAAGCCAAACAACATTTTACCAACGTATCTTTGCAGATACAAATAATTATAAGATAGGTACTACATTTCTAGAAATATACATGAGTTTAAAACAAATATTTGTCAGGGCCCCTGAGTGGCTCAGTCAGTTAAGCATCCCACTCTGGGTTTCAACTCAGGTCATGATCTCACTATTCGTGAATTCAGATTCTCTCTGTCCATGTTTCTCTGCCCCTCCCCTGCTCTCTCTCTGAAAATAAATAAATAAACTTAAAAATTTTTTTTAAATAATAAATATTTTTCTGGGTGCCTGGGTGGCTCAGTCAGTTAGGTGTCCAACTCTTGATTTTGGCTCAAGGGATGATCTTATGGTTTGTGAGATCAATCCCTACGTTGGGCTCTGTGCTGACAACATATAGCCTGCTTAGAATTCTCTCTCTTTCTGCACCTCCCCTCTTCTCTCTCAAGATAAATAATAAAATAAACTTTAAAACAAATACACTATGATAATTTTAGACCATACTTTACTAGTGTCTTTACTAGTGTCTATAGGTTTAACCACTAGATTGCTCATGCATAAGACAGTGTTTTAATTACTGACCTAATGTAGAGTTGTTATCCAAAATGGGTCTGAAAGTCTTTACAATTGAGTCATAAACCTAAATTTACTGTCTCAAGTAGCTTTGAAGAAATACGTTAAAAAACTCCATTTTGATCCAGGGAGGATTCTGAAACTTAAGAATTCTCTTTAGACTCTGTTTCCAGTTTTAGAATGCTATCAACATTTGTGTCCTCTTCTTAAAGAGGACTCTAGGATGACTTTCAACATATTCAACTTTCAAATTTGGTGGACATATTCAACTTTCAAATTTGATTAATGAAATATGTTATATATGAAAAGGCTACTGATTTGTAAATTAGTTCCCCATCACATCCTCACCAAAACACTGTGAGAGGCACCTTTAATCATGCTAATTTTAGGCAGAGTCATAATCTCCTGGAGATTTGTAGATTTCAAATTATATCAATCATTACCTCCCCTCCACCCAACCCCTTATCAAGCAGCCCCTCCTCCTATCCCTTTTTCTTTTTTTCTGTTAGTGCACCCATCCTCCCAGCCACCCAGACTCAGCCACCCAGCCATCAGACCTGATTGCTGCATTTCTTCTCTTGCTTAATATTTAACCCAATGACAAGTACCACCAGGGCCACCTTTATAACATCTTATATCCACTCTTCCTTTTCACCTCTTGACTGCATGACTTCATGGGCGTTTTTCATTTAGCTCAAATCGGAGGTCCATTGTTCCGAAGTCCCCAAAGTTCTGATGACCCAAAGTTTTTTGTTTTTTGTTTTAATAGTTTGTTTAATAATTTGAATGGACCTGAGGCTTTTTATGGACATCATTTGTAATATTTACTTTGAATTTATCTGGAAAAATATTGGAGGGTATGACTACACGGAGCTTATCCAGACTCAAGTGTTATCCAATATATGGTATATGCCTTGTAACCCCTTTCTGAAGTCTGGAAAATTCTGAATCCAAAATACAGCTGGCTTCACGGGTTTCGAAGAAGGAAATGTGGATTTTTGTCATCAGAACCTCTTGAAGGAGACTCTACTTATTTATTTCATCTTTCTTTAATCCATTCTATGCCTTTCTATCAAATGAACTTCTCTGAATACATCTACTCCAAAACTGTAGTCTTGAGCAGTTACGTTCACTTCCACATTCTGGCATTCAGCCTTTATGATCTGGTCTACCATTTCTACCCAAAGCAGATGGGGCTTGGGGGACATTCAGACTGCATACTGACTGCCTTTGAGAAATATAAACCATGCCCAATTCACTTTGTATACCCATAGGTTAGCTATTAAGAGTACAGCAACTCAACAAATATTTGTTGAATAAATAAAAGAACAAAAAACTGATGGAGAAAGGAAAGACTGAAGAAAAGAATGAACAACAAGTATTAATCTGAGAAAGTATGAATGGTAATGTAAAATGACAGATTTTAGTTCTATACCGAACACTGGTAGGGGTCTGTTAAGAATCAACTTTGGAACTCTTAAGGGATTCCTGAATTTTAGGAAAGATCTAGAGATGAGGCAACTAGCCAATGAAGGGTTGCTATTAAGAATATCTACATAAAAAGGCAGGGATTGGGGTTTTGTTTTTGCTTTTGAGTGAAGAAGAAAAGATGAAGGGAGGTGTATAATTGTCATTCGTGGTGGTCTGGACTTACTGAATATGTGTCTGTAGAGAAGGTGGAGCCTCAGAAGACAGGTAGGGTTTACAGTTTGATACACTGAACAAAAACATGCAGGGACGCTCAGGGCCCACGGCAGGCTCCCCCCAACCCCAGCAAGGGTGTAAGTTGACTTAGACCTTATAAGATGGATTTGGTTTATACTAAACAAAGTAGATATATGTGGACTGAAATTGACGGATGTCAGTTACACGACCTGAAGAAACAAACTGAAATTAATTTATAGACTATGTGTGAGTAATAAACTGGATTTAATAAATCAAAAAGAACTTCATGCAATAGGTTAATGATATCGACACAAGTGTTACAATTCTGTTTTAATTTTACTTGGGTCCCTAAAGGAAAAATACAGACCCTGATGTTGCTGGAATAGTTTAGAATCATTCCAGTTTGGGAAGAGGCAAGCAAACTGAAAAGCTTTTTGCATAGCCTTTGTAATGTAGGATTCTGAAGAACTATATTCAAAGGGCATTAGATGGAAAAAAAAAAGGCAAGCAAGCAAGCTACTGGTGACGGAAATAGAAGCAGTGGAGAGGTTTGTGATCCTTTTGACAATTCATAAGGAAAGCTTCATCTGTCATAACCTTAAGCGCAGTAGAATATCTATGAATACTCCAATAACGGTGGCTTATATCTGAATCACCTAGTCAGCAGCTCTGGTAGTATCAATATGACACATATGAATGGACCAACTCAACCCGCATTCCAATCACTCACTCCACTTCTAACCCAGGACTTTAATGACTTCCCAGCTTCAACACTCGCTTGCACACGCTCACCTCAGACATGCGCTTCTGACAGCTTCTTCAAACAAAAAGGTTATGACCAAATTCCCAAAGCAAGACATACGGGGTTCCAGTGCGGAGAAGCAAGCCAAATTTACAATTTGGAAATAAATTCCAGCAATGTTCAATAAATTACATATTGCATACTATAAGAATTACATTATTATTGCCATAATAATATACGGCGGTTATTAGAATCACAGCAATAACATATGCAATGGCTAATGGACTTATAATGTAGCACGCCATTGGGAAATAAAAACTAACTATATTTTTTCCTGTTACCAAACAAATGCTGCTATAATCTATACAGTAATTTGAAACTGAGTAGTTATAAGTAGAAGTTTATACCCCATATTTGCTATGCATATATGGGCCTTTTTCACATAATTTCCCACTAAAGTTAAAGAAGAGGAAAATATCGCACACAGACTGTTTCCATATACCCAAACCGTTTTGATTATTTTGACTGACTGAACTGGCTAGGTCGAGTTATTCAGTTAAATACAATTGAACTCAACCCCTTCCCAAAAAAGTCAGAGAGGTCAAAACAATAATCAAGTCAGTCAAAGAGTAATTTTTTTTTTTCCTGAAAAAATCGATTTGATTAGTCAAGTCAGTCAAAATAGTCAAACCAGTTTGTGTTAATAGACATAACCACATCACATTGTCATACTTAGCTCACGGAAAAAACAGTCCCAATGCTTCACATTAGCGAATTTGACGTTTGTACAAATTCTCTGAGGTAGCTGGGACAAATGTTTCCATTTCTCCTTTTAAGCTGAGGAGCCTTCAAGAAAAGTGGCTAGAACATGTTACCTATAACTGCATTACAGACCACCCCAACGCAGTCATGAAAAGGCAATTAATTTCCATGATTCTGTGTCTTGAATGGGCCCAGCTTGACAGATTTTTCGCTCCAAGTGGTACGGACTGAGGTCACTTATGAAGTGTTGTTTAGCTGGACCTTGATGGGAGACGGAATATCCAAGGTGACCTCTCATTGACATGGGTTTCCCTCCATGGAACGACTCATTATTTCAGAGCTGAGCAGGAGTTTCTGTCTCACAAGGCAGCTGACTTCCAAGAACCCCAGGAGGACAGGACTTAACACGCAAACGTTAACTGAGCCCATGATTCCGTCATGCTTGCTAATGTCCCACTGTCAAAGCTAGTCCAGAGACAAGGTGGGAGGGGACTATTCAAGGGCATAAATATGAAGAGATGGGATTCATTGGGGTTACAAAATGTAACATTTTAGCACAACAGGGCTGGTATGCTGTAAAGTCAGAATTAGAACTCAGGCCTCCTTCATATGGCTCTCTTCCCATCACACTAAGCTGACTTACCAATGTCACATTTAACCTTCCCTTAGTAATATTAAGAGGAATTCTTAATATTTTAGCTTTGGTTGTAACTTCAATTCAGAGTACAGAAGACAGTTTAATATTGCCTATCTGTTTTGAAATTACCAGTTACTTCAAATTTACCTTCCCATTTAATTTCTAGTCATGGTAACCTAAGATGGAAATCCAAACTGCTAGTTTTCACATGTCTTCATGTCCAACAACTCAAAACCTTATAAAGACCCAAGAATGATCTTGCTATCTATCATCTTGCCCTACAAAGGTCAAACACCAGGAGGAAGAGTGAGGATTGCTATGTCCTATATTGAGTAGCTGAGAAAACGGAAAACCAAAGGGTTGAGTGGCTTGCTCAGGGTCTCATGGTGCATGGTCAAGCCAGGCTTCCAATGCTAGAAGATTCTTCCTATGGAAAACCTTATGGTCTTTAGGGAATATATTTGCATAAAACTTCTACAGGAACTTAACGTGGATCTTTTCTACCTGCTGACTATTTATAGGACAGATGATGCTGTATATTTTGGCATCTGAGGAGATCTGTTATTTGGGATTTAGCACAAAGGATAGCCCATAACAACAGTGATCTTCTGGGTCTCAAAATCCCTTTAATTCCTAAATATTATTAACCCCCCCAAAAGCTTTCAGAGGTTCCTAAACAACATTTTAAGAACTCCTGTTCTAAACAATTTTCCCCTTGAAAAATAACAGTGCTAAAATGAAATTATTTAACATCTTTTTAAATTCACTGCTAAGTGGACAAGGAATTAAAATCTATCCTTAGTGGGGTGTCTGGGTGGCTCAGTTGGTTAAGCGGTTAAGCGGTTAAGCGTCAGACTTTGGCTCAGGTCGTGATCTCACAGTGTGTGAGTTCGAGCCCCTCATCACGCTCTGTACTGACAATTCGGAGCCTGGAGCCTGCTTTGGATTCTGTGTCTCCCTCTCTCTCTGCACCGCCGCCCCCCCCCGCCCCGCCTCAAAAATAAATAAACATTTAAAAAAAAAATCTGTCCTTAGAGAATAAAATGGAAGGGAAAGCACAAATACAGAATGGTAAGAGAAAATTGAGCCTGGGGATACCTGTTCATCTTTTGTGACCAAAATTTTACCTGGACCGAGATGTTGGCAGGAGAAGTCAGAAGAACAGATTAGAGCTAGCCCAAAGTGGTTAATTTGATAGATGGCAATGGAACTGGGCTCTCAGCTTTATGCCAAGACCCCAAAGGGAAAATATATCCCAGCAAAAGTGTGAATGAGAGAAAAGACCTATCTCATAGAATAGGGCATGAGGAAATTTTCTCTCAATATTGGTTTTAGACGGAAGGGGAAAAATATTGCTCAGAAAATTCATAACCACAGGCTTGCCCTCTTATGGGTTGTCAGCCCACTTTTATTATAAAATTGTCTCAGGTTGATGGCTTCCACGTGTGTAGCAAATACAAGTGCAAAGCCCGCCTGGAAGAACATACTTTGAACCCAGGCTTCGAAGCAACCCCCTACACAAACGTCACCAAAGGTAAGCTCCCAATTTTTTTAAAAAAATTGTGAAATAAATAAGAAACAAACTGCTTGGTCAAATGAGCAAAACCCACAAATGCGAAGAGTATAGAATGTTCAACATGCTTATAAAAAGCAAAGGTCTGAGGATATGTCAGACAACCAGTCAGCCCCAAAAAGGAAACAGTTAGAATTTAAAAATGAACTCATCACCTACAACTTCTAGGAACCGTAAGGTTGGTAGTTAAACAGTTGGTGAGCATATGGAGCCATCAGAATTCGCACACATCGCTGGTAAAAGGGTGAACCGCTAAGACCACTTTGGGAACCCGGCAGGGTTCGCTAGAGCTGAATGACACAGACTCCATGAAAAAGCAATTTCTCTAGGTATAAACTCAATACAAATGCTCGACATATGCTCCCCCCAAAGAAAGACGCAAGAAAATTTACAGCGGCGCTATTTTATAATGGTCATAGATGTGTGTTTACTTCATAAGAATTCCTCTACTTTCCATTTAGGATGCGTGTTCTTTTCTGCACGTAGGCTGATACCAGATCAAAGTTGACACAAACAAACGTGTACATACACAAATCCCTCATACACAAAAATTCTTTAACGTCCAAAGAAAAGGACACCCCTAATAAATCAGAAGAAATACTACTCTTAAATGGATTTAGTGCATGAAATAGAAAAAACAGTGAAGTTTCTAGTTTGCTAGGAACCTCTAAAGAGAAAATGAATCAGAAGTTACATCCAACGAAGCTACAAAGCAAGGTCCCAAGAGACTACGGGACGGACATCATGAAAAAAGAAAAAGATATGGTGGGTTAAGAAGGAAGATCTAAAATATATCTATTTATATATGTACAGAAAACAGGCATATCTAAACATGTATATACATTTACATCTATCTATTTATTTAATCCCCAGAGGAGCTAATAGAGATGATGAGAGACTACATTTGAAGTCAAAGACTAAGATTTTCCCGGACTGATGCAAGACCCGAACCTCAGAATCCCGATGAAGATAATTCCAAGGTCGAATGATACAAGGAAACCTATACCAAAATGCATCATAGAAAAATTAGAGCACCACAAAGATAAAATAAAAGCAGACCCTAAAAGCAGTAAGAAAAAAAAGGGCAGAGTTTATACAAAAACAAAATGTATTTAGGCTGGCACCAACAGTGGAAGCCAGAAGACCACAAATGATGCATTCAAAAGCCCTGAGAGAAAATAATTACGAACGTAAGAGCGGGGGAAGTTGAGAGAATTACACAGCATGAAATCGGGAAAAGACTTTGTGTTGTCTATAAAGATATCAAGGTACTAAACTACTCTTTTCGCCAGGATCTTCTGTGTAAAATAACGTCGTATACTCTTCGGTTGTGTGTGAGATTTTAAACATGTAGGCAATAAAACTGCTCTGTTAATGAAATGCACTTTGTCACCTGTAACATGGGCCAAGAGATGTGAACAGTCTAGACTAAAAACTCAGGTCACTTTTTCAGGTCCCATGGTTAGGCTGAGTGTATAGTTGGTGCTCAGGAAATGCATAAACAGACACATGGATACACGGCTATATAGATATTTAGACAGATAGATAGATACATATTCACATAAATACATCCATTTTGTAGACTAATTCTGTCATCTGTTTCTGACCCCGATAGTGAATACCTCTTAGGCAGAGTCTGATACAATAGAGTCCCCAATGCTAATTCTCTGAATTTTTAACTCCCAGATCTGAATAGTGTGTCTTGGGCTAAAGGAAATGCAGGGCAACAGCTTTATGTGTCCATAATGCAGAGCATTTTTCTCTATGAACACTCTTTGGGCGCCACTGTTATGTTATCCAGTGAAATCAGCCCATGAAAGATCCCTGCCAGGGTGGAGGTCAGGGACTTCCCTTTTTTCTGAGTGAAATGTGACATCAAATGTTGGGCCAGTTGTGAATATCTTTGCCCAAGTCCCAGAACTTATTTATCTTCTCTGGACACTGACAAAAAAAAAAATTGTATGGCACACTTTAAAAAGTATGTCACCGTTTCCTGAGAGAAATGATCTCCTTTCTAGGATCTGACTGAAAATCATGGGCAATTGAAAGTCTGGTTTATCCCTGTGGACTATTAGTCACCCTATAAAAGTTAATTTAAAACAAATTAATCCATAAATCTCTACATTGTCTGCAAATACTTACCACTATAAAAAACCTAATTTAAACCCTTTCCCCTCTATTCTAAATTAGGGTTGTGCTGCATTTCAGAAAATGTCTTCCCAACTCAGAATAAATTACCAGTTATTTCCTTTCTTATTGATGTCGGTAGAAGTTCTAAGGGTAGCATTAGGTCCAGTATCACAATCTCTTAGCACTCAAAGAGAAGAAGAAAGTATGCACATTATTTTACAGAAGGCTTAATACATAAACTTTATGCTTTGGAAAAGTTTAATTTTGAATGTAGTTCCTCGGGCCATTCCTCCTGAAAGTCACTTAATAGAGTTTCTTAGTTAACACTTTAGTCAAGCTTCTAAGGAGGAAGAAAATGAAATCGGCGAGGTAGGTCTTTGATAGGGACAGAATTTTTACTTTTATCAGGGTCATTAATAGTGGAGTCTTGAAGAAGACTGAAGAGTGGCCTTCACTTAATCAAAAGGCTAAAAATGGCAACTGGAACCATTCGGTGGCTTAGATTCCTGCCAAAGAAGCCTAAATGCGAACTTGACCCTAGCAAAGCTGCTTTAAAATGTTTGGGAAGCATGGTAAAGCGTTACAAAGAAGGTTTCCTGTCTTTTCTAAGTAGATGAGGTAGTAACAAGAAATACAGTCATTTAAAACACTAATTTTTACCTCCCCCCCCCCATCTTGAGGGGCACTCTGTTCAAAAGGGGGTGTTGCCACCTCTGGTAGTTTGGAACTTTTAGAAACACAAATTTTTGCGTGGAAAAAAACCCCACCTTATTCCTTCTGCTAAATGATTTCTAGCCTGCGCATTTTAAAAAATGGCTACCTTCTAAGTCAGAGGAGAACTCAGGTGGTGATTAAATCAGTTAAAGCCAAATGTTCCCCAATTCCATTGTCCACAGCCAATAAGAATAAACAAGAGAGAATTTAGCACGTTGAGACATTTCAAGGAAAGGTGTTCCGGGGCTGTCATTCCATAATCTAAAAAAAGGCACTTACCGAGCTGCTAATTATGAAGCTCCCCTATACCACTATACTAATGGTAAATGGCACTGTTCCATTAGCTGTAATTATTCCATTTGTAATAAATAAGCATTAACCATTTTCAAATGTACACTCACAAATCATTTTTAAAGGATGAGTTTCAGGCATTTAAAATCATATATTTCAAAACAGCCTAGGTGACAAATCTGTATGAAGGCCTAAATTCAAATTAGAAGAGCATTTAAAAAATTATAATGAAATATATTCAGTAACAGAAATTATTACAGCCTACAAAATCTTCACAAAAAGAGAGAGCGAGAGAGAGAGAGTACTACAACCAAGTAAAGAAGAAAAAATGTTTGTATTAATTCTTCGGAAGACCCAGGATTCCTTACTCAGCTCCTGGAACCTAGGAAGTGATTCATAGATAAATTCACTTAGAGAGCTGAAGACCAGATACAGGCTCCTAACTACACAAATGTATTTGACCTCTATTTTGAGCGAGTGGGAAGTAGCAGCCACTCATACTGCACAGACACACACGTAGGTGGGAGTGAGTGATGGCAGGGTTTGCAGGTGGAGGAAAGAAGTAGCTAGAATAGTCTTAGAAGATCACCCCACAACTGCTACTTAGAGATTCTTTTAAGGAGTACACAATTTATCACTGAATTCACCAGCGCTTAGAAGTTCCCTCCCCTTGGTTAAATTCAGAACAAAACTCTTAATTAACACTACTATAAAAAGTCATAGAGGGGCACCTCGGTGGCTCGGTCAGTTAAGTGTTGGCTTTTGGCTCAGGTCATGATCTCGTCCTTCGTGAGTTCGGGCCCCACACGGGGCTCTCTGCTGTCAGCACAGAGCCTGCTTCAGAGTCTCGGTGCCCCTTGCTCTCTGCCCCTGTGCCACTTGTGCACGTGCTCTCTGTCTCTCTCAAAATGAATAAATAAACTTAACAAAAAGTCATGGAATCAGACAGGTGTGATACATACACTTTTAAGTATGCTAGAGTGCAGTGAGATTTACAAATCACAGCAAAAAAGAATAAACTATGAAGTTACCGTAAAAATACTGATGTACCTATATTTGGACCACCAAAAAACGCTAATGTTGATTTAAAGGATAAACCCCAACAACAACTTTCCACAGCAAATGAAAGATGTCTTTAGTTTAATAATGAGCTTAGAGAGTCAAAGTTCTATTTGCTACCAATCCTGTATGGAAAGGAGGTGCGCATACACTGGTCCAAAAGTTTTCGAATTTGCTCTAGGTGTGGACTGTCTGAAAGTCTCTGTGCTTTAAATAAGACAGTAGAAACTAGTATTACGTCTCAAGTGGTTTTATGAACACTAATTTTACTAGCAGACAATATGACCTGCGAAATACATCTCTCTCTCCATATATATCTCCAATCATGCAAACGAATCCATTAACAACAAACAGGATTAATCTATTTGCTACTCTGAGTGATTGCTTAGTATTGTATGCTGTCTAATAAAGCCCTAATGTGGCTCTTTAAATTTAAATTAATTAAAATTAAACACAATTAAAAATTCAGTTCCCCAGTGGCACTAGCTCTATGTCCAGTGTGCAAGAGACACATATACCTGGTGTCTACGATTTCGGACCATTCAGACACAGAACGTGTCCATCGCTGCACATGGGTCTGTTGGACAGTGCTTTCTAAAAGTACTTTCTACCGGTCAGCAAGAAGATAGACCCAGGCAGTTCATAGTTTTCTAGAACTATCTTTCTATCTAGAAAGGATATCTAGAAAGAACTACCTAGAAAAGATAGACCTAGTTCACCTGTTTAAGTTTTCTGCCATCAATACGCTCTTCAAGTTTTGTGGTCAAGATGTGCCCTGAAGTTCAACTATGTATTCCTCAGAAATTAAATCTAAGCTTCAAATCTGAAGGTAAGTGGTTTGGGGAAGCCGCATGCACGTTTTCTGTGAATGATGGGAAGAAGAACTGTGATTTTCTGAAGACAAGAAACAGAACTGTATAGATTTAACCTTAAACAGAGTCTTTCCTCCACTTGCCTGGTGCTGTCTGTTCATTGTGCTTCTGCCCTGACCTAATGTAAATATTTTCTAAATGTCTTTTTCTGATCTTAGCCCCTTACCCGTAAGGGTAATAGCTAGCACAGTACAAACACAGGACAACAAGATCATTTTATTTCAAGTACTCTCATCAAATGTCATTGTCAATTCAAAGTTTTGGTGGCGTAGAATTTTCTCCCACACTATAAACATTTTCTTTGTTCACTTAGAGCATTTTGTGACATTTAGCGCCCTGAAAAAGTACTAAGCCTCAGCACAGAATTTCTAACAGGAGCTGTCGACCTATTTTTTTCTTTTCTTTCTTTTTTTTTTTCCGCAGGTATCATCCAAATCTTGACTGATACTTGAGTAGGGGCCACCCCAATTAATATAATATATAAAATTATATATCAATACATATAATACATTTATATATTACATCATATAACCTATCTCTTTATCTCCATATACCTGTATCTCATATATTATAAAATTATGCGAGAAATTTGTTTCCTTCCAATGTTTTAGCTGAACCTACACTGATCAAGAGAATTGGCGTAGAGTTTATTCTTCCTGCCTATGGACCTTATACACCCAGAAACCCACAGTGATTTTGTTTTGAGTTCTGTTCTGCATTCAGAGGAACTTTGGAAACTTTACCAAGCAACCATTACCAAGGAGAATTGTCACTGGCTTGTCTGGTCTAGGTGTCCTTCTATGGACCAAGCTGTATTGGTTCATGTCATCATTCAGTCAAGGACTTCATTAGAAGGTTCCACCCCTGCTTACACACTTACCCAAAGTAAGATGTTTATATTCTGAATATTTAATCAACTGATTAAAAAAAAATTTAACATTTATTCACTTTTGAGAGATAGAGAGTAAGTGGGGGAAGGGCAGAGAGAGAGAGGGAGACACAGAATCCAAAGCAGACTCCAGGCTCTGAGCTGTCAGCACAGAGCCCGATGTGGGATGTGAACTCACGAATCACAAGATCACGACCTGAGCTGAAATCAGATGCTTAATCAACTGAGTCACCCAGGTGCCCCTCAACTGATCTCTTCAAAAGGCTTTATTTCCTTATACTAAAAAAAATCTACCTATATCGATGGCTGTAGCTCTCTTATTCTTTCTTAAAATACAATTTTATCTATTCCCACTCAAGTAAATTAGAATTCCTAGAGGTAGAGGTGAGGCAAAAGCATTTTGGCAAAGTATCTTGGGCAATTCAAAGCACATCCATAGGTGAGGAACTGCTCTAATCTGAGTGTGATTCATTTTACTCCCCAGGGCATGGATGCATATCTGGTGCACTTATTCAGAATGCGATGTGGGCCAAGATATACCTAACTGTCTTGAACCTCATGGTCCTCATCCATAAAATGGGAACAGACTCATACAATTGTCAAGAAGCTTAAATGAATTAAAATCTGCGTTCTCTGGATGGAAATCTATTTCTTCTCATCCACCCGTGTTCCATGAAATGCAATGTGAAGGTGCCTTCCAAATTAATTTTGGGGAAGAGGCACATTCCTACTTGGAGTTCAACACCAGAGTGGGGTCCTTATTGGAGAATGCCATTAAATGGCCCTATTCTCAGGCTACCCCTACTCGAAGAAACCACACTCTCTGTAGTTACTGTTTAGTTGCTTCCTGTCGAGTACTGTGTCAGTTGCAAAGTCAATCTCTCTTACAGATTGCTTATTAACATTCAGGAAGGTTCTAGTTGCAGAAGAAAAGCAAATGGGTGAGAAAATTTTCACTTGAGATAGCGTCATCCATTGGCTTAATTTGATTGGGTGAATGACAAAAAGACACCTATTCCATTTTAGTGTCAGGATACGTTCCTAAAGGAGCATGGTTTGGGTACCACTGAGACAGTCAACTACATTTTCTGAGCTACTTGGGTATATGAAAGCAGAGGACACATTAGGTTGTTTTGTGGCCTCTAACATGCCTTGCAAACCAAAGATATTTAGCAAATATTTAGCAAGTATTTACGCGATTGCCATTGAGAGCAACAGGCAAACTGTAGATTCTAAACAGGAGATGATCTGATGTTATTTTTCTTTTTAAATTGGCTATTGTTTTTACCTTCCGATTAAGATAGGACTCAAAGATTCTGGTTTCATTGTGGATTACTCAAGTCTTAATCAACTCATGAAGAAGATGACCAAGAGGGGAAAATACTCAGGTTTTTTTTTTTCCATCAACAATCCTCATATGTTTTCTAATATTTCAAGCATTTATAAAGCAAAACCTGAGTGTTCTGGCAGAGCCACAGACTTTTTTAAGACAAGCTTGACAGATCAGTTTGATTCCTGACAATGTGAGGGGAGGGGTCGGCTCATTTTTAGCACAGTTCTGTGGAGCTCTGCAGGTGACAAATTATAATTACCCCAAATGACTTGCCCTGCATCCCACAGTGGGTCCAGCTACAATCTAGCCAAATGACTGTGAAGTTTGACTATCAAGAGGTAATGCTAGTTGAGGGTTTTGGTTTGGAGAACGATGAGATAAGGAAAAGATTCTATGTCATAAACCCTTCAGGAACAAATTCGGAACAATCAAAAGTTAAAAAAAAATCACAAATATTAGAAATACAATGGCCTTGACTAATTTTCCAAATAAAGTCAAATGGGATGACCCTTTGAAAATTCTGAAAGGCACAAGATGTGTCTTCTTGACTTGTAACCTTTCTCTGCCCCTTTCCCCACCTCTCACAGACACTCCTCTGGGTGCCATGAGCCCCCTGAATTCTTGTCAATCATTTGTGATGGCTGAGTGATTGGCATTCTCTGAATGAAACTCATTCACACTCAAGAGTTACCTTGAGCTCTCATTTGCATTTAAACCTTGTTCTTTCTGTGGAGTTGCCAGATTTTGTTTTTCCTTTCTCAAAAGATTTTCAAGCAGAACACAAGAGAGATCTGATACAGGGGCTAAGGTTTCTATCACACCACATCCATTTTCTCGGATCTGAAGGTAAAGCTCAGAACACCTTTGACGTTTCCTTTGGGGAAAGCATAAGGGGTAGGAGTTTGGAAGGATCCAAGAAGGGAGAGAAGAATGGACAGAAGGAAGAAAAGGGCAGAGATGATTTGGATTTTTATTCCAGAGTCAAAGATTTCCTGCCTGATGGCCCTATAATGGTGGTCTTCAGGATTATAGAGGGTGGGGGATGGACCTCTTGTCAAGGATTTCTTCCAGAACCTGAATCCTGTCTATGTTTCCCTCTCGGTACAAGTCACTAGGATACTGTTAACTCTCCAGATTCCCACAATTTTTAACAATCAATCTTACTCCATTCTTTTAGCCCAAGACATGGACATATATGCATTTTGTCCTGCAGTATTTTTGCCAGGTTTCCCCTAGGCTTATATATTGGAGTGATTTAAGATAATCCCTGGATATTTTCTTGTTCCAACCTCTGTTTCTGACAAACTAAGCATTTGGCTCTCTTCAGAGCAACACAGGTATCATCAGAGAGCAGGTTGTTATCAATCCCCTTCTCAGCTCAGCCCCTCAGCTGAGAAATGAACAGGAATCTGGTTTAAGACCAGGCAAGACCAGACTGAAATCCCACATGGAAAGAAGGGATCTCACATATCCTTCTCTAACATTGGATTATTAAGGGTCTGACTGCCCTTGCATGTTTAGCAGGAGAGACTGATTACCAACGTCTGCTTTGAGCCCAGGGTGACTGCAGGACACTTACTTACCTCCTCTTGTCTATGCTTTGTAAACAGTATTGACTATCAAACCAGTGCCCAGACACTTTGCGGCCCTGGTCACACCTCTCTCTCTTCCACTTACTTTCTTAAATCTTACTTGATTTGAGCTTGTCTATTGTCAGCTAGGTGGTCTGAATTAACGGAGATGATGTGTGAGGGCTCTAAACACAGCATCCCAAGATGTCCCCTTTCCAGAGACAACTAATTTTGTAAATTGCATCCAGCCTTTGGACAGGTGAAAATGGCCCCAGGCAAGTCCAGCCAATGGGTTGTTACGTAATTGCAAAATATCTCAGGCTTGAGTGGTGCGGTGGCATTAAAATTGCAAATGTGTGATATCCAGATAATATTAACGGTGAGGATGATGAGGGCTAAATACTTATCTTAAACAACAGACTCGCAAAGCAAGTCAGCCAAGACTGGCTGAGGGAACAGCAGATTGCCATCTCCCACCTCTCTCTCGCTCCAGCATGCAATGGCAGGTGGGATGACTGGCACTATTGAAATGAATTCCC
This sequence comes from Panthera leo, assembly GCF_018350215.1. Classification (NCBI taxonomy): domain Eukaryota; kingdom Metazoa; phylum Chordata; class Mammalia; order Carnivora; family Felidae; genus Panthera; species Panthera leo. The sequence goes on along the minus strand of NC_056680.1, from coordinate 37,658,968 downwards.
CCATGCCTTTTTGAGGGGTTGTGGTTGCCAAGTGTGTAAAGTGGAAGTCATTAAGTTAGATGTTCTTACTGTGCACGTGTGTGCGCACTGTTTTCCCGGCCACGTGCATACCTGGTGTCCCATGCTAACCGCTTCTTCTGATAGACAAGAATGGGGGCGTCAACATGCATGTGGTAGTGATGTCCAGTCTCTCAGTGCCTCCGCACTTCTGGATGGCCTTCACGAAAATGCACTTTACTAATTAAGGAGGAGAGCTGTCCGTATGCGGGGAGGGAATGTCTCAGACAACATGGCAAGTTAACACACAGGCTTTGGAAAGAGACAGATAGGAGGGAGAATCTCAACCCTGGCACTTACCGACTGGAGCCCTGAGTGACTATTTAACTTCCCTGGGTTTTCTCTTCATCTGTAAAGTGAGTAAAATGGCACCCACCTCATAGAGAGTATAAGGATACAGTGCATAGTAGATATAAAGCACCTTTTTTTGTTTGTTGTTTGCTTGGTTTTTTGAACCAGGACTCCAAAATCAAGTGCACCTTGGCCACTTCAATGAGAGAAGCTGCTTTGGTCTTGGCGTAAAATTTAGCCTGTGAACTGTCCTGACAGGCAAAGAGGGTGATCATCAAAAGGGTGCATCCATAATGCACTCCAGCCAATTTCTGCCAAGGAGGACTCTATCCCGATATTTTTAGATTTTCTGATTTTTCAAAGAATTCAGAAAGCATACATTTTTTGTTTCTTAATAATCCCTAGTTGAGGAACATTGCCAGGTCACCCAGGTAGACGAGAGAGAACCTGTCCTTGTGTAAGATCTGGCCCCTGCTCTGCCTCTAGCCTAACAAATCGCAAACACTCAACACATAATCGCCATTTGTATTATCATTAGCTTTGCCACTAGCAGAAAAACAACCCAAATTGGCAATCGTGTAACATTCATATGACAATTGTCTGGTCATATAATAAAGTTGATGTTGGAATCCTTAAAATTAACTGCTGGCCTGAGGTCCTGTATGTTTTCTGAGCTCATTATGAATTTATCAGGTAGTGCCTGCATAAGCAAGCTTTATCTTATCTAAACCCAAATAGATGCAGCCAGGCCTGCCTGGAAATTCAGCATCATCCTATGAACATAACAACAAACCGCAACGCATATGCCAGTGTACGAAGAATGCATTCGACTTGGAAAGCAGAAGAAAAAAAACCAAAAAAAAAAAAAAAAAAAAAACACGAGAAGTGCCTGTTTCTATGTATAAAGCCTATCCTATATGTGCTAGGGCAGTTTTACATTATAATAGTACATAAGCAAAGTGCTTATGATATATTTATAAACGTCCACACAGAGATTTGGGAAAAAAGAAGCAGTTGTGTTTGCTCACGTTGAATTTCCATCGCTCGAGAAGCCGGTGGAGGCTCGTTAACTGCTCTGAGGTAGATTTCAAATCGATTCGGTCATAGTTGTTCCCTTCTTGAGCGGTAGGACACGAGGTCAAAGTGACCCAAGCCCTCTGGGCCTCATCTGTTAAATGGGAATAGATACTAGCTTCTGGCTGAGAGGAATAAAGACAATCGAGACGTGCATAGTACGACGCCCAGAACACAATAGACACTCAGAATGTTAGCTATTAGGGTAGCGAACATCAACAGAGGTTAGTATTCAACCAGTGAAATCAGTATATTCACATAAGTTGGCTTTTTTAATGGGCTAATGTTTTTATTATGATATCTGTCTGAGAGCAAGTTCCAAAAATAAAGACTCCTGACACTTGCTAATATTAACATCTATAAGGTACCATTTAAATGCCTTTATCCAGGACGAAGTGCTGGAGAAGACTATTCTAATGCAACATTTGAGTGTTATGAACAGGGAGCTTTTGCCTTGTAAACTCATGGGGTGAAATCTCATCCCTTGATCTTCAAAGTGTGACAAAGAGCTATTGATTGAGAGCATATTGTCATTTAAATTACAATTAGGGATGGGTGAAAGGTGGTTATTCAACAATTCAAACCTTTCTTTTAATACTGTCAAGGACGACTTAACCTTCACCCAAACACACTTCTAAAACTTGTGAGTTTCAATATGTCTAAAATCAATGTGCTTTTCTTAAAGTAAGAGAATCATGTCATTACTCTCATGTTGAACTCGGTAGTTTTGAATGTGGTGGTGAAAATCTTTCAGAAGGCTTTGCTCTCAGTCACAAAACACTTGTGTCTCAACACAAATCCAGTACTCCATTTGCACCTTAATATGAAATTAAATCATTCAGCGCATTTTTCCTAGAGTAGCTAGTTATACAAGTATATGCATTTTCAAAAATCAAGTGCTATGTGGGTGATGTATGTTTTAATTTAGAGTATTTTAAATAGGAAACCATCCTTCTGAAGGCACAAATTGCTATGAACTTCATGTCTTTTATTACTGGCAAAATAATGTTCAATTCTAAAGGCATTAGGCAATACGTATCTTAAACGAGACAATGGACAGAATGGAAACTGTGTATGTGTGTGTCTGGTTATTTATGCTTTATTACCAGCTCTCTTGCATTTTGCCATATGAATATACTTCATAAATAATTTGCTTTGATATTGCAAATACACACACACACACACACACACACACACACACACACACAAGCTAACACGGTACGCCTGCAATGATAAAATGCTGGACTCAGTCTCACAATCTTGTTCTGGCTAAGTTCCCTGCAGCTTTCACAGGCATGCAGACCGCACCAAGACTGCAGCTCAGATCTCCTATTTTGAAGTACAGTTAGAATATATTTTGTCAAAGCGTCTCTTCTCTCTCTTCCCCTCTCTACTTCTATAATGCATGCACACCTGTCTGCTCTTCTCCCGAGTGGCAGGTGTTTACTGGGAGGACATATTATGCCAGAGGTGCTTTTGGCAGCCTCCCATCCTCAGGGCAAGCATTGTTCCTGCAGCAGGAAGTCAGTGAACAGTGCAAGGTCATCCAGACCCACCGTCCTCCACCCCCTTCTCTTGTATGGGTCATGAGCTCCAAGGTACCCTTCACTTGCTTGACACATGAGGTCATGGAAGACAGTCTGCAGCTCAGGTATATACCAGGTAAGCGAGAGCACTGACAAGGTAGTTAGCGGCACCCATCAGTGGGTGGGAAACCAGAGGAACTCTGAGGGAGCCTTCAATTCTCGCTACGATTAGATTTTTTCTTCCTCCCATGGGTGGGAAACCTCCTAAAACTGTATCCTTCTCTACTGAAATGGGGTGTCAAGGCATCTGCTGAACACATGGAAACATCCGATTTTATATTTTATGTGAGAAATCCAAGTAGAAAAATCAAATGTGAATGCGATCTTCCCATTATATGATTAGGTAGAGAGAGAAAGAGAAAAATAAAAATCAAGCTTAATGCTCAGGTGACTTCTCTTCTCTTAGAAAATTTAGAAGGACTCACTGTAACCTTGAAGAACAGGAAGGGAGAATTGCTTATCAATATGAATGGGCAATTTATGTTATCAAAACTTTAATGATTTCTACTCATCTATCGGAGGAAAAATTCATTAAGGGTCTCATTATGGCCAACTCATATTTACTAGTAAGTTCATTTTGAATGGCAAAGTAGAAACTTGGAGGCAGGATAATTTTTATTGTAATCCACGCAAATATAATTTTTAGATGTTTAGAAAATGAGCACAGGAATTCAAGATATTGGGGGGAAGCAAGATGTTTTACTGCCGCCTTGTGGACAATTTTAAAAGAACTGAGTATTTAAACCAGGGGTTTGATTTGTGAATCTTGGTCAGTAAGAGAACCAGATAAAAATGGGTCTAAGACAGAAGTGGGATAGAAGTAAATATTAAGCTTAGTCAGAATAATATTTCTTTTTTTTTTAAACCCAAGCGATTATGTAACAGTATTTCACAAAATTCCCAAAATCTACAGATGAGGATAAAGTAGGGTAGAATTAAATATTGGTAATAGAATTTAATCAGAATACTATTGACCTGCTTTCCTCCCCCACCCCCAATCAGAGGAGTTCCAGAGACACTTGGGGGAATGTTCCCACTATATTTCAAGAAAATTTAGAAAATCTCAGTTAGTTGCTATAAAATTAACTGCAGCACCAGAAAAGCAGTGATAAGAAAAACTGGACATATTCTAGGGTTCAGTCCAGAGTTTTAGCTTAGAATGTTTATTTAAACAAAACATGAGTTTATAAACTTGTTTTCTAGGGAGATTGATAGCACTTTCTGATTTTTGGCTGGATTGGAAAAGTCCAGCTTGACTTCCTGTGAAGAGCACCTTCTATAAACTGCCTTTTTCTTAACTTTTGGCATGAAAAATAAATTTTCATTGGATATATTTCTAATTACAAGCAAATGTTCAGGTAGCTGCTTAATTTATATCTCATAGTTAATATCACAGAAATACCATCCTAGAACTTTTAGTATTACAGAACCACATAAATTCTTGTTGACAAAATGTCAGCAAATCTACTGTAATGTCCAATACCCTGCTGTTTACCTGGTGGATAAATACTAGAAATACTAATTCGTTCAGGAAAAAGATGCCTTGGCACTTTTGGAGAGTAAATGTAATTTAAAGTTGAAAGAACAAATGAATACATTTTTAATAAAAAAATTTTAAAGCAGATCAAGTTACAAAATAAATGCTGTAAAATTCAGAACATAATATTCAGTGACTTTGTACCCAGTATTGAGTCATGCTATTTTTTCACTGGGATGGGGAGGAGACAACTATCTTTAGTGAAATAGTCTGAAAATCAAAGAACAGAGTAATCTAAATTTGCTCAATAGCCTAAAATTTAAACTATTTCTTTTTATTAAACTATCTTAATTTGAGAGGTGGGTAGATGGAAATTACTAGAATGATATAAATGTAAACTCTTATTCCTTATCAAACAAGAGTCAATACTCCAAAATCTACAAAGCAGGATGCACAAAAAATTTATTTTTCTTGGTCATGAACATGATGAATCTTAAGTAAATATCTTTTTCAAAATATCTGTCCCATATTTGTTGTAATAAAGGTTTGAAGACCATTGATAAATATACCAATCTCTACTGTTAAAGGTTCAGTTAGGACATTCATCACTCATTTCTCAATGCTTTGAGTGTTCGTTAAATGCTGTGCACTTTGTTTTTATTCTCATTACAATCTAGAGATAGGTTTTATTATTATCTTTTTCGACAGATGAGAAAATGAAGGCTCAGAAAGGTTAAGTAAACTAGCTGTGGTCACACAGCTTTTCAGTGGTTCTTCCAGCAGCATCGTTGACTTTGTGTGGCTCTATCTCCTTGACATATCACTGGGAGGCGAACATCACTTATTTTTTCAGTGTTTGGCAATCCTTTGAGCTGTATTCAGGTTCTTGCCCAAAGACCACCCATCAATGCTCAAGCAATTGAAGAAGTACTAAATTTGTTTATTATTTACTTGATCATTCATTTAAGTAATTATTTGATACTTTTTCTATACCGGACAAAGTGCTAGCATCAGGGATACAATCATGCCACATCCAGAATGGTACTACACTTTTGGAGCTTATGATTTAGGCAGTAAGTTTTAGAAATATAAAAATGACTATGACCCAGTTTGTAGGGAAAAGAACAGTAGCTTTGGAACCATGGGAAGTTCAAGTGGCTCTGCTATCTTCCATTTCTAAGAAAGTTAGAAGCTATTTGTTTTCGCCCATGGTTTCCTCTTCCATGCAAACAGGTTTATTCTGAAGCTTAGCATGCAAAGTTCCTGACCAAAAGTTGGTGTCTCATGTATAGTGACAATTACTACAACAAGTCAGGGGGATAAAGAGACATGTACACAATTCAGCGATCATGTCAAAGGTACTATTCTAAGGGTACCAACAAGGTTCTCTGGTAACCCGAGGAGAGCACCATGCTGGAGGAGGGTGATGAAAGGTCACATCAGAAGTGATATTTGATTTGGATCTTCGGGGATGAGAAGATGCCTGCTGGGCACAGGGACCTTCATGTACAAAGATATAGATGGATATATCTACAGGACCAGAAAGGAAGGGGTATGGAGGACTGGGGAAAGATTGCCGTCAGTTCCCAAAAGTCATGTATTCCGCAGTATAAGGATAGCACCCTGTAAATCATTTTGTAGCAACTTCTTCCTATATCACTTAGAAATCTTTGCACGTTGAAGTAATTGAAACTCAGATGAGGCTAAATAAATAAGGCATTTTGAGGGGGAGGGGGTCCAAATAACCAGAAACTCAAAAGTGACACTAGCTTCAGGTGAGGTCTGATCCAGATGTCATCATACCCTACTCTTCTGTCAGCTCTCCTGTCTTCCATATGATGATGTCATCTCCAGGTGAGGCTCCACTCTTGGCAGCAACAAGGTCTGCAAACAGTGAAGTCAGGTCTCATGGGCCCAATAGGGTCATAGGCTCGTCCTTTTAGCAAATACTCTGTCCTAGCAAAAATATATTCTGACCGGCATAAGCATTCCCCAAGACCAGGAACACTTTCACCCAAACCATGTGGCTGTGAATGAGAGGGGTAAAATGTAGGAGCTGTAGCCAAAAGGAGAAACGCAACCAACCAAAAGCTAATACGCTCCCCTTGTATAATGGAGTCTCAATTGGAGTTAATCCCTCGCAGGGCTGCCTTCCAACTCTCTTTTAAATGAAACAAAACCAAGAAGAAATGGAGTATGTATATTTTCCTATTTTTACACAAGGAATATATCATTGACACATGTTTGAGATACAGCAATGAATGATATAGCTAAAAAGAATTCCAAAAGAAAAAGTTATTCTCCAATTTATCAAGTGTATCCACAAAGGAAGGACTTAACTCTGAATCAAGTACATTTCAAGGCTACTTCTCAAGCACATACTCCTAGAATTCCACTTTAGTTTCTATTTTTTTAGAGTCCAATTTTTTATGTGAACACAGGCCAGCATAAGTTTAAATATGATTGGCAACAAGAAAATCTAAATAAAACGTTTATTGTATTTTTCCTTTGTGTTTCCCAAAACGTTTCCCTTGCGTAAGCTTCTAATATCTATAACTGTAGATGTGTCATCATTACTTAGCTGGAATGTTTGCGTGATTAGAACCACATTAGGCAGTAAGCAAAAACACATGCCCGGGAGTCTAGTTATGAGATTTGTGCATGTTTTCTTTGAGTTGAAACAAAAGAATAATGACCAGCAGCATTCAGCAACTTAGCCTTGTCTCTATCCTATTAGGATCATAGTCCCAGGAGAGAGCTCTGGTTTTAAAAGCTATTTGCAAATGGAGAGTGACTTTTTTTATTGTAATTTTTCACAAAGCAGTTGCAGAATAGAGCAAAGGGGAAGTATGAAACGTCATGCCTTGAGGAAGTCCTTTTTTTCTGAAATGATTAGTGAATGACCAAAATGCTAAGGCTTTGTGTTTTTCATTTAGTAATGTAGGGAGATTTTTCCATTTGCAGCTTTCAGCTTATGGAGAAGGGTGTTTGGCATATTCAGATTGACGATATACCTTAATTAGTTGGGATTATAGTAATGATGGAAAGTCATGCCATAGTTTATGTTTATCCCTAATACAGTAACATGTATGTTATTTTATCCAAAGTCCATAAATCAAGTCTATTGAACTATAACTTCATTACGTCCCTCTATTCAATGGTGTTTCAATACATCTTACCAGAGAGAGTCCCCCCAAATTTTGACACGCTAGTTGGGACGTCTGTTCATTTACTGAATGTTTATGGAGCCCTACCATGTACCAGGCACTGTTTGAGTCCCTGCAAAATGAGGAAATCAACACACTCTCTACCCTCACAGCAAAAATGTCAGGAAAGGGTCAAGGAATAATTACAAATTTGAAGAATATTTTCTTAAGTTTATGTATTTATTTTGAGAGAGAGTGAGCAAGTGAGTGGGGGAGAGGGAGAAAAGGGGGGGGAGAGAGAGAGAGAGAGAGAGAGAGAGAGAGAATGAACGAATATCCCAAGCAGGCTCCACACCATCAGTGCAGAGCCCAATGTGGGGCTCAAATGCATGAACTATGAGATCACGACCTGAGCTGAAGGTAGATGCTTAACTGATTGAGCCACCCGGGTGCCCTGAAGAACATTTTAAAAGAGAATAATTAGTAAACAGACTATGAGAACATATGAAGGACAGATCTAAGGTAGGCAAGTAGGGCAAGTGGTCAGAGATAATGTCTCTGAGGAAGGGACTTTTGAGATCACACAGATGAGTAAGGATTAACTGGGCTTCAAATCTCCGAGTTAAGAGAGAATAGGATTCAAGGCAAAGAACACATGCCAGAGTGTTCATCCCAGCGATGACTCTGTGGTGGTGCAACACATCCTGGAGGACCTTGACATCAAGGCTAAATGTTGGTATTTTATCTTACAGGCAATGGGAAGCCATTGTTGGATTTTAATTTGGGAGTGACACGACCAGATCTGAATATGTCATGATCACACAGGCTGCTGTATAGGAAAAGGCTTTCAACACGTGCAGAGATTATAAATGTTTTCATTCTTTTCATTATAAGAATGTTTTCATTCTTGTTATGAAACTCTTTCTCTCTCCTCATTTGCTGCGATATGGCAACAAGGACTCCCGGCTTACTGCCTTCAATTATCAGATCAACAACAAGCAGATTCATTCCTACAACTGATTTCACCCAACTTTTACTTATTTAAAATTTTTTTTAACGTTTATTTATTATTGAGAGACAGAGAGACACAAAGTGTGAGAGCAGGAGAGGGATAGACACAGAATCTGAAGCAGGCTCCAGGCTCCGAGCTGTCAGCACAGAGCCTGGCGCGGGGCTCGGACTCACAAACTGTGAGATCATGACCTGAGCCAAAGTCGGACGCTTAACCGACTGAGCCACCCAGGTGCCCTTATTTCACCCAACTTTTACATGGAATTATACAATTTTGGGTTTTATGTGCTTTTTTTCCCCCCAGTGGGTAAGTAGTCTGGCATTGCCCAATGTAGGAATATATAAAGGTTTTACTTGTGGAAGTTCTTTTGGAGCTGGCCAGAAGTAAGGCCGGTCAATTGGCGGCCTTGAAAATCAGTCCCAATGGGGACACCTGGGTGACTCATTCGGCTCAGGTCAAGGTCTCATGGTTGGTGAGTTTGAGCCCCATAGAGGCCGCTTCAGACCCTCTGTGCCCCTTGCTCTCTGCCCCTCCCCCACTCATGCAGGCAACCTCTTTCTCTCAAAAATAAGCAAACATTAAAAATCAGTCTGACTAAACTACCTTCTTGTAATTATGACCCCCCCCCCATCCCATATGATAACCCCCTAAGATTTTAGTCCTAGCACATATGAAATTATTGAAGGACTCATTTCCCCAGCTGTACCTTTTAAGAAGTCTATGCTACTCGGTGTAAGCCAGTATGAGAGAGGTTATATTCCTATAGCAACAGACAGAAGAATGTATATCCCAGAAGGATAGAAATGTTCCTCTTCTCTCATTAATTCTGTTCTTTGGGTCATTAACAGAAAATCAAATATATTTGGTGTGATTATACAGGAGAAACAGAGCTTCCTGCTTTCCGGTGAACGGGTTTCGCAGGATGCAAGGCCCTCCCTGCTTTGGCCGGCCAGGCGTCACACAGCCAGATTCAGGCCCACCTCTGCTGCTGCAAGTGACATTTAATATGCATTCGATAGCCTAACAAACCTAGAATTCCCTCACATTCAACTTTCCTGTCATTCCTTTCAAGTTCTCTCTTTATTTCCCTCTAACGGGCATATTCCTAGCCGTCACCTCAGGTAATTTTTTTTTTTTTTTTCCAACCAGGTGGAGGTGTAAATAAACTGAGTTTTTGCTGTCTTAGATATTCCCAACCATAGCTCCCTATCACCAAGCCCTTCTAAGTGTATTGAGGTACATGTTAAATAATATTTCAAAAATCCTGTTTCCGACCTTTGAACTAGCTGTGGACTGACATGTTCCAAGGCAACCCAAACAGGCCGCCTGCGCAACTGCCTCCCCACCCCTGCCTCCAAATTCTGCCTGCACATAGTCAGCGAGACAGTGGATTCTAGAGTTCGGCCCAGCCCTCTTGATAATGGATCTACGTGAGCTGCGCAGCTGATCAGATTTTAGGACAGCAAGATCAGACCCAAGCAAGGGCTTTAGTGAACGATGGTGAACATTTCCCTGCTGTGGTCACCCCTTATGTGAGCGTAAACGGGACTTCAAAGGAAAGGGAGAGGCCAGCCTCCCAGGAATTGAGCCACCATCCCTCTCAGCTCGCCTCCTTTTGCTGCAATCGGTACAAATCCTGGGGGTTCATCAGTGTTTTGAACTAAAAAGGAGGTATTTTTGTCCCGCGGTCGTTAACAACCACTGAGAGAAAGAGAGGCCCTCCATTCTTTTTATGTTTTCTTGTGTCATCAACAGGTCCTTTAAAGAGACAATATTCGATTAATTTTCTCTCTTTTTTAAACATTAAACGTTTTGGTAGTTTAAATGGGTTTACTCAATTCCAGGCCATGGGTAGTTAGGGCGTCAGCAGTGCCCCCAACCTAATGTCATTAAATGTTCAACAACGACTTTAAAATAAGTAGCTTTTTGGAAGTTATGTCTTTGAAGTTTCATTAATTAGTCATATCATTGGAAATGTATGGCTAAAGTAAATTACAGTGTTTAAAATATCTACTCTTTCAATGTGAAAAATGAAAGGATCCTGCTACCTTGTCTTTATACTAATGAAGATATTATTAATTGGTTTAGCAAAAACATAGATCTAACCATAATGTGCAACAGTTATTAAAGATAATTAACTACAGATCATTGGTTTGAAACATCTAGTCCAAAATGATTTCTGAAGGGCACATTATTCTACGAGATAAAATAATTAAATTTCTAACTGCTGCATGAGACAACTGTGGCATATCTAGCGTTTTAATTTCTTTTGTTCTATTCTCAGGGTACTCTTACTGTTTTAGGTTTTGAAAAAGCTACCCGTGTTTCACAGTGAATTCTCTGTTCAGCATGTTTTGCCGAAATCTTTCATGTCTATGGAAAAATTATGATTGAAAGAAAAGGATTACAATGACATGAGACCTAATAAAAAGCCCACATAAATTCAGCCTCTTTTTCCTGGAGAGGGGAGCGTGGTAAATCAGACAAATCGAAAACTAAACAAGTTACTTTAATGAAATACCTTTCACACACATCTCTCACGGAATGTATTTTCAAACACGGAAAGCCTCACATGTGCAAAACAAATAGGGGAAAAGTAGAAGTGTGAACAAATGCCAGGTACTTGTGGATGAATGAATAATGTAATTATGTGCATACACATCAAATAAAATGAAACAATTACAGTAAAAACAATTGAGGCACTACAGCAGAAGGCTGTTTAGGAAAAGGTGTAAGACGGGAGGCAGAAAAAATTCTGACCATATTTCTAAAAATTGTTTTACTTGGGATTTCCTATTTGAAAAAAGTTAAATTAAAGGGGAAAATTAAGACTCAGATGTCAATAACCACAGTTTTAGAAATCCTCAACAAAATTAGGACCATAATGTTCAACAATGCTAGCACATTAGAATGTTCATTGGTGATAATATTCAAAATGAGACCTGAAGTCCATATTAGCCTCAAAGTCAGATATTCCAATTTTTAAATATTTATCGTATCATCTTGTGACCAGGAACTTGCTTTGTGTAAAAACCAACAGTGAAAAATAATAGCGATGCGCTTTCTTTGAAGAAGCAATTCAAATTTATATTAAGTCTAAATTCATAAATCCTGCCATAATTCGTGGGAAGCCTTGTAAGGGCAATGTGTTCGGAGTCCCAGCTCAAGGCTTTGGCATGAATTATTATTTTTAGAAATATTATTAATATCTTTAATCCAGTAAGTGTAGTCTTGGTAAAATAGGATTAAAAAACAAAAATAAAGGCATTTCTTGCTAGGACTCAAGCGTAAAGACACGACTGATGAGAAAATTTTGAACTTACAAAGTTTACACTGATGCTGATTCCAGATACTTGGAAAGAACACAACCAAAATATTTAACGCATGCTTTTTTTTTTTGTCTCACATACAAAAAAAGTAGAAATTCCTAAAAAAAAAAAAAAAAAAAAGTAAAATAGGTTTGGAGACTAAGAGTGAGTAAAAGTCATTACAACCTCCTTACTATGGATCCATGTTTCTGAAGAGGTGTATTTGGTGCTCCCTAAAAAGAAAGAAAAAAATGTTCTTTGGTCAAAGGTTTAAGAATACAGCATGCTGTATGGCCCTTTTACAGATATGCAGGGCTCAGAAGCAAAACCAAAGGTTCTGAAAAGTCCTGTAATCAGGCTGTTCACTTAACCTAGCTCTCAGATGTTGATGTTCCTAGAACACTGATTCCCAGGGAATTAGTAGTCCCTACAGCTTTTAGGGAGACTCTGCTTTAAGGTACCTTGAGAAATAAGTTTGGCCTGATTTTTCAGGGCCCCCAAAGTCCCTTTCCATAGCCCTCTGGTGTCACTCTCTGTCATCTTCAGCCACCTACTATATCTTTTCTTCTTAATAAAACCATTTGTAGGGCTTCTGTGAGATATTTGCAACTTAGTGAGAATTTAAGTTGCCTCCTAGTCTTTCCTAGGAATATGTTTACCTTTAAACGTAGTATTCTAATTACAGAATAAAAGGTTTTACAAATAAGAGATTTACCTGGTACTGTCGAGGTTGGGGGTGTGGGCAAAGGGGGTTTTTAAGTCTTCCTGAGTGTAACACACAAGTAACTGCTTATTACATAGAGGAGGACGCAGATGCTTAGATGAACAATGGGGTTGGCCAAGGGCATGTGGCCAATACCATCCAAAGCTGAGGTTTAAACAAACCTGTGTCCTCTTATTGTCAAATTCAGGGCCGTGTTCTCTAATAGTTTTGTACACACATGTAGAGGTAAGTAAACCAAGTATCCTAAATATGACCGCAAGAGCCAAACTCACAGCTCCCAAGCTGCACTTAGCATACGGATGTACTTGTTTTTTCTCCTCAGTGTTAAAGTTAAAAAATAATTAGTTGGCAACAATTGAAATTCAGGAGATTCCATACAAAGAGTTCTGTCTTCCTCTGAGAAAAGAGAGGACCTTGTACTATCGGACCCCCTGGATGGAGTGGTCAAGGTCATCAGGTGACCTTTCTCTATCTATTGAGCCATCATTCCCACCACTTTTTAAAGCTGTCCTTGACATTGAATGTTGGTTGCCATTTACTGCCTTACTCTCATTGTCGATTAATTCCTATCAGACTTGCTTCACTCCTTTGGATTTCCTACTTGCACTTTAGGGCTTCTTCTAGTTTCAATTCCTGGTCTCAAGAGTCCTACACATCTGACCCATTGTGGTTTTTTTCTTCCTGAAAATCTTCTTCATTTCCTCTTCAATGCCCTGAGGGGCAGCATTTTAAGCTGATGGCCAGAATGTTGCCTGGAGATAAATAACTGGAACCTGACCTCACTCAACATTCTGAAGTGAGTGTAGGGCTCACCTACTGTTTTGGGTGACCCTGCTTAAAGCCTTTGGCTATCCCAAATCCAACCACATGAGCTTGCCTATCTCTACCACCACCACTGGAGAAGATAGATATGTGCTGTTCACGTTGCGTGGCATTGGAAAGCAGTGGTATTTTTAACTAGTATCTCGACAACGATTTGGTCAGAAGACTGTCTTCCTCTTTATATTTGACACCAAATAATTACGACAATAGCTCAGGGATTCATGACAGTTAAGAAGTGCAGATGTTTTTCTCCTTCACTGGATTTCACTTGGTACAGCCTAAGGAATGTGTGATGTATGTTTTCAAGTACAAAAGCAGAACTTTCCATGGGCCGTATAGCTGTGTTTGAAGGCTCACCAGCAAGACGCGAATTTTACCAAGAAAGACGGCTTTCTCGTAAGTCCATCTTTTTAAAGTTTATTTATTTATTTTTGAAAGAGAGAGAGAGAGAGACCACGCAAGCAGGGAAGAGGCAGAGAGAAAGGGAAGGAGAGAATCCCAAGCAGGCTCTGCATGGTTGCCGTGGAGCCCGACATAAGGCTTGATCTCACGAATCATGAGATCATGACCTGAGCCAAAATTAAGAGATGGACCCTTAACCGATTGAGCCACCCAGACCCCAAGTCTATTTTTGAAAATCAGAAAAACGAGCAGTCGACACAGGCATCACTACCAGGCCTATAATTGCAGCCTGAGCTCTGAAGTCTGAGCTGAGCTTTTTCGGCCTCCTCTTGTGAGCGTCAGCCGTTCACACGCCTGTCCTCCTCTGTTGCTGCGGGAGTGAGCTGAGGGGAGGTTATGGATGTGCTGCAATCAGATGGAGAGGTGGAGCCATCTGCTCTAACTTCCCAAGTTATTGTTGGCTCGGTGGCTGCCGCTTTGGTTTGGGTCTTTTAACAGTTCATTTAACTGAGGAGGAGGGAGTGGATTCAGAATAGGAAGCCTTTGGTATTGGTGATGTTTCATTACAGATTTTCTACTCTTTCTAACTGGCCCTTTCTAATCCCTTCTCTTCTCTCCTGCCTCAAACCTGCTCTTTTTTTTTTCTTCTTTTTTATTCCCCTTTCTCTCTCTTTCTCTCTTTTTTCCTTTCTTTCCTGGCAAGAAAATGCTACTCCTGGATGGTTTCTGAGTCAGTTCTTCCCAGCACTGACCCCAACATATTCACCACCAGCAATCACTTACTCATGATACTTAAAATGCTTGGTACAAAGTGTCTTCTGGGATATTCTTGTTGCTTCTGAGTCGCGTCCAATAATATGGGTTCTTACTCAACAGTACCATAAGTGTGTCCTGTTAACATAGGTGTTCTACAGTTTTGTTTTGTTTTTAAGATGAGCATTATTTCTATTGAATAATGGGTTCTATGTTGGGTGAAGGAAAGGTAGGTGGAAACTTTTACGTTTCAGTCCCCATGATTTGTCTTTCCCTTAAATGTATTCTCCATCTCATTCCCATATAAGGCACTTCACCTCCAAGAAAATAATGATTACGCTCAAATGAGACCATAGTGACTTCAAACTGCTCTGAATATTACCTTACTTTTTAAGTGTGCAAATGGATCCCTATAGAAAGAAATATTTGGGGGTGTCTGGATGGCTCAGGTCACGATCTCTTGGGTCATGAGATTGAGCCCCATGTTAGGCTCTGTGCTGACAGCATGGGGCCTGCTTGGGATTCTCTCTCTCTCTTTCTCCCCCTCTGCCCCTCTCTCCTATTCATACTCTCTCTCTCAAAAAAAAAAAAAGACAAAAACAAAAACAAGTAAATTATGGCACAGGACATCATGTGTTTTTTTTTTTTTTCCTTCTTAGCTATAGCTTTCCCCCACTGAGGTCAAATGCAGACTCACACTCCTCCTCACCTCCAGAATCCTCCCCAGGGAAAGGCAACAGACTGACACATATTGGAGAGAAGGGACCCCTCTGTCACTCCGGTGCTTTTTGATAGCAGTTCTGGTACGTTGACTCTCAGCCCCACAGTTCATCATGTGTGGACAGGAACCATATCTAGAAGGTCTATAGTGAGGGCTCAACCACTGTTTCCTAATAGTCCAAGTTATTTCACGGCACGTGAGTGATGTCTACTGCCACGTGGAGGACTGAGGCTGAGAATTACAGTGCTTTGGCTACACGAAGATGTGCAATGTTGGAGAACGAACGTTAGAATCAAGAGACTCACTCTGGAAGCCCACCTCCGCCAGGTACCAACCGTACGATTCAAGTGAGTCAATAGGGTTCTTGCCCCATTTCCTGTTACCAAAAGAAAACAGCAGTACCCAAACAACACTCGCTTCGTATATATGCTGTTGGAATTCAAGGGGATGAATGCTAGGGTGGAAAACTCAAACAGAAGCCGGATGGGTCCTGCGAATGAATACAGCGGGCTGGGTTTAAATCAGTGGGAGGTAGCTGAGGTTCCCTCCTTTGTAGGGAGTGGCAGGCCCGGTAATAAATGTCGGGACTCTGTGTCCATCAAAAGGGGCAGCTGTTCCTACTTGCCTGTAGCCAGTTTTTGCAATGGAAAAAAAAATGGGGACTTGGCGTTGCCAGATTTTTCCGGGAAGCTGGAAATCCGGACTTTTATGTGAAGCCTCCCAATTTTTAGACGTTGGCCATTAATTCAAACTTGAAGCACGGTGCAGGCCAAACAAAACACATCTGCAGGCCGCATCAGCCCTGGGAGCCTCCATTTGTGATCCCTGATACACGTGAGCATGTTTGTAGCAGAACCTGCCTCATCGCAGATAGTCCGTAAATATTTGCCGCATCCTTTCCTCCTATGAGATATCTGGGACGAGAAAAAGAAAAAGTGATTTTATTTGAGCTTTCTAGAATGGTATGTGATTGCTCACTCTTAAGGGTCAGATGTAGCAAGTCCTATACTAACATGTTCAGTCTCAAGGACGAAATGGCCCACTGGCCGTTTAGAAACGCTGACCCCAAGGGGAGGGCGTGTGTTTGGAAAATTGATTTGTATCCTGTGACTTCCTGCCCGAAGTTTCATTTTTGTTAGAAAACATACACTGAAAAGATGGCTCAGGCACTTCAGGATCACAGCAAGGAAAATTCGCCATTTGCGCTGCCGGGCTGAGTTCCTTTGAATTCCAGTAAGTGAGTGAGCAGCTCCATTCGGAGGAGTTTTCTTGGTCTTCCGAGGGGCAGGACCTGGTTTTCCCTGGCACATCTTCCCGCTGCTCACTCCTTAAGTAGTTTCACTTACTTTTTAACTGTTACATGCCAACAAAACAGGTTGCTTAATTGGTTTGACCTTTCACAGTATTTTTTAATTTTTCAATCTTAGTTTCGTGGTTCCATCTGGCCCTTTAAAACGACATCTGGTTAACTGTACTTAACCAGCTGATCACTGTACAGTTATTTTTAAATGTAATGTATGCTTAAACAGATGTTATTTTTATAGATGTGGATCTAAACTGCACTTGGGTACGTGCTATGTCTGCATAAACTCTTTCTGCAATTCAAATGTTGACACCCAAAATTACAAGCCAGAATGCTTATGAACTCTACTATTATGGTACTGCACTTTGGTGCCGCTTGTTAGGTAAACATCAATTCAGTTCTTTTTTTCTCTCTTCATTGCACATAAATAAAACATTAGCATTTAGTTTATAAAGTGATGAACATTTTGCTGTGTTGGATTTAGCTTTATAAATACAACTGCTGTCAGCAAGAAAAAAGGATTTATTGAATAAATAATAAGAAAGCTAAGGGAAAATGAAAATATATATATTATGCAAAACATGGTGTCTGTCAACAGGTCACAAAGGGGCCTCGATGCTTTTGGTGTTGCTGTCGGAGATAATTCCATCTCTGGCACACTGTGTCTATAGCGTTCTGGACCTTCCTCTCACGGTAGGTGTTTGAGATTTAATCCAGGAAGCACGCTATAGAAAATAATTTATTTTGTAGAACCCTGAATGCCTAACTGTCCGGGGCATAATTAACATTTAGAACAATTTAAATATCTTCTTCACCGGGCACGGAAAAGGCAGAGAAAACTTGATAAAAAGAAAATCTAAGGGGCCTTTCAATTCTGTGGTTTTCTTTTCTTTCTTCCTTTTTTTCCCCTCTCCTACCAGAAGAGAGAAAAGAGAAGACCGCAGCGGTTCGTAGATACACCAGGCAAGGCTTTCTGATCGTGAAAGCATCTTTAGCACGGAGCCTGTCTGGTTTGCGAGAAAAACCGCGCTCTCCCAAGACCCTTACGGCGGGTACTTTGCATAAGACACAAGGTTGAGTCTTGCACTTGACACAGAGAAAAGTGGTCACAGCCGAAAATATTTGGCCGAGAACTTTAAAAGTATCATTCTCAAGGTTAACAATTGCTGTTATACATAATACCTCGGTAATTGATAGGCATTTGGGCTCTCCAGGGTCCATTTTCTGTGAAAAACACCACGTAACATCTGTTCATAAACAGTCCTTCTGTGAAAACACTGACACAGGTCTTGAGCTTCCACGGGCTCAATTCCCCTGCCATGTGCAGATGGCACGGTGTATTTATACAGCTGAAGCCTGCGTAACAGAAGCACAGCCATGTCTCCAGGTAAGACTCCAGGCAAGCGTGTGCTGCTGGTCCACCGCCTCGCCCCGGGTTGTGCAAGGGGTTCCTTCTGACACAAAGACAAATTGTGTCCCCCTAATGGGCGGGATGTGTCGGGGGAAAAAAAAAATCACCTTCGGCAATCCACGTCTAACTCTGCGGAGGGAAGGACGTTTCCTAGGCTTTTCAAAAGATTCCCCGGAAACACCTTAACGAAAACCTAATTAGGTTTCAGAGGTGTTTGCGAAACTAAGTACGACCGGGATCATGCAGTTGTCTTTTTTAGTCTTTTCTTTTGGCCTCGGTTCTTCACGCGTGATGTTTTGAGGGGAATGAATTATTGCGATTCAGGGTAGAAAGTTTGGGGTTCAGGCTTTAAGCCTCTCCCGTTCAACTTTTCAGTAGCGATCACGAGGGGGAAAGCGTGGTGACAGTGAAAGCAATGATTTCTCACGAATTTCCTTGAGCTTCTCCCTTTACGCGTGGAATGGGGATGGCGACCAGGGTAGAGG
The DNA here is from genome assembly GCF_018350215.1 of Panthera leo. Lineage (NCBI taxonomy): Eukaryota > Metazoa > Chordata > Mammalia > Carnivora > Felidae > Panthera > Panthera leo. Next base: position 37,640,396 of record NC_056680.1, on the reverse strand, counting down.
TGGGTTTTTTTTTTTTTTTTTTTTTTTTCCTGGTTTTGGTTTTGGTTTTCACTGAGCATTTGTGAAGAAACACTGAAGAGACTTTCAAGTCCCGGGGAGGTTTCGTCCTTTTCAAATCTGGTTTCCTGATTTAATCGCTGAGATGCTGGTCCCTCGGTCTTCTGTAAACGCGTTCTTTCTCAAAAACCAGGCAGGTTTCAAGGGCAAGCAAAGCCTCCTTCTCACGACCTGGAGAAACACTGACTAAGTAAAAGCAGGATACTGGAGCTTCCGAAGGGCTTGGGGGCCCCAAAGTTCACCCAAATAAACAGAACGAGGAAGCCATACACATGCATAACCCGGGTTTATTTGTACCTGTCTTTGTTACACAGCTGTAGGGCATATGAGAGTCACGATCAGAGAAACCTATCTACGGTAACCTACTGTAATATAAACTATCCATATTTCATTCTCCATGAGCACCACAGGCAAATTCCTGTTGTATTTGACCAGCTGGGGTCAAAAACGCTACCCAGGGCTCAGAGCTTTCCACCCCCGCTCCAGCGTCCGTTTCAACGCCAGCGTTCTGGTTTGTGCATTTCAAAGATGCTTTTACAGCATTTATGAACCCTCAACCTATTTATGACTATCAGCTCAGGCTATACAATCCACTTTGGGGCAGATTGGCAAGAGAAACAAAATAGCCCTTTGAGACCATGATGTTTGGGTGTTATGTCTGACTGGAGGAAGCAGGTGGGGTATAGAACTCCTGGAAAAAAATCTCCTGGAGGGGCAGTCATAGGGGTCCGTTTCTGTGCTGTGGGGGAAAAAAAGTCACATTTTCACGCCTGCTTTTCTCCAGTTATTCCTCACAACAAAACTCACCTGAAACACAGGAACAAAACCAATCCCAGTGAAAAGAAAGTTATACCTCTACATCACACACAAAGTAGGACTGCTTTTCACTAAGTATTGAGTTGCACTGTTTGGCTGAGACGATGCAGTGAGCAGTATGAAGAGAGACCAAATGCATTTCAAGTGTTGCATTTGAGACAACGCGTGCTATGTTAGGCAAAACTTTTCTGGTTTTGATTAATTCTTTTTTATTTTTTGATATTTCATTTTTTTTCTGGAAAATTTAAAGTTGAAGGATGAACAGTCACTTTTACCTGACTGAATGCACACACAATGATAAAATGCTGGGTTTCTTGGAAATCTTTTTATCCTGTTTTTATCAATAAGTTCGTTGCAGCATTATTTATAATGGTGAAAAAATGGAAACAATATTCATGATTATTAACAGAGGACTGATTAAGTAAGCATTGACAGGGTAAAATTATGTCATTATGCTAAGTGGAAAAAAATCGAAATTTCGTATATACTATGCAGTCTCAACTAGGAATAGGACATAGACAGAGGGGGAAAAACCTGAAAAAAGAAAAATACCAACATTCAGAATAACTCTTCCTGGGTAGTAGGATTATGACCTATTTTAATTTTCATCTTCTTATTTTTATGTATTTTCCAAATGTTTGACATTGAACATAGACTTCTTTAACAATCAGGAAAATGTGAGGAAAAGCATCATCAAAGCATTTTCTCCTGAGAAAGGCATTTGTTATCTTAATGACATGAGTTCCTACATGTTTGGGCATGAAAGTAAGCGGATATGAAGTATGCTGAATTCTATTTTTGTCAGAATTTTTATTAAATTTGGGAGGGATGGTTTAGGGAAGTCTTTCTCCTCCCAATAAGATACCTTTAGATAATCTGCTGCCCGGTTGGTGAAACAATGCCCTGGGTGATCTCCCTGACTTTATTAATCCCTCTCCTTCTCCCTTCCTTTTGTCCTTTCTTCCCTTCCTTAATAAATGTGGACTGATTGCTAACTCTGTGCCGAGGTGCCCAGAGTGGAAGCTGAAACACAGCTTCCTCCTGTGCAATCTGCTGCAGACATTGGGAGGCGGTCTATGAAACAGTAACAAAACATCCAAGGAATGCAGAAATAAAGTCACAGTTGTGACAGAGCAGTGTACCTGAGGGGAGGGAATTGAGCAGCCTGGCATTTGCAGAGTGGGAAGGAAGTCCTCTATACAACTGGGGATTCTGTGCCAGGAACTGAAAGCCTAGCAAGGAACTAAGTGCTTGTACCAAGTATGGGAGAACGCTGGAGGGTCTGTGCTGGGTCCTACACTTACTGGTCTGGCCAATCTTAAAGCCTCCCACTACCCTAATCAGGTTTAGTACCCAGCCAACACTCAAGTAATTATTGAATTGGCTCCACTTGGAAGATACGCCATGCCAGTCTTCAAAACAGTAGGGCTCAGCAGATTGAATTAAATCCTACCAGTCTATAGGTGGTCATAATTCCACCTCTAAAAACAGCCTGCCTTCCATGAGGTCCATCTTAAAACCAGACATTACCTGATTCGCTGTTTTTGAAGAGGGAAGGCTTTACTTGTGGAAGCACGGAGACCAGGGATAGTTGAAAATGCATTCTGTGTTTCAGGGGAGCAGAAGTTGACCTCTATACGGTGCCTTGATTAAAGCAGCAGCAAATATGAATATCAGACTATGCAAAATTATTACTGGATTCCTAGAATGCTCTAAACTCATTTCTAAACATTTTAATGCAGTTTCAAGGGATCAGTCAGTACTGTTGGCATACGTGGCTAGCTGCTTATAGGTCTCAATGTTTTCCCTCCAGAAAAAGTATTCTGGCTTAATCTCAAAATCATCAAAAAGACTAGACACTGGTTGGTCCAAACCACTCATTCCTTCTGAGTTTGTAGCAATTACTTCCCACAAAGAGGATGCCCACCCAGCTGGAAGGAAGCTGAAAGAGCAAAAGAATTTTTGCCTTGAGGGGCGCCAAGAGAGGCTTCGAGTTCTTCTTCCCCAGTGGTTTGATGAAATCAAGCATTTGCACCTTTGAAATTGTAAGTAGTACTGGGTTCCTCAGCTTGATGAGGGCAATGACATATCCACTCTTAATGAGGGACTATCACTCTCAAAGAAGGTCAAATTTAAAAATTGAGAAAAAAATAGAATGGTGATCATGGCCATAATACATTTTCCATAGAAGAGTATCTAGGAAGCAAAGGTCAGCGATGATAAATACGGGAAATGATGAACCTTCCACCTCCAACGAAAACAAGATGTTGATCACGTAACTCTATCCAGTGCCTAGTATTTAAAAATTTATCATAAATAACTATCGCCTTCCAGACATGTATAATTGATCCTACTTGTATCAACAGTAAGTTCCTTTTCAGTTTTTTTTTCCACATTAACTTCTTTTTACATGGTATTATTTTCCTTAAATGGCATTTCCACTGACAGCTATGCCGAATGCACTGTATAATTATCGTGTCGTCAGTTTCTTTTTCTACAGTTCTTTTTAATTACAAAATAATACCCTTTTGAAGCATACATCTTTGATATCTTAACCATCGTTGGGTCAATATAGCAGTGTGTGCTCATTATCAATATATTTTAATTATTTCATTCTTTCTAATGTCCCATTTTTGTTTTCCATGAACTGCCAGGTAATTATGTTTGTATCAGGATAAATAATTAACGTTCTCTGGAGCAAAACGACTGTTACTTTCCTTTTTTCCTTTTTTCCCCAGACATGGCAATACAATAAATAGGCATTTACGTAGATTGACTAAATGTATTTTTTTTTTCCTTGGGGCAACAGTAACTTATGGATGATTCAAGAACTGTTTTTGGAAAAGCTCAGAAGTGCCAAGAACCAAAGCTTCTGGGCTACTAACTTCTATTTAAACAAAGCAACGCTGCCTTCATGACACTGTTAAATTCCCCTCTGTCCTACTTCATGACCCAGTTCATCCCCCAAAGCAGGTATAAGGTCTTGAAGGTATATCTGCCAAGAAGATTCATATGTATAAAATTACTACATTATTTTTTTCACTTGGAAAAAAATGCATATCTCAAGTAAATTCTAATTACCGGAGGCCACTAAAACATGAGCAATTCTAGCAATATTCATTGAGAAGCTCTTATGAGGAGTTACAAGTTCAAAAACAAAAGAGATTAAAGTGAGGTTCAACAGGTAATGCTTGAGGGAAAGACCAGGAGCTAGGTGAGTGGATTAGAGAGGTGGGGGGCAGGCACAGTATCACAGTAAATTTCATTTCTTCATTGTTAGTGTGAAATTGTTTGTTAGCAATCTTTCCTCTATGGTACTCTTCCAAAAGGAGGGATTAGCTGTGCAACTGTGGGCAAGTTACTCAACTTCTCTGTGCTACGGCTTTCTCAAGTAGGGGCTAATAAGACAGACTGCATGCATGGTTATGAGCCAGTTTTATGATGTCAAATGCTGTATCAAGACAGATATCAAATTCCTAGAGTTCTTCAAGCTAAACATCCCAACATCTTTAGCCATTCCTCACATTAGAAGCTTTCAAAGGTCCTTACTGTTTGGTTCACTCTCCTTCTGGCTATGCTCAAGTCTGAGGGCCTCTGATGAACTGTGGACACTCCAGGAAAACCCTGCGCTGTGCAGAGAGCAAGACACAATAACCTTCCTCTCCATTTCCATCCAACAGTAAAACCAAAATAGTTTTACCTTTGAATTTTCAGCTTTCTGATTTTATCTCTTTTTCTTCCTATTGTATTATTTTCACGTCTGATAAATGTGTTGATGATTGTGTTCAGTGCCCCCCATCTGCTGATTACTGGGCTTGGTGCCACAGGACACAATATTATAATGCCTGTCTGAATCCCTTCTTTTATAACCGTGCTAAACTAGATAGAGCCGAGGGCTCCCCTTTATTTTTGATAAGTCAATATTCTCACATATAAGGAATAAATGTATGGTAATTTGATAAATCCCTCACTGGGAATGAAAACAGTCAGAAGAACCAGATTCTCCCTGGAGAATCAAGGAAGGGAGACGAGACAGGTGAAAAGCTCTTTATGGACATTTTAACCACCAACGTATGAGAGAGGGGGATCATTTACGCATCTCTCAAGTGCTCATCTTGGATTGATTGGTCAAAGCCAGAGTCATCACAAATTTTGTAGAAAAAGAAACTTCAATAAAAGGTTGAAAATGAGGACTTCCATGAAACAATCCTGCCTAAGACTCACACAGTAAGAAAGTGTGGCCACCCCTGAAGGGTATGACAAACAATACCAGAGTAGTTTATCCTGTATTCCCCAGACCCAGATAAAGAATTTGACCACTTTCTAATCCTGATACATATTTTCACTGAATTAAGGCTTCTGTACCTTCAGAATGTCACCTGTCCTAAAGCCACATTACTTGTTTAAATAACTCATCCAAAACATATAAAGAAGCACCTCATGAGTGTAAAGGAACGGGTTTTTGAGAAGGGCTTTTATGGTAACATTTGAACCATTACAATGTGAAACATACAATCAGGTCCGCTTTTATCAGGTATGTGCTGCATGGATTAGGTCTGAGTATGTGCCCTTATTTCTCCAACCCGGAAAATGATGTCACCGTCTCCATTCCTCCTACAATACTGCAACGTTTCAAGAAGAGAAAAAACAAAACAAAACAATGGAGTGGTTTCAGGCTTAGCAGTATAAAAACTATTTGAAGTTTCACATAAAGGGTTTTACGCTGGGAGTTAGGCAAACTCCAGGGTAAGCAATCAGATGTCATTTTCTGTATCTTCCAGCTTCTTCCAAACATTATTTTTCAAATATCCATATCTTAGGCAATGTATTAAAAAAAGCTTTAAAAATGAACAGTTAATTATCATGAATACTTTCTTAAACAACCTCCTCTTAACAAAAGCATTTAACAAGATGAAATATAAAAAAAAAATAGAATTTCAAAGATTTAAATCAGAGTACATAATCCATGTATTTAAGACCTCTAAACATAAATCTCTCAAGGGCTGTCACTTAGGGAGTGTCTACAGTGTAAATGAACATTCCAAAATAGGACCAGACAACCTAATTTTGACCTGTGTATGTGGATAAAATCAGAGAGAACTAATACAATTCAGGAAAATTAGATTTTTAACAGAAGACTTAAAAATTCCTGGCAATAATATGATTTTGATAAAAAGCTCTTCTATATAAAATCTATGCACAATAAAAAATAGTAAACACAGCACCCTTTTTAAAAAAAATTTTTTTTAACATTTATTTTTGGACAGAGACAGAGCATGAACGGGGGAGGGGCAGAGAGAGAGGGAGACACAGAATCCGAGGCAGGCCCCAGGCTCTGAGCCATCAGCCCAGAGCTCGACACGGCGCTCGAACTCACCTGACCGCGAGATCGTGACCTGAGTTGAAGTTGGACGCTTAACTGACTGAGCCACCCAGGTGCCCCAACAGCACCCTTTTTTAAATAAATGACTAAAATCCTCTAGCAACATAAAGATTTTTATTGTTTATTTTTAAAAATCATCTTCAGAGGAGCAAGATAATGCTAGGTTTTTTAAGATCCATGCCTCACTGATAGGCCTTTAGAACCACATAAAAGGGGCACCTGGATGGCTCAGTTGGTTAAGGGTCCGGCTTCGGCTCAGGTCATGATCTCATGGTTTGTTGGGTTGGAGGCCTGCGTGGGGCTCTGTGCTAACAGCTCAGAGCCTGGGGGTTGCTTTGGATTCTGTGTCTCCCTCACTTTCTCTGCCCCTCCCCCACTCTCAAAAATAAACATTAAAAAAAAAAAGATCTAGAGCAGGATACCTATAGAGTAAAACTAACTGGCTAAGAAATTCAATGCAACCAAAGGGGGTTTGTACACAGAGGTATCAAGCTTTAAAAAAAAAAAATCAAATGGCTCTACACTACTCTATGAAACACCATAAATTGCGTTTGATGCATTCAACTGTTGAAAACAAAATTGAATTGAGCATTTATTTACAGTCATTCTACATTCACCACCAACAACTTCATTTCCCACTTTACTTGTGACATCATTTGTAAAAGTGAGCTTCATTCGTGCTTAGAAATAAATATTTTAGGCACTCCCAATAGAAATAACTCAAACTAAACAAATTCTTTAAAACAGAAAATCTGTGAAATTATAGTGCATAAAAAATATTTTTTCCAATAATATGGGATTATAAATATATAATGTTCTTTAAAAAAAAAGTTTATTTATTTGAGAGAGAGCGTGAGTGGGGGAGAAGCAGAGAGGGAGAGAGAGAATCCTAAGCAAGTTCTACACTGTCAGCACAGAGCTCAACGTGGGGCTTGATCCCACGAACTGTGAGATCATGACCTGAGCCAAAATCAAGAGTCAGACACCTAACTGACTGAGGACCCATGTGCCCTATTAATATAATAATGTTCTTCACACTGTTTTAAAGCAACAGCAACAACAACAACAACTGGAACATGTACATCTCTTGGAAAAAAGACTGAGCGTTCTGTCCTTGGCAGGCAAGGAGAAGGGAAAAAATATGTCTAAATAACATTTTAAAAATTACTTTTTATGTTATAAAACAAGTTTGTATGGGTTAAACATAAAGAGGGTAATAATCGTGCATAGGACAAGGGTGGTAGCAATTTGCTCACTGAACAAATTTTCCCAATATACGGACTCACTTTTTATAAGACCAGAACATGTTAAAGTAATATTCACTGGGGTGAACGGGATTGTTTGTATATATCTAAAGTAACAAAAGAGGGGCTCTTGGATGGCTTAGCCCATCAAATGTCTGACTTCAGCTCAGGTGGTTTGTGGGTTCGAGCCCCGTGTTGGGCTCTGTGCTGACAGCTAGGAGCCTGCTTCGGATTCTAGGTCTCCCTCTCTCTCTGCCCCTCTCCTGCTCACGCTCTGTCTCTCTCCTCTCAAAAATAAATAAAGATGAAATTTTTTTTTTTTAAACACCAGAAGAGTAAATCAACTGCTGATCAAATCCTGAGGTGAGAGATAGGAGTAGAAGGCGTGGTCTTGCCTCCTTTTACTTTTCTGAACCAGCAAGGACGGGTCAATGGGAGCATGGATATTCAGAACTCTGCATTACTCCAAGTTTTTGGAAATTCTTTGAAATCACAGAAGAGGTTGTACCTGACAACCCATCTTAATATTTTAATGTGAAACTCCATGATAATAATTTTCTACACTCTAAGAAAATTGAGGTGATTATTATATTATCTTTTTAACAAATTAATACCATGAAAGCTGTCAGGGTACAAAAAAAGTAATGTAGTCCTCTATTTTCCAGGACTCTCTTCTTTCTCAAATAAAGATTTTTCAGGTAAAGAACGAATTCAATAAACGATTTTTTCAGGTAAAGAGTAAGACTGTGTACGTAAAACATAAACCATCCTGCAAATGCTAATAATTGTGAGAAAGCAAGGAACTACAACTATGAAGAAAAGATATCACAATTAAAAGTCTGTTGAATATTGTTGCAGGAAAGCAATTTGTATGATTTATGTGGGTTTTATCTGTTGGCTTCTCTCAACACACTGTGGTATTAAACGTATTACATTAAGTAGTTGAAATCAGATTGAACACAATTCATTTCTGGTCTACTTGCTGAAACATGCCAATCGGATGTTTTCCAATTTTCTCACATAATATTTCTCTTGTCCTTTGGGGTCATGTGGTAATTTCTGCAGGGAAAATAGTCTAACCACCGTGAAACTGATCAAAGTGTTACTACAAATACTGCCTTAGGACAAATGATTTGAACCCTTGCATTATCAAAACATCTGCAAATGTTCCCTTTTATGTATGTGTCAATGAGTGCCCATATGCTGGGTGAATTCTCTTCCCCTTCGGGACACCTGACGTACACCTGACATGTATAATTGATTTCAAGAAAAATTGACAAACGATGGAACTTTTAGGAATGAACAAAGTCAGCTACTAGGACAATACCCAGATCCTAGAAAGCCAGAAAACACTTTGCCTAGTCGGAACTGTAAATCCACTTTGCAATTTTCAGTTAATATGCTGGTTCCTAAAATATTACTATACATAAATATTGCTTTTGTACCTTTTCCAGAATTTTGTATGGTGGTGCATAAACCTCACCATGATATATACCACTGAGGGTCATTTACATGCCGTTTTAAATAATATCCGCTTGATTTTTGTCATGTATTGGCACAGTTCATGATTTTTAGACACATGTTTTTATTTAAAAAAAAAGATTTATACCTTATTTTGCTAAATGAACTCTTAAGCAAAAGTAGGTAAAATATTTGCTTTGACAGCAATGAAGGCATTGCATGTTTCTTTGTGTGCATCAGTGCACGTGCCCAAGTATGCATTGCATCTCTAACCGAAAATTAAGCTTTAAAAAGAGAATGTAATAAACAATGGAACGAATGCCTAATTTCCGCCTTTTTTTTCCCCACATGATTATCACAAGCTAAGTCATTGTTTGGTGTTTGCACATACGCTTTAAAGATTACCAATGAGCGGAATGGTCCTGGCCCATTTCACATGCATGTGTTGGATAAGTGGCATTGCAATAACGAAATGCAGAATTAAAAATGCCAATTTCCATCTGAAAATCTACATGTGAAGCTACGCACGCCAGCATAACTTTCAAAGTGGAAAATCAGAATAACAATAAAGTATTTTCAATTAGTCATAAAATAGGAAAAGGTATGCTTTCTCTCATGGGCAGTCGGGTGTCTTTGCCCATGGACTTCATTTGCTCACGAGCCAGACAGGCGAGCGCCCCCTTCCTTGCAATGCAGGGGATTCCATCCCCAGCCTGAGTTTTAGGACACTATGAACCCGTGCCTTAAGGCAACGGTTTTATTTCCATTAAGAGTTTTATTAGAATTTTAAAATATTCTAGAATCTGAATGGAATATATTCCAGAGTAGTTGGATAATATGGCCCACATATATACTACATATCCCAGGGGTTCTTTCTCTATTTAAAGATACTGCAACATGGCAACTTAACATTGTGTTTAGCTGATTGTTAACAGTCAAAATTCTCGGTTTTCAGCTCCTGTGCTTTTACTTTCATCGATTTATTGCTGTTTTTATTTTTCTATATCAAGTTTCTTATTATATTATAAATAAAAGTATATGTTGATGGTGGTATTCTAAACATATTACCTTGAATAATAGGAGTGTTTATTTCCTTTAAACTCTAAATGACATACTTTGTGCTAGTTAAATGTTCTCCAACAATGTAACAAAATATAAATCATCTGGTGGAACCCACATCCTAAAATATAACCAGGTCTATATTCATATGAACTCATGGAAAATTCTTTTCTGCACTGTTTGAGAGAGTATGCTTAATGTTTTACTATGTTTATTCTTCAATAACTAATCACCCTTCTTGGTCTTCCAAAAGTTCCTGGCATTTCACTGGTTTACACGTTGATTGAATACTGTTCCCAGAATTGCTTTTGGCATCAGGCCAACTGCTGTGATAATCAGCTATAAGATTTATTCCAGCGGAGAAGTGTTCTAAACATAAGGATTCATAAGGCACTGCACTGAAAAGGAATACTGATGCTTTCTTTGAGATGGTTGAAAACTTTTTGTGCCTTCAATGAGCACTAATGCCAGGCTCTACACTCTTCAACTACGTGTGCAAGCTTTGATTTTATGGAAGAAAGGCATGCTCATTAGATTTGATGATTTGATATTTGTATTAATCATTATTAGCCGGTTTCGCAAATTGAAATGATTTAATTTCACAAAGGCAAATATAGAAAAATCACAGAGAATCCTTTAAAAGCCCCACCTTTTTGGAACTGGAGGAATTAGCTGCTTTACATGATCTGACATACTTACTGCAATAGGAGATATTATTATACTGGTTGATGGGTGGAGTCGAAGTACAAAGGAAGCCCCAAAAGTCACAGGGACAGAGCTGGCAGGTAAATGCCCTGAGCCAGAAAAGAATCATAAGGAGAAACCAGGTAAGGGGAAAACAGGATGTGCAATCAATTCTTACATAAAAGACACACAAGCAAAGAAAAATGTTAGTTTACACAATGCTGAGAAGAAATGGTTGCAAAATATCAACCTTCACTAGGGGCAAAGAAAAAGCGATGCATCTCAAGCGTGGGAAAGGCACAGAAGTACGCTATTCAACTAAAGTCACTTATGAATGCATAAACACTGATGGGGTGAATTTGGGGGGGGTCTGCAGAAGAGTTAAGGACTAAGATGGTCTGGAAAGCTCAGGGTCAAAACTACGTGAGTAAAACGTTTTCTACAGCATTCATCCTGTGGGTACCCTCTGGGTACCCCAGGGTCCTTCAAGGTTCATTAGCACTTCCTCAGGAGAATCTCCCCAGGTTTCCCCAGCATGTGCTCTCAGAGTTTTTCTTTTCTTTTCTTTCTTTCTTTCTTTCTTTCTTTCTTTCTTTCTTTCTTTCTTTCTTTCTTTCTTTCTTTCTTTCTTTCTTTCTTTCTCTCTTCACATATGACCACTTAGGATTATTTCCTTGTGTCATTATAGAACTTTCTCCTCCAGGGGGAATATCAACTTCAGGAATTCTGGCAGGGCAACCTCCCCATTACAGTTCAAAGGTACCGCAGTGCCTGGAGGATAGCAGGCATGCAGAAACATTTTTTGAATGAAAAATGAAAGGATTGAATGAGTACATGATTAAGTGAATGGAGCGACTACTCCGTGCTCAGTAATCCTGCCCAGAATTGGGAAGTGGAGAAACAGGAGAAGAAAGTGAAGGTCCGGCAGGTACAACTGAAAAGAAAGACTCTTAAGAATGGCTTGCAACTATTTGGTGAAGGCGGGTTCTAGAAGAAAACTGGGGGAAAAGAGCTTTCGAGGTTGTAAAAAGTAAAACTAGAAAACCAAGGGGGTGTGGAGTGAAGGAGACAAACATAGAAATTACAGTTGAAATGTAATTTGATACCAAAAGAGGCATCTAACAAAACATGTTGCAACACTTATATGTTTAAAACATTAAAATCTTAAATGTCAACTGTAAATACTGAAATCATAAATAGCGCAATCCTCATACATTCTTCTACTTTGGGCTTTTCTCCAGATAAGAGTGAAAACAGTTTTTTTTCCATTCAAACTTCTAATGCAACGAGAATAATGGCTCTCCTTTACTGAGTGCATATGATGTTAGCTACCATCATATTTTTATTTCTTTTGGGGTTGTTTTCCCTTAACCCTCAGGATTACCATATGTGGGAATTGCTATTGTTATGTAACAAACAAGGTGCTAGCTTACTTCTTTCTCACTCGTTAGCTACCTATAATCTATATGACATATGCTACCCCCCCCTACTTCTCTAAAACCCCCTTTTTTAATGCAGCTTCCCGGTGTCCTGCGTGTTACTGACTTTCCACAGAATTTGCTTCACCTGCTCACAGACCACAGAGCAAGCGTGTGGGGACCACTGCCACCCCGAGGTCATCCTTGATGCCTCTCTTGGCAGAGCGATTCCCAAGAGAAAGGGATGTGCTATGTGCACAGCTGGGCCGGCCAGGTGTATCCTCGAGAGCAGACCACAATTGCTAAAAGCAGAAGTTGGGGGCATGAAACGGGCTTGTTGGAGGACTTCCTTTCTGTTTCTCTGGTGAAGCCGCTGCCCGGTCCTTACCAGACCCCACATTCAGAACACCTGACCAAGATCCTGAGATGCGGACACCGCCTCAGCCGGACGGATGTGAGTTCTAATCCTAACTCCAATTTACGCTCGCTGTCGGAGCCTGGAGGGCAGGTTTAACCTCACTGAGCGCACTTTCTGTGACTGCAAAAGGGAGGTGACAAGACAGACTTGGCAGCTTGGAGGCAGAGATTATATCGGATGTTTATAATGTGCCCAGTGTCGTGCCTGGCATACGTGAGATGCTCAGTCAACGGGAGCTACTGCTTTTACCGTGGCATGGAGAGAATGTGGCCAACAGTGTTTTTTGGAAAGTAGCTGTCTAATTGGGGAAATAAAATATTAAAATGAGTAACATATGAAGCAGCAGTTGGCCAAGTCTGTACCTGTTGCGCTGAGCTTATCACTTTCTTTTCTCCTTATTTTTCCACTGGCCTCTTTATCTTGGGTGAACAAATTATTCTGTTTTTCTTTCTTCTCCTTCCCTCATTCGGTTAATCTACTAGCATATTAATCTATTTCTAAATCTCAAAGTGCTTCCTCCCAGACAGAGAAGCATGTTTATCTCTCCAAGAAGATGTTATGGCGACACCAGAAGTTCAGAAAGGCTGCCATATATTCACGGCTCCATACCTTATCTTGCATTCAAATTAGAATCTCCATGTCCCCCACTTCTGTCTTTCTTCAGATCTGGAAAGGAAACACCAGACTCCAAGCATGCCAGGCTAGTAGACTTTTCCGATGACACGTCTTTGAACGTGTCACTTCTTTCCCAGTCTACAACTCCAGTATCACCTCTCCAAGGCCCCATCTTGGCATACCAGTACTAACGTCAATCTCTTTGGAACTCCAAGTACCAGAGACCCTCCTTATCTGCGCGAGATATGCTCCCAGACCCCAGGGGATCCCTGAAACTGTGGGTAGTACTGACCCCTAAATCTACTCTGATGAAGTTCAATTGATGCATCAGGCACAGTAAGGGATTAACAACAGTAACTAAAACTACACCAGAACAATTGTCATATATTGTAACAAAGCTCATGTGGAGTGTGCCTCTCTCTCTCAAAATACCTTAGTGTACCACATTCACTCTTCTTCTTGACTATGTGAGATATGTGAGATAAGGAAATGCTTGATGAGATGAAGTGAGGTGAATGATGTAAGCCTTAGGACATGGCGTTAGGCTACCAGTGATCGTCTGCTTCTGGCCCATGGGTGACTGCAGGGAACTGAAATGGCAGAACGAGAAACAGTTGATAAGGGGCAAGTACCCATGAAAGTGAGAGTGTGGAAGTCATGTTGCTTCCGTGAATATCTGAGTTCTTCGAGAAACGGGAACGAGGTCTCCCAGCACCTACACTGCTTGTGAGTTTTGAACAAAGGCTCAGCAGTTAAGTGCGGGGATCCACATGTCCTTACTAGAGAGGGCTGGTAGTGTGTCCATGAAGCTGGATTCCTTTTATGCTTCTACTATAAAAGGTCATCTGTTAGTTTCCACGAAGGAAACCTTGACTGTTGTTCGTAGGTGTTAACATACAGAGACACAGGGGATGTGTCTCAACATTTGTCCACGTAGGAAAGGCAAATCAGAAGCAGGCATGCATTTTTATAAAACACATGAACATGGGGGAAGGGGAGAAAAGAGAAGGAGGGAAGCAAGCCATAGGAGACTCTAATGATAGAGAACAAGGTGAGGGTTGATGAGGGTGGTGGGGAGGGGATGGGCTAGAGGGGTGACAGGCAGGAAGGAGGGCATTCGCTGTGCTGTAAGGGAGGAATCACTACATTCTACACGTGAAACCAATATTATACTGTATGCTAGCTAACTAGAATTTAAATAAGAATTTGGAAGAAAAAAAGGAACTGTATCTGTACAATGCATGTACTATAAGGGCGATAATGACTATAATTAGAAATATCTTCATTGGTAATAGAAGAATAAACAAAGAACTAATTAGTGAATCTGCTTTTCTGGTTATTACTCTGAGTAATACTTTAAAAGTCATATTACTCCATCTTCCCTGGCATTTTCTTTTATTGTGTTGGGCTTCTCCCTTTTGTTTTATTTTTTATTTTTAATGTTTATTTTTGAGAGAGAGAGAGAGAGAGAGTGCATGGGGGGGAGGGTGGAGAGAGGGGGGCACAGAGCATCTGAAGTGGACCCTGACAGCACAGAGCCTAGCTTGGGGTTCCAACTCAACACAACTGTGAGATCATGACCTGAGCCAAAGTCGGACACTTAACAGACTGAGCCTCCCAGGCGCCCCTTCTCTCTTTTGTTTCCTAAACAACCTGTGTTTTATTGTATTATGAAAGGGATGATACATCTAAAATATCAGAATGAACACAGGGGATCATTTTTGGATTTGAGATTTTGAAAGCTTAGTCCTCAGGTCAATGGGAAAAACCCATGTGCACGGCTAAGAGACTTGGGAGAATGTAAGCAAATCACAGCAACAGTTCCCATCCCACTCCCGAGAATACACGAGATTTCCTCAGTGGTAGGGCATGGGGAAGTCGGACGCTGAGGGAAGGGACTAAGGGCCACAGGTGTGGTGAAGGGGCCACTCACTCAGTAATACCTTGAATATCCGGCTACCCAGCCTTCATTTGAGCAAGCAGTATCTATCGGCAATCAACTGAGAGGTAATTTGGTACCCTCAAAACCGCGGAGATGTCATTCAAGTGAACATAATTTAGGCCTGCTCAGGGGAGCCAGGTGATCTAAAAAGGAGCATATGAAATTTCTTTTAAAAGCCTGTTTATCATAGATATAAAATAGTGAAAGAGGTTTTTCAAAAATATAGAGGATCTGAAATACATATCTCAAACATGAGATGCTATATAATATTTGAAGATGTATTTCCATATGTACATATATTGTATACGAGCAGTATCTATGTGTCGTTCTTGAGTTAAATGCTTATGTGTTCATTATACATTTAATGCAAATTAAATTTAATATGCAAGCGAAATTGGGAAAACTGGAAAAACACTACTAAAATTCAGTAACTCTTTACATCCCCAGCTTTCTTTCCTTTCTTCTCTTTCACAGTGGTTTAGCCAGAGTGGCCTGAATAAATGTCATCCCCTTTCCTCTTGGCCGGTAGTCAACTTCATCTCACTCCTCTTCAACTCCTTCAGATGTTAAGTGGCACAGTCCTGCTTTAAGAACAAGGGCTCCAAAAAACTGGCATGCAGAGTTTATGAGCTTCTTTCCTGTGTTGTGAAATTGGACAATAAACGAACCTTGTTCTGAGCCTAGTTAACCTCAACTCTAAGACTAGGACCATCTATATGCAGGACGGTAGAAAGCCTAGCCAAGTGCTTTGGAACTTACATTGACCGTATGGAATCATGCTATCTGTCCTTCTCAGGCTCTCTTTTGAAAAGAAAAACTGCCAGTAGGTGGACTGGTCGGTCAGAGAGCAGACACTGTCCCAGTTCAGGCTGTGCCAGTCAGATAGGTCATGGTCTCGGGGTGGAAGATAAATTGAGACATTCTGTTCTCAGGAACCCAAACTCAAAGACTTGCAACGAAATCCCCAAGGGAGAGTAGGAAGAGTACAAGGAGAGCAGAATGTGGAGACAGTCAAAATGTATTAAGAGAGGTTTGCCAGAACAAGGCTTTTGTACATTGTGACATCCCATCGTATGGATGGGTAAGATAATTCTGCCGCATCCTCCCACAGAAAGTAACGGAAAAATACCGAAATAAATTTTGAAACCTCTTCTTTTGACACACAGACTTGTTGACTAGGTAGTAAGGAATTAATCACAACAATATCTGAGTGAAGGGAGAGAGCCCCGATACTGGAAACTGAGTACTTGGGTAGCCGGGAGAGCTTACTCTTACTTCGGAGAGTTCACTAGATCGAGACCAGTCACAGCCCTGGACCCACCTACAGTAGGTGGTCTCAGAAGACAGCTTCCGGCTGGATCATCGAGACCCCACAGGGTGTACCCACTCGGTAAGGACAACTCAAAGGCAGACTCCCCGCATCCCTCCCAAACCCCAAGAGCCTTACGGGAAGTCATCTTGCTGCTGAGCAAAGCAGGGACATAAAACAGCTCTGAGACATTGTAACCACAAGCTGGGCCTTGCAGAGATATTGAAGTCAAAGTATTCAAGACACCCCTGTAGTCCAAAACACTTCAGGCCTTCCTTGAACTATCTTTTTATGTTCAGGCCTTCCTTGAACTACCTTTATAATTGCTGTTGTTGTTACAAAATGCCCAGAACAGAAAAGTTCACTATTGTAACTATTTTAAAATGTACAATCCAGGGGCATCACACATTCACAGTATTATGTAACCTTTAGCACTCTGCAGTTCCAAAACATTTCCACCACCCCCAAATGAAAGGCGGTATGCACTCAACCATTACTCCCCCTTCTTCGCCCTCTCAAATCACTAGCAATCACTCACCTGCTCTCTGTCTGTATGGATTTGTCTAGTCTGGTTATTTCCTATGAATGGAATCCCACAGTATATGTACTTTTGTGTCCAGTTTCCTTCACTTAGCATGTTTTCAAAGTTCATCCATGTTGTAGCAGGTGTAAGTACTCATTTCCTTTTATGGCTGAATCCTATTCCATTGTAGGGATTCAGTACAGTGTGTTTATCCGGTCAGTTGTTGTGAAATATTTGGGACTTTTTCCACCTTCCTGAAACTATTTTATTTTACTCTGTTTTTTTAAGAATTTTTTTAAAGTGTATTTATTTTGAA